>NC_139031.1:85114765-85505862 GCF_964662115.1 Mustela nivalis
AGGGATCAAGAGTTGCATGCTCTTCCAACTTAGGTGTCCCTTTTAAAGTTTATTTTTATTTTTTTTAAGTTTATTTATTTAGTGATATCTACACCCAACATGGAGCTCTAATGACCCCCAAGATCAAGAGTCCAATTATTTATTGATGGGATTTCCACCCTAGGTTATACTACAGGGATTCTCCATTGCCTGAAAGTGAATCAGAGTCTTAAAATAAACTTTACCACGCTATTTCCATCCCACACCACTTTCTTTAAGGGCAGGCAAAGTGCAGATGAAAATTTAATAAACTGGAAAGCACTTGTAAAAAGAGATCACAAACTGTATCATCTTTGTCGGGCTACCCAACAGCTTATTGTACTGAGTCAAGATTTACCTGTAAGGAAGCAACTAAAAATAGAATTCCTAGATGGGTTATCCCAGATGAGAGAAAAACTTACCTTCCAAATTATATCCTTTTGAACAGTGATTTAATTTATTATTATTATTTTTATATTAATTTGCATTATCTTAAAACACAACAAAAATTAGAAGGAGTCTACAGATCAGCTGATGAGACATACTGGTTCACTCAGCCCAGACATGAATGAATAAGAACAGCAGCAACAACAAAAAAAACCCTTTCTTTTTTCAAGTGAGCTCTTTCAGACAAAAGTCAAGAAATTAAATACGCACCTTCCAACCTGATATGTGGGGACAGCGGTAGTTCCAAATCTTTGCATCCCATAGTAGTTAATAAATCCGATCTCCTTGAGAGAGTTCATAGCTTGCTGAACTTGGTCATCAGTTCCTGTTATATTTCTGCAAGGGCCCAAGTTACCCAGAGAAAAAAACGGAGTCAAACACATTCAGGGACGCCTATCATCAATGATATGGCCTGGCTTCGTGCTTTTCGCTTATCCCCTGCAGCTTTCTCTCCACCTGCTGAGGACTCTCTGCTTTTTTTTTTAAAAACGGTGGTGAAATACAGGTAACATTGACTGTTTTGGCCATTTTTAAGTACACCCACAATGTTGTGCAACATTCCCCACTATCTACTTCCTGAACTTCCCACTCTTCCCAAACTGAAACTTTGGACCCATTAAACAATAGTTCCGAAGTCCCCCTCTTAGACTCCCCGCCCCAGGTAACCTTTCTTCTACTTTCTGTGTCTGTGAATTTGCCCATCCTAGCTACTGCCTATAAGCAGAAGCATAGGCTCTCCATCTCTTAACACCGTGTCTGAAGCACATGGCTCCTTTCCAAAGGAGGAGCTGAGTTTTGAGAGGTGAGGGGGTGCTGGTACAATTCTCCAGCACTATTTGCTCTTCCAGCCCTATGAGGCTCTGCTGGGCCTTCCCTCACTGCCACACCTGCTAGAGCCAGCTCACCTGGATTAATAACTATTCTGAACAGATGTGAGGGGGCCCAGGGGGACCCTCTCTGGTTTGCACTCCTATCTGCAGGTCTTTACCTGAGGACAACTGTGAAGTGATTCCCTTGAAGCTCTCCCAGTTTCAGAGGGTTTTTCTGATAGCTGAAATTCCCCAGCTTAAAGTTCATCAAGCACTTGTTCAAGTGGGCAAGTCTTTGAGCAGTTATTCTAAAAAATATAAAATAAAAAAGGAGCACAAAGAGGATCATGAAATACTGCCTGAAGGGGCAGTTGGGTGGCTCAGTCATTAATAGTCTGCCTTTGGCTCAGGTCATGATCCCAGAGTCCTGGGATCAATCCCCGCATCAAGCTCCTGTTCAGCAGGAAGCCTGCCTCTCCTTTTCCCACCCTCCCTGCTTGTATTCCCTCTCCCTGTCTGTCAAATAAATAAAATAAAATACTGCCTGAATGAAATAGTCTTGGGCATCCTGCTATAGGACACAACAGCTAGAAACAAGACCGCACCAAGTTATGAGGAGCAGAACACAGGCAAGTGGGCTGAGCATTTTTCATTTCCCTCTGGATTGTTCCTTCAGCAAAATGATGCTGGTTTGATCTTACTGGATAGATTAACCTGGGCCACATTTATATTCATAAAGCCTACTGTGATTTCTGAATAATGGGACAATCATATCTGTAAAATTTGCTACATTTTGTGAGAGGGAAGGGGATAATAACAGAGAGCAATCCCTCAGTCCTATTTTCATCTATCAGAAAAATACTGTGATCTTAAGAAGAAAACTTGAAAATGTACAGAGAAAAGAAAAAAAATCTGCTAATATTTAACTTTGCATTTCCTACCATTCTTTTTTTTTTTTTCAAACATATTATATAGATGGAGACAGAGATAGAGATGGCATTCTACTACAAATGTGTACCTTGTTATCACTTAAAAGGTGTTAAGAATGGGGTGCCTGGGTGATTCAGTTGGGTAAGTGTCTGCCTTCAGCTCAGGTCATGATCCCGGGGTCCTGGCATCAAGCCCCAGGACCATGATTGTAAAAGGAGTTCTCCCTCTCCCTCTGCTCTCTCTCTCTCCAAAAAAAAAAAAAAAAAAAAAAAAATTTTTTAAAAGGTATAAGGAAACTTTCATGAAAATTCCTTAACTTCTATAATAGTAATTTACATAGAAAAACAAACACAGAACTAAAAAACTAATGTCCTCTCTCTATCCCTCAACACCTCTCCTCATCAGCAGCCCATGTTAACAGTTTTTTTTTTTTTTAAGATTTTATTTATATATTTGAAAGACAGAGATCACGAGCAGGCAGAAAGGCAAGCAGAGAGAGAGGGGGAAGCAGGCTCCCTGCTGAGCAGAGAGCCCAATGCAGGGCTCCATCCCAGGACCCTGGGATCATGACCTGAGCCGAAGGCAGAGACTTAACCCACTGAACCACCCAGGTGCCCCCAATAGTTTCTTGTGCATCCTTCCAGAAACACTTTTTGTATAAAGAGGCATAGGTGTACCCACAGTCTCCTCCCTTTTTGGAATTTTTTGGTAAGATCTTTATATGTTTTATATATATGGCAAAATATATAACACTCGTTAAGTGTTCTGCTCGATGAATTTTCACCAAGTGAACTCAACCATGTAACTAGCACCCAGATCCTCCCCTCTTTTGTTACATTATAAATTGTTCAGCACTTTTTTTTTTTAAGATTTATTCATTTTTAGAGAGAGTGTGTGTGTGAGCAGAGTAAGAGGCAGAAGGAAAGGGGAAGCAGACTCCCCGCTCAGTGGGGAGCCCAATGCGGGGGCTTAATCTCCGGAGCAGGAGATATATGACCTGAGCTGAAATCAAGAGTCGATGCTTAACCGAGCCACCCAGGTGCCCTAGCCTCTTGGCTTTCTTCCACTTAAAAAAGCATATCCAAGATGCGCTTTATCCACACGGTACTTCCGAGGCTGCCGCATTCTTTGTCCAGGTGCATGGGATGGCTGTTGTCCTGCCTATTCAATCCTCCATCTGACCCCCTTTGGTGTACATTTAAAGGACCTAACTTTTGCTATCACAAACAATTCTACAGCAAACATCCTTACACATACGTCTTTGTGTGCATCTACACAGATACATCCTCGGAGTAAATTCCTCGATGTGGGAGGTACAGATTTTAAATTTAAGCCCTACTGCCCTCCAAAAAAGTTTTATCAATTTATGCTCAAAATATTAACATACGAGTGCCTATTGCCTCATCCCTGTGTCTGCTGCCAGGGCCTATTATAAATCTTTTTGAAGTCTGCCAGACTGTTAAAAAAATATTTAGCTTTGGTTTTTATTTGCACACTTCCTATTATGAGGTTAAACATTTCTACATATGTTGGTTGTGAACTGCCTGTTTGTCCTGTTACTTTTTTTTTTTTTAACGTATTTTGGATTGTTATTATTTTTCTGTTTTCAGAGTAAAGAAATCTGTCCTTTACCACATAGTTTGTAAATATTATCTCCCATTTTGTGAGTTTGTTTATTTAAATATTTTCTTTATTTATTCAACAGAGAGATAGCACAAGTAGACAGAGAGGCAAGCAAAGGGAGAGGGAGAAGCATGCCCGCTGCTGAGCAGAGAGCCTGATGCGGGGCTCGATCCCAGGACCCTGGGATCATGACCAGAGCCTAAAGCAGTTGCTTAACCGACAGACACCCAGGCATCCCTAGTTTATTTATTTTCATAAAAATATTTTATTTATTGGGCGCCTAGGTGGCTCAGTTGGTTAAGCAGATGCCTTCGGCTCAGGTCATGACCCTAGAGTCCTGGGATCGAATCCCACATCAGGCTCCCCTGCTTGGTGGGGAGTCTGCTTCTCCCTCTGACCTCTCATGGCACTCTATCTCTCTCAAAGAAATAAACAAAAAAATCTTAAAACAAAAACAAAAGATTTTATTTATTTCAGAGAGAGAGCGAGCATGAGCTGGGGGGAGAAACAAAGGGAGAGCTGAGCAAGGAGCCGATGTGGGACTCAATCCCAGGACCCTGGGATCATGAGTTGAGCCAAAGGCAGACACTTAACTGACTGAGCCACCCAGGTGCCCTGAGTCTAGTTTATTTATATTAATTTATACATTAGAAAATCTCTCCCTAGGGGCGCCTGGGTGGCTCAGTGGATTAAAGCCTCTGCCTTCGGCTCAGGTCATGATCCCAAAGTCCTGGGATGAAGCCCCGCATCAGGCTCTCTTCAGAGGGAGCCTGCTTCCTCCTCTCTCTCTGCCTGCTTCTCTGCTTACTTGTGATCTCTGTCAAATAAATAAATAGAATCTTTGAAAAGGAAAGAAAAAAGGGCGCCTGGGTGGCTCAGTGGGTTAAACCACTGCCTTCGGCTCAGGTCATGATCTCAGAGTCCTGGGATTGAGTCCCGCATTGGGCTCTCTGCTCAGTGGGGAGCCTGCTTCTCTCTCTCTCTCTCCGCCTGTCTCTCCATCTACTTGTGATTTCTCTCTGTCAAATAAATAAATAAATAAAATCTTAAAAAAAAAAAAAAATCTCTCCCTACCTCTTTTATTAAAAAAAAAAAAAATTCAGAGCTGGAGAAAAATGGCAACATTGTAACCTTGTATGTTCTAAGAGATTTACCAACTTTTAACTCCCTCCCCTTTTGTAAGTCTCTCTCTAATCTAGGAACCTGCATACAGTACACACACATGCATACACAAAGACACATATGTGAAATCGAAATACTTTACTGAATGATTCTGAATTAGTTGCAGACATCACACCTTAACCCTAGTGACCCCTGTGTGTGTATCCTTGACTGCTACCCATGCGGGTCCTGGTCAGGAAGCCCAACATGAATTCGACACTACTGATTGGCAGTCCACACCCACACTTACCCAGTTACCTGATAAGATCATTTCAATTTTTTTAAAGCTCCCTGAATTCAGGATCTAACCAAGGACTACATACTGCCGTCTTGATGTCCGGTTAGCGTCTACTAAGCTGTGTGCCTCGGCCCAGCCTTTTGGTCTCTGTTGGTATCTGACTTTTGGCAGAATCCAGGCCAGCTGTCTCACACCGTGCCTTTACATTCGGATTTGTTTCCTCATGATCCAACTCAAATAAATACATTATTTAGGTGATGCTATGATCTTTTCAGCGGATCCCAGTAAAAGGCAACGGTGTTCAGTTTGTCCAACACTGATGGTGATAAATTTAATCACTGGGTTAGGATGGTACGTACTAGGGTTTTCTACTGTAAAGGGACCGTCCCCCTTCCCTAATCCTTAGGATTATCCTGTTCCTCAGTCTTTCATCCGCCTGTCCAGGTACCCCAGGAGTCTTACTGCCTGAAGCAAACACTGGTGTGTTAATGTGAGAGAGGGAATTTTTCTCCATCTACCATTCCTCCTGTCTTAGGTGGCATTCTTCTGTAAACAAAGGACTATAGAGTAGAGTTTTAGGTATGTTCATTAATCTTTTTTTTTTTTTTTTCTAAATAGTTCTGAGATTTAGGGTTGCCTGAGTGGCTCAGTCGAGCGTTCGCCTTCAGCTCAGGTTGTAGGACTGAGCCCCATGTCGTGCTCCCTGCTCCGCGGGGAGTTTGCTTCTCCCTCTCTGCTCACTCGCTCCCTCTGTCAAATAAATAAAATCTTGAAAAAAAGAATAGTTCTGAGGTTTAAGACATACTCAGGGTATCTCTACCCAGAGAGGTTTTTTTGTTTTTGTTTTTAAATGTTTCCCAAGGGTAGAATACTTCTACCTCTTTTTGTTGTTTTCAGGAAAAAGGACACTTTTCTTTTTTTCCTTTTGATTATGGTAGTGATTCCTTTTTATCACACTTCACTTAGAGCAGGCCATGAGCTCACCAACACACTGACCTTCACTGCTAGGGTTTTCTAAGTTCACAGCAGGTCGGTCGTGGAGAAAAAGACAAGACCTCAGGCACTGCTGCCCAGGGGCTTTGAGTGGGAGCATCCGTTGCTCCTTCCCCAGTCTGCCTGTGATGCCAAAAGTGGATTCCTTACAACGGAGGGGGATATAGGACAGGTCCTGCTGACTCGGGAAGGCTTTCCTGCTCTCACTCCCTGGCTTTAAATCATGGCGTCTCCTCATCCTAAGCAACAAGGAGGTGAAGGAAAGGGGGAAAGTGTTCTTCACACATAAACTGGCAACCGTGTCAGCAGCTACCAGTGGCGTGGACTCCACATTTTAAATTAACAGTATCACACATGCCTTTCTGCTTTATGGCCTTTTATTTTTTTAAGATTTTATTTATCTGACAGAGAGAGACACAGCGAGAGAGGGACCACGAGCAGGGGGAGTGGGAGAGGGAGAAGCAGGCTTCCCATTGAGCAGGGAGCCCGATGCAGGGCTCAATCCCAGGACCCTGGGATCATGACCTGAGCTGAAGGCAGACACTTAATGACTGAGCCACCCAGGTGCCCCTTTTATGGCCTAATAAAGAGGCCAACTGTGGAGTAAAAAAAACTCCACCAAGGACCTGACTACAAAAAAAAAAAAAATATGTATTTATCTGAATCCGTGGGCAGTGATACTGTGGCTGGTGCTGCTTTGTAACCGGTTTTGTTACTCTCTGGCAGAGTCACAGCTCTGGAAGCCATTCCCAGTGATCACCTTCTTTACTTCAAACAAACGTTTTCTTTGTGTGAAGAAAAAAGAAAATCTGACAAAGCATTGCCACTTTACCCACTCAGTGAAGACAGGCAAAATGTCATCACTGATTATTTTGTACTTATTTTATGTTTAAATTTTTGATTCACCTGGAATTTTAGACTAGGGAACAGAGGTAAAGAGCCAATTTTTTTTTTTTTCCCAGATGGCTATTCAGTTATCTCAACAACATTCATTGACTCAGCAATTTTTTTTCTCTGATCTTACTTATATTTTTAAAAATATTATTTATTTATTTATTTATTTGACAAAGAGAGAGAGAGAATGTGCAAGTGCATAAGCAGGGGAAGTGGGAGAGGAAGAAGCAGGCTCCCCACTGAGCAGGGAGCCCAATGCAGGACTCAATCCCAGGATCCCGGGATCATGACCTGAGCTGAAGGCAGACACTTCACCAACTGGGCCACTCAGGCACCTCCCTCTGCTGATTTTAAATGCTACTTTGAATACACAGTAAATATGTCGATGGATCTGGGCCCCTAATTATTCTACTGATTTATGTGCCAAGATCAAATTGCTTTAACTGTGAAATTTCTATATGCTTTAATATATACTAAGGTTAATCCCCCTTGGATAGTGACTTCTACCAGAATTTTTTTTTTATAGCTAGTTTTCATCTTAAGTTTCCTACATTAACTTTATGATTAACTTAGTTAAACAATACCATTCTACTGCTATTCTCACTAGTAGCAGCACAAATTTATAAATTTATTCAATAAGAAAAAACATTTGTATGGACCCAAGAACCAGTTGTATCATGCATTCATTCAGTTCTTTTACATCTCTCAACAGTATTTAAAAATTTTCTTCATAAAAATCATATATATATATATATATATATATATATATATATTTCTAGGTATGTTCTTTTTCTCCTTGTGTAAAAAACTTCTTTTCCATTATAATTTCCATTAAGATATTGTCTTCATATTACGTTTCGTCTCTTTCTTCCTTCCTTTTAAAGATTTTATTTATTTGACAGAGAAAGACACAGTAAGAGAGGTAACACAGCAGGGGCAGTGCGAGAGGGAGAAGCAGGCTTCCTGCTGAGCAGGGAGCCCGATGCAGGGCTCAATCCCAGTATCTGGGGATCATGACCTGAGCCGAAGGCAGACACTTAACAACTGAGCCACTGAGGCGTCCCTATATTAGTCTTTTTTTTTTTTTTTTTAAAGATTTTATTTATTTATTTTGACAGAGAGAGATCACAAGTAGGCAGAGAGGCAGGCAGAGAGAGAGGAGGAAGCAGGCCCCTGGATGGGCAGAAAGCCCAATGCAGGGCTCGAACCCAGGACCTGGGACCATGACCCGAGCCAAAGGCAGCGGGCCAACCCACTGAGCCACCCAGGTGCCCCTATCTTTCTTATCTTGTATAAGTTTCAGTCAACTCCTTTAAGTACAAATAATCACTTATGACAAAAACTGCAATTTGGCCACCAGGCCAAATTTTTATAACATTTTTATAACACTTATTTCTTAAAAATTTTTTAAAAATCTTTTTTTAAATGTCTAGGGGCACCTGGGTGGCTCAGTGGGTTAAGCTTTTGCCTTCGGCTCAAGTCATGATCCCAGGGTCCTGGGATCGAGAGCCCTGCATTGGGCTGCCTGCTCAGCAGGGGGCCTGCTTCCCCTCCATCCCCTGCCTGCCTCTCTGCCTACTTGGGATCTCTGTCAAATAAATAAATAAAATCTTGGGGCGCCTGGGTGGCTCAGTGGGTTAAAGCCTCTGCTTTTAGCTCAGGTCATGATCCCAGGGTCCTGGGATCGAGCCCCGCATCGGGCTCTCTGCTCAGCAGGGAGTCTGCTTTCCTTCCTCTCTCTCTGCCTGCCTCTCTGCCTACTTGTGATCTGTATGTCAAATAAATTTAAATAAATATATAAATAAAATCTTTAAAAAAATAATAATAATTTTGTTTGTACTATAGTCTGTCCAGAACAACAACAAAAATAGTGGTTATAGTGTGGTCATCCTTATTTATTTTTCTCCTGACTCTAAATGAAATGCTTCTGGTATTTTCCCAATAAATAAGACACTGGATTTTCATTTGAGATTTTCATATTTTGTCATGTTACAGTATTTTTATATTGTTATGACAACTTGCATCTCTACTTTAGTAAAAAGGGTTTTTGTGTTTTTAGAAATAATCTAACATGGGGTGCCTGGGTGGCTCAGTCTACTGTCTACCTTCAGCTCAGGTCATGATTTCAGGGTCCTGGGATCAAGCCCCTGGTCAGAGCTCCCTGATCAGCGAGAGCCTGCTTCTCCCTCCCCTTTGTCCCTCCCCCTGCTTATGCTTTCTGTCAATAATAAAATCTTAAAAAAAAAAAAAAAAAAAGACTCTGACATAGTCGAAAACAACTCACCCATTAAAATTCATCTATTATAACCATTCATTTTATTAAGATCCTCCAATTTGGGCCATTTGGGTTGTTCACAATTTTTCAAAATCACAAATAATGTTGCATGGTACCTCATCGTGCGGAAGATGGTTTCTGACTTTCTCTAAGTTCAGATTTCCTCTGAAAAGACATCTACTCTGAGAACTACACACAAAGGGTATTTGTGCTTCACCTTGGGGAACAGTACACCTGACGCTCTGGACTGGTTTTCAGCCTTAGTCCTTGAGCTCATTCCTGCTGCCAGGAGCCCATTCTGGCTTTGGCCTGAAAATGTAGGTGCTGGATGGGCGTGTGCATCTGGCTGTGGAGCCTGCGTGCCGGGCCAGCACGGAAGGCCAAGCCCTGCCCCAGAGTGCCCAGTACACCCAAAGCAGCTCATCACGGAAGCCGCCCTGCACAGTGTGCACCTCCGCCCGCCTAAAGTCCCAACGTCCCAGGAAGAACTGACAGGCAAACTTTGTCATATCCTTAGTTAAAAACATGCTGTCTACTGAGTCCAACTGTTTAAAATTCATCTATATAATACCAGCTTGCTAATTCATCTCACAGCACTCTTTTTCTTTGCTGAAAATTTCCCTATACTTCCTGAAGACACACAATCATCTCTTTGCTGCATATCAATCAGTTTGTTTCCCAGCTCAACATGTGCAAAAGCAGCCTGACCAAATTTCTTGAGGAAAAAAATCTGTCACTGCACCATTAATTAATATAAAACACAGGAGCTAAAAAGAGAAACTGGGAAATGGGCAAAGCTCCTAGTCTAGTACCCTTCCTCACCATATCCAATCCGAAGACCAAACAGCATAAAGCAAGGCTCGTGTGGCCTTGGGCCAGCGGCAGGTCCAGGAGGAAAGGACACCAGGTCCTTATCTGCATACATATGTAGACAGTGGTGGGACCACAGGGCATAAATTAGTCTAGGACTTATATCCCAAGGAGTCCAGGAAGCAGAGATCAGGAGGAACAGAGGGGAACAAGGATGACAGAACTCTTCTTTGGTCATAACTGCTGTTGTAGAAACGAACAAGATACTTAAGAGGGAAGAAGTAATCAAGCACCTGGCGGCTCTGGAGAGATTCTGGAGAGTACTACTCCCTGGAAGCCATGGGAGTACCTGACGACTCCGTTGTTTTCTTTTTGAGATAAAATTAATATAACCTAGGGGCGCCTGGGTGGCTCAGTGGGTTAAGCCGCTGCCTTCGGCTCAGGTCATGATCTCAGGGTCCTGGGATCGAGTCCCGCATCGGGCTCTCTGCTCGGCAGGGTGCCTGCTTCCTCCTCTCTCTCTGCCTGCCTCTCTGCCTACTTGTGATCTCTCTCTGTCAAATAAATAAAAAAAAATCTTAAAAAAAAAATTAATATAACCTAAAATGTATCACTTTAACCATTATAAAATATACAATTCAGCAGATTTTAGTACGTTCACAGTGTTGTGCAACTGTGACCACTATCTAATCCAAGAACATTTCCATCACTCCCCAAAAAACCTGATACCTATTAATCCCATTCCCTCTCCCAGCAGCCCCTAGCAACCACTCCTGCACTCTGTCTCTATACGTTTCCCTACTATGGACATTTCACATAAACATAATCATATATGTGGCCTTTTTTGTCTGATTTCTTGTATTTAGCATCACATTTTTTTTTAAAGATTTTATTTATTTGACAGACGGAGATCACAAGTAGGCAGAGAAGCAGGCAGAGAGAGGAGGAAGCAGGCTCCCTACTGAGCAGAGAGCCTGACGTGGGGCTCGATCCCAGGACCCTGGGATCATGACCTGAGCCGAAGGCAGAGGCTTTAACCCACCGAGCCACCCAGACGCCCCTAGCATCACATTTTTAAGACTGATCCATGTTTAGTGCCTGGGTGGTTCAGTGGGTTAAGTGTCTGCCTTCAGCTCAGGTCATGATCAGAGGGTCTTGGGATCAAGCCCTGCGTCTATCCTGGGTGGGGGTGAGGTAGGTCCCTGTTCAGCGGGGAGCCTGCTTCTCCCTCTGCCCCTTCCCCCACTCATGCTTGCTCTCTCTCTCAAATAAATAAATAAAATCTTAAAAATAGGTTCCTCCATATTGTAATATGTATCAGTACTTCGTTCCTTTATATGGCTGAAGCATACTCCATTACCTCTTCCTGAATACACAACAGACATATGTTTCTGAATCCCACTGGCGCAGCAGAAAGCAACAGGTATATTCATTCTTATAGAATGGGCGTTCCCTGAGCAGAGGTGGAATGGGGTTGACAGTATCTTCATAATACTGTTCACAGTTTTAATTCTGATGATCTTGGATAGAGCTCTACGGTTTTAAATTCATAGCGAATTCTGTGACTAACTTGGGACTACTAAAAATCTCACTTTTAAACATCAGGAGCCAACCTAAGCAACACGTTGCACAAAAAGCCTTTATTAACAAAACCAGCGAAACACTGGCCCAGGCTCAGAAAGGAGACTGGCAGGAAGAGACAGGAAAAGAAACAAATCATTCTGAATGGGGCTGTTCCTGCTGGAGATCCTGTTAAAATTACAAGGTGGCTGGAGAGTTACATGAAGCTAAAAGAAATGCTGCTTATTCCTAGGAATGGGCGATTCAGCAATAATCAAGACCCCCGCGTGGCAGAGTAGGGTTATCCTGTGTACTCGTTCTCACGGGAAAGGCCACCCAGCCCGGCCCTGGGTATCCATTAAGCCAACGAAGGGTGTCGCCTGCATCCGCGAGATAAGTGCTATGTACCTTCCAAAGGCCAACACTTAGGTGTCTAATAGTTTCTTACTAAGTCAACAGGAAGATGAGAAAAGCAGCAAAAGGCTCGAAGACAAAGCGGCATTGTGATCAAGTGTGACACCTGGTGGCTGACCAAAAAGAGAAATACCTTGACTCCAAATATTCAAAGATTTCACATCATTTAATACAAAATAAAATAACGAGATGCCATTTTTTGACCCTCAGATTAGTAAAGGATTAAAAAAAACCAGAACACCATAACACGTGTTAGGGAGGATTCTGGGGAAGCAGAATAAAGGTGTAAATGGTACTACCTTTCCTCAGGGCAATTAGGCTTTGCTGTCAAAAGAAACTGTAGAGGGGCGCCTGGGTGGCTCAGTGGGTTAAAGCCCCTGCCATCAGCTCAGGTCAAGATCCCAGGGTCCTGGGATCGAGCCCCCCACTGGGCTCTCTGCTTGGCAGGGAGCCTGCTTCCTCCTCTCTCTGCCTGCTTCTCTGCCTACTTGTGATCTCCGTCTGTCAAATAAATAAAATCTTAAAAAAAGAAAAGAAAAGAAACCGTAGAGTTTCACATTTAAGTCAGAATTCTGCTACTAAGTTTTTTTTGTATTGTTTTGTTTCTTTAAGATTTTATTTCTTTATTTTAGAGAGAGAAAGTGCACAAGCAGGGGGAGCAGCAGGGAGAAGGAGAAGCAGACTCTCTACTGAGTAGGGAGCCTGACACAGGGCTCAATCCCAGTACCCCACGATCATGACCTGAGCTGTAGGCAGATGCTTAACCCACTGAGCCACCCAGGCGCCCTTCTTTGCTAAGTTTATCTTAATGAAGTTTGCCAAGATTTAGCTACCAATATGTCTCTCATGGAATTGCTTATAATAGCAAGAAATGGGAAACAATGTCAACATCAGAAATTAAGGTTTGCCATATTTTACGTATCTTTTGCTATGTACTAAAAGGGAAAGAGGTACATCATTACTGTTCACAAGAACACATCTTATATAAATATTTTGGTTCACAGGGGGAAAAAAAAGAGTCCCCCACAAAAAACACACCAAGCTGTGAACAAGGCAATCTCTGAAGGAGTACAATTATGGCAGAACTTTCATCTTCCACCTTGTTCCTTCTGGAAGGGAAATAAAACAACTAACTTACTTAATTTTTAAAAGATATTATTTTTAAGTAATCTCTACAACCAGCATGAGGCTTGAACTCACAACCCGGAGATCAAGAGTCACACGCTCTACTGACTAAGCCAGCCAGTCGCTTGTGAACTTACTATGATTGGGGGGGGGGGGCACGCCTGGGTGGCTCAGTGGGTTAAAGCCTCTGCCTTCGGCTCAGGTCATGATCCCAGGGTGCTGGGATCAAGCCCCACATCGGGCTCTCTGCTCAGTGGGGAGTCTGCTTCCTCCTCTCTCTCTCTCTCTCTGCCTGCCTCTCTGCCTACTTGTGATCTGTCAAATAAATAATTAAAATCTTAAAAAAAAATTATTTACTTGACAGAGAGAGAGAGAGAGAGACATCACAAGTAGGCAGAGAGGAAGGCAGAGTGGGGTAGGGGAGCAGGCTCCCTGCTGAGCAGAGAGCCCAATGCAAGGCTCAATGCAGGAGAGGTCCAAGGCCTAAGCTGAAGGCAGAAGCCCAACCCACTGAACCACCAGGCACCCCTATTATGATTTTTTCTAACTTATTTTTTAATTTTGGTGAAAAAATTCTGCAGAACCAGCCGGATAGCATAGGAGTTGACTACAATGATAGTTTAGATACAGAAGACAGAAATACCAGAGTCCGTGAGCCACTGCTGCTCTCTCTAACCCTTCAGAGTTTCTGGCTAGCCCAGTGGCCCCTACTACCAGCAGAGGCAGTTTCAAATCTTCCCACTCTTCAATTTCTCTCCCCCAATCCTGTCCCCTGCATTCTCAGCAGATGATTCCACATTCTGCATCACAGGACGAAAAAGAGCAGGCCACCATATACGAATACTTTTAGGTGTCTCCTGCTGCTCTTTCAAACACGTCAAGATTCCCACAAACCTCCATCATGGAGAGATGTTCTTACTTTGCTTTTTCATGACCACATCATGCCTCCCTCTCGAGGTCAAGGAGGAAAAGGGCTGCAAAACCATTAGGATGCAACCAGATGCTTAAACCCGACACCATTTCATGTGAATCAGAATAGTCGTGGGAAAGCAGCACACTATAGTGGACCGTGGGATAAAGAGGAGAGGTCGCCTCAAATTCTTTATGAAAAAATAAGGGAGTTACAAATAAATACATATTTAAGTGAGGACAGCAAGCACAGATGACTGACTTCATTTATCATTACAGTATAATTAACATGTGGTAAACTATACATATTCAAAATGTACAAGATTTACCACTAAGCCCATGAAACCATTATGACATTCAAGATAATGAACACACGCATAACCCTCAGAAGTTTTCTCCTGCCCCTTTATTTCTCCCTCCCACCATTCCTTACCTCAGGGTGGAGGCGGTGATGGTGTGTGTGCGTGTGTCTGACTTCACATGGCTATAAACTCAGCGGGTGTGTGTGTGTGTGTGTGTGTGTGTGTCTGTCTGTCTTCTGACTTCACAAGGGTATAAATTCATCTTCTCCCCTTCCTTTCACTCAAGTGGCTGGGTTCAGAGCCCCCAGGACAGAGCAACAGCCGCGATCTCCAGGGTCACCTACCTGCTCCAGTCACAACCAACCCTTCCTTACTCCTGCCTCTCCACACAAAGCCCTCTGTTTAGATCATGGCCAAGTCCAAGATCCTCACCACGGCCTGCAGGGTCCGAGGACCCTGATTTCTCACTAGCTCCCAGAAGACTAAAGTCACCTGCCAAATACCAAATGTGCTCCCCAACTCCTTTCCAGTGTCCTTTCACAAGGTATTTTCTCAGTTCAAACAAGCAACCTTAGACCCTCTACAGCCTCAGAAAACTACTCATCCTTCCAGAATCTAGACCAGTGGTTCTCAACCCCAGGTGACTCTGCCCTTCAAGGGACACCTGGAAAAGTCTGGAGTCATTTTTGGTTGTCACAACTGGAGGGTGGGGGGCAAGGTGGGAGGAAGCTGCTGACATCCAATGGGTTGAGCCCACGGCTGCCACTAAATGCCCTACAATGTACAGGATGCCCCCACAACAAAGAATTATCCATTCCAAAATGTCACCGGTGAAGGCGGACATGCCCTGATTAGATTAAAACTAGAGCATCCCGTTTTCAGTGAAACTGGCCTACCCTAATACCCCCACATTTATCTCACTGTGTGATAAGCTCTGATTTACTTGTCTGTCTGCTCCATTAAATTGTAATTGCTTTAAATGCACAGACCATCTTTTCATCTGTATATCCCCAGGGTGTAACAAAAGATTCACTGTTTTGTAATTAAATTTTAAGTAACTTATATTTAATAATGAACAAAAAAGGACGAAAAGAAAGAAGCACTCTTTGACTCTACCACAAAAATCCTTTAAAAATCACACAAACAATATCTGTATGCTCCTAAAAACATTAGGAAATACAGAGAAACAAAAAGAAAAAAAGAATAAAACTGATTTTTCAAATAGGCAGAGGCACCATTTAGAGAAGAAGAGAGAGGGGCACTTGGGTGGCTCAGTCGGTTAAGCGTCTGACTCGTGATTTCAGTTCAGGTCATGATCTCAGGTGGTGAGGTCAAGCCATGCATCAGGCTTGTGCTCAGTGTGGAGCCTGCTTTCCCTCTCCCTCTCTTCCCTCCACCCTAGGCTTTCTCTCTCTCTCTCAAATAAATCCTCAAAAAAAAAAAAAAAAAGAAAAAGAAGAGAGAAACCTCCTCATGGTGAATCTGAGGACAGTGACACCAGGGTTTTTGCAGAACGAACCCTGACATGTACTTGGTACTTACTTGAGAACAGCAATCTCTTGAACGGTTATGGCCCTTTTATCTTTGGTTCCCATGTAGGAGAATATGTTTGGTTTGACTCTGGTAAGACAAAAACAAAACCATATGAATTTGCACATCATTAGAAAATCGTATTTCTCATGATTTAAGACACAACGTAAATAAAATGGTACCGGAATAGAAGAGTAAGGAGAAACTTGATTTTAAAATGTACCTGGTGGGGTGGTGGTGGGGGGGCTGGGTGGCTCAGGGGGTTAATAAGCCTCTGCCTTCGGCTCAGGTCATGATCTCAGGGACCTGGGACCGAGCAGGCTCTCTGCTCGGCTGGAAGCCTGCTTCCCCCGCCCCTCTGCCTGCCTCTTTGCCTACTTGTCATCTCTCTCTCTCTGTCAAATAAACAAATACATCTTTAAAAAATAAAAAAAATTAAAAAATATAATGTACCCAGGAAATAGTATGCAAGCTAAGGAAGTAAATGATGCCTGGACAGCTACCTTCTTAGCAGGGCTTGACTTAGAATGTTTGTGGCTGAGTGAAAAAACATGCCATTTGAAGACTTTGCTAGCCAGTCACCAAAAGGAAACAATGTACTTCCTATTGACCATAGGCCTTTCTTTAGATGACATGGCAGTGAAGGTAAAGAGGAATTCATTCTAGATACGTAACATACCACTCTGAAAATTTTATTATCTTCGGTTTTTAAAAAGTTAATAATACAAAGTTTCCATAAATTCATGGTATTTCTTTGCATAAAAAAGCTAAACACTATAATAGGGATCTCAATAGTTGTGATATGAAGATGTAACTAAGCTAGTTAACAATGAAGTATTTTATAGAAACTGCTCCACATGAAAAGGAAAAGGACAGGACAAAGTGCTTGAATTCTGAGTGCTCTCCAACTGCCCATGTCAGAGGAAGTCCCTCCACAATACAGAGGAAGTATCCTCGCAGGCTCAGGGACAGACAGGCCCCACTGACTCTCTCCCAGAGAGCCAGCAACAGGAGTAAAATAATGTCCCTTGTAGGGTACTGCACCCTCCTGGCTAGCATACAGACTTACTGGCCCTGACCCCCAGTACCTCAGAATGGAGCTGCACTTGGACAGGGCCTTTAAAGAGGTGGTTCAGTTAGAATGAGGCTGCTGGGGGGCCCTTATCGGATCTGTTCCAGCAGAAAGAGAAAATCTGGACAGATTCTAGGACACACACACAGAGAAGGTGGCCATCTATAAGCCACGGAGAGGCCCCCCCAAAAAAAATAAAAATAAAAAAACAAACCTGCCAACACCTTGATCCTGGGACCCCCAGTCTCCTGAGCTATTACTGAAGCCCCCCAGTCTGTGACAGTTTGGTATGGTGGCCCCAGTGGACTGACACAGTGTGTACCACGTTTAAACTGGGTTAAATGTGTATCAAAGTAAACTTCCTGTGCGCACAGACTGGCTGCGGTGCCTGTATCCACAACTGAAAAACAATTCTTCGGCTCCTGGCTGATCCTCGAAGACTCAAACCTGCTCTATCTGCATTCCCAGGAGGAAATCCAACTGGTCTCAAGCGTCCAATCAAGTCCATCTCCAAGAATTAAAGAATTTACACTCTAGTTAAGCAAACCCCTGCAAACACATCAAAGTGTAGGCTTTCCAGGAAGCAAGTTACTTTTTATTTTCAACTGGATGGGCTACTATGATAACTATTTACTTATAGAATTTTGATCTTGAGTCATTAGCAGTATGCACGAAGGTTAAAAATAAATAAATAAATAATTCACCTACTGCTTAAGGAAACCATAACTGGAGGGCACACTTACTCTCTTTTTGCTTATTTTCCCACTTGTTTTTCATTAGCATTGAAAGAGGAAAACAAATTCCCGTGTTGTCATTTTGTGTCTGCACAAGAACAAGATACTAACCGTAAGTATTTGGACAGCACATTAATAGCATCCATGGTGTCTTTGTTTTCCTTGTACAGTACAAAGTGGCAGTAACTTCCCCTAGATTTTGGCCAAGAATGTTTTCTTGGATCTTAAAAGCAAAAAAAATTAAATGTTACACAGACCATAATAAAAGTGCTCTAAACATAAGCTTTAGCTTATGAAACCTACAAGCTCATTTTTTGCTAGAGAACCTGAGTGAGAAATCCGATCTAGTCTGACAAGAAATACAGGTTAAGTGGTTACAGCTGTGTGGACTACAGGTATGACACTTCCTGTGACTGGAGACTGCACATGATCTGTCCACACAAACAAAAGCTGAAAGGCAGGCTGTGTGACAAATGAGTACGACTAACCAACCATCCTCACACAGAGCAACTCCTCACACACAGGGGTCCCCACTCCCCAGAGGCGTTTACTTCACAAGCGCGTATCTTCTTGGTGGGTAACTGGCTTTCTGGAACACATGTGTCCAGAAGGAAAGAGAACTCCCCTTGGAATCTACAGGCCCTGCCTCATATCCCAAGCCAGGAGTTCACACATACTTGCCTCAGCAAGGATGGGGACAAAGCTTGTGAGGACTTGCCTTAGTGACACGTTCAAGCTTTCCAAAGGCCACTTCCTTCACAAAAGTTGAGTTAATCCTAGGTGGTTTACAAACGCTTCCCTGGCAGAGAGCATGGCTAGCATTCAAAACGTAATGGTCATGATTCTTGGGGAAAAGGAAACTCTAAAAATTAAGCCAGGTTAAATGTTAACTTTCAATGTGACCTTCTGAACTACAGTTAGATTATTCAACTTTCTGAAAAGTGACCAATATGTCCAGGCTTTGGAAAACATTTAAAAATTTTCTTTTAAATGTACTATCATCAGAGATTTTTTTTAAAATATTAGGATTTAAACTCTGATCGTGAAAAATCAACACAGTTTGGGAAAAACAGGTAAGCCACAACCCCACTTCCAGATGCTGTACAATGATGTTCCTGCATCTTGAGCGACACACAGCAGCAAATGTCATCTGTACACATCTAATTCACTTGATTTCTACAACTTTGTGAAAGAAAAACTGTGGAAAAAGTATTTCAAAAGTATTTCATAGAGTCTTCTTCTAAAAATGTTCCTTTGTCTTTGTCCCTAAAAATAATCCTTTAGGATGAACTCGTGAATCTGTCCTCTTCAGAGATATAAGAAACTTCTGGTACTGAAGTTGCTGGTACATTCCGCTTTGTCAAGGCAAAAAGCACTCTTGGTACGTTAGTGATTTACGCTAAAACGTAAAAACAAATGAATCAATGGATCATCTTGCAAAACTGCCACAGCTTGCATGCTCAGCGAATTGCTTTCCTTTTCTGATAAATGTGAAGGTAAGTCTCTTCTGTCTTGGACAACAAAAATATTACAAGTATTTCTTTGGCTCTTCGTGGGAATTCCTCGCAATTCATCCTCAGAAAATTGTGAATAACAGTATTATTTTTGGCTTTCCATCTAGCTCACCAGTTAACCAAAATTGTCTTCTACTTAGCACTTGGGAGAAAAATCATTGGCATTTCATTTTCTCTACATGAAACACCAACCGCTCTTACCTGCTGCAGTTCTGACCTCTGTCCAAATGCACAGCATAAAGAGCACAAGAGAGCAATGTTTAATTCGTAATAATATTAAAGTGCTTTAGAGGTGAACATGCAAATGATCGCATGGAAATTTCCTACCAAGAACTGCTACAGTACCTGGTAG
This sequence comes from Mustela nivalis, assembly GCF_964662115.1. NCBI lineage: Eukaryota > Metazoa > Chordata > Mammalia > Carnivora > Mustelidae > Mustela > Mustela nivalis. The sequence continues at coordinate 85,134,476 of NC_139031.1, forward strand.
TTATGTGGTGGGTTAACAGCCATTCAGACGTTAACAATGGAATGTCACAGAGGCAAACAGTGAATGAGGAGAAAACTCACCTATAGGTACCAGCTTCCCTGTCTCAGCCTCCTCACAAGGGCAGGTCTTTTCATCCTCAGAGCTGCACTGTCCGTACCCAAGGGACGCAGCGTAAGGTTTACGACTGAATACAGTGCGTTGTCTACCCAACACTAGTGTTACAAAGCATGTTAACTGGAATTTAAATAAAAGCTTAAAAAAAAAAAAAAAAAAGACCTAATGCAAAATGCTGCCCCATCTAGAGATTCGTTTTCACAAAGTGCTACTTGTGATTATCTTTTGGTGGTGACACTGCATGTAATTATTGTTTAGCTTTGTCTTTTTCTGTGCTTTATGAGTTTCTGGCATTGAGTTATAAAGATTTTTTTATTCGATAAAGATTTGAGAATTCCTTACAGAAAACAGCTCCTGAAAAGATAAATTTGAAGGGATTTAAGATGATTTTAGAGACTTCTATTTAATGCAATATTCAGACCTTTTTTGTATCATTGCCTGACAAGTCATCTATTGTAAAAGACGTATTTGAGATGATTGGGGGAAAAACTGAATGTGCACTGGCTACTGGATATTAATAAATTATTGTTCGTTATGTACGATGTGATAATGGTTTGGGGTTTTTCTCCTTAGCTGCTAAATACACACTGAAGTATTTATGAGTGAAATGAAGTGCTGCAGAGAATTTTCTTTAGAACACTCCACAAGAAAAATGAGCAGGAGGAAAAGATCAAGCAAAAACAACAGAATGTAAACAATCTTGAAGGTGGTTGGTGGGTCCACAGTGGTTCAATATATACCACACTCTGTGCTTGTTTGAAAATATCCATAATACAAAGTCGAAAAAACCTTGTGATCAGAAATGATGTAGTGGAACTGTATGCATCCTTAATGACCCCCTCAGGACCCCTTCCCCTTCCCAATCAACTATAATGGAGAGAAATGAATGAGGCTACAAGGCTAAAAAACTTAATGCCTAAGAGAAACCATGACAACCGAGCATGAGTTTTGGCTCACAAGCATGCATCTTTTATTAGCAAATCCAAGCACTGCACATGCATACCATTATCTCCTCTGTCACTAACATCGACGATTCTTTTTCTAGGCACACTCAGTATACAAAATAGTAAGCATATGCATTAATTAACCGGGAATATTTTGAATAATGGAAAAATCCGCAAAACTCAACTTATTCTGGGTGAATGGGACTTTCTAAAACTCCAAATCCTTGGAATGCTAAGGAGCATTATGTAGCTTTGTAATTTAAGAGAATTAAAAATGACTTTCAGACTTTTTTGAGACACCCTGTTTTAAAAGATAGAATGCAAAGAATTCTCAGGCTGAGATCACAGAAAGCAACCTTCTGATGGTCTGATAGGGCAGTGCCAGTTCAGTAGAAATAGAAACCAGAGAGAAAAAGAAACCACATTCGGGAAGGGTCAGGTATGGAGCACAGAGATCCTCATGAATAAGGAAGGAAAAATGTAGCTCTAGAAAGATGACATGATGGTGTAGCATGCAGAACATTCTTTCCTTCTTATTCAAGGCCATTTCCAGGACTGCATCGCTGTACACTGACCTTCCAGCTATCACTCTCCTCCCAGAATTTCTGCCCACCCTCTCCACTGGCTCTTTCCCTTCAGGAGATCAAGACGCCCAGGACTCTTCCATTTTAAAAGTCAAACTTGCATCCCTCTCCACCATGCTGCCTTCCTTTCTCCTTCTCTTCATAGCTTAGTTTTTTTTTTTTAATTTATTTAGTCAAGTAATCTCTACACCCCAGATGGGGCTCAAACTCACGCCTGTGAAATCAAGAGCCACACACACCTCCGAATGAGCCAGCAGCGCCCCTCTTTACAGCTTATTTCAAATAGCATTCCATACTGGTGTCTTCCAGCTCAGCCTATGGTGTCAACCGGTTCCCAATCCTATTCTACTGGAGTTTCTACAGCAAACGCCCCAATGATATCGATGTGGCTATAAACTGACAAATTGATTTCAGAGTTCTTCTCTTGCTGGACCCATCTGTAGTATTTTCCACTGCTAATCACTTTAGTTATTGGCATTCCCTCTTCCTGTGGATTCCACAATACCAGCCTCTCCCAGAGAGTTTCCTTCTTATCTGTCTGGCCCTTTCTCTGGAGTCTCTGTGGATTCCTTTATCTGGGTAGGTATCCCTGCTGGGATCCATTCCTTTCAGAAAGTATGCAGGAACCTCTACATATCATGTGGCAGATTTTTTCCTTATTTTTACTTAAGTCTTTTTAAAAAGATGTTCTTAGAGGCATTTAGAATATATGATCTATCTGAAAATACATATTAGTTTACCTGACTACATGGCTTATAATAATTAAATGATATTTTCAGAAAATACCGTTAGGCATGGTTTGGTAGGTGAATCAAGGTGCCCTGTCTATCAGACTGGATTCACAAACAACATAGCTTCGGAGGTAAAACAGCTGGTAATCTGTGGTCTCTGGGCACCATGATGTCTACGTTTTAGGATGCATGGCTCTAGCTGAGAAAAGTTTAGGTGAGAATATTGCCAATCTGCTTAGTAACGCATGTAACAATATCAGGGTATGGTAGGAAAGGAGCGCTAAAAACACTATAAGCTTAGCTTTGCAATGAATCTCTAAAAGCTAATTTATTCATATGCTCAAAACGGTAAGTTATCATTGGTACTGGACTCTATTTGCAGGGGCATGAAGGGTGGTCTCTGAATCCCAGCTCTCCCGACTTTTCCAACAGTCTTTAACTAAGGCACTCTTACTGGTGGGGAGTTGGATCTGCAACAGATGAACACAGGCCCTCCTGTGTTCTGTCTGGGGCTATGAGGAGGTGGGGGAGAATGGCTCAGACCTCTAGTCCACTTTGACCAAACGCCAAAATGACTCAAGCTCAAGAGGTTTAGAACTCTATGCAGGTGACGATCCAATCTGACCTGCCTTCATGCTTCCTCCAGTGAGAAATTCCTATTTTACTGAAGATGTGCAAGGGAAAGAGGGAGGGTGGTTCAAGTCCTACAGAGCTCAGCATCTCACCTAAAAAATCTTAAGGAAATTTCTTATTTGGAAAAAAAAGAAGATGGGTATGGCTTAGGCATAGAGAATGTGGCTAAAGACAGAATGTGAGAGATCTGGTGCCACTCACTTGAGGGGAAAGGGTGGGAAGACTCTCAGGGCCACCATGACAGTGCAAATAAACGCCCTAACACCCCTCTCTGCAAGTCACAAAGGCCAGCATCCTCTAGGAAAGAAAGATAATTTCTAAGCAGCAGCCAGTCAAAACAATCCAGGTTTTGCTAATCTGCTTCCTCATGACCACACTCAGCAGAATCAAGACCTTGCCTTTAAAAGGGGGCTGTTGCCCAACATGGGGACTGCCTCTCTACAAGGAACGGCTCACTAGCAGCCGCACTCAGCCTGGGCTCCTTGAGAGAACGGGAGCCTGAGTGCACCATGGCACCCTCTCTATATCCAGGACAGTAACCAGCCATCTGCCAATCTTGGGAGAAGGCAAAAAAAAAAAAAAAAAAAAATTCGCTCAAATCACTTTCATTAATGCTCCTGAACAGCCCTGGCTGGAGAACCATTTTATACTGTGACTCAGACATCAAAGAAATGTGCAGCAAGCAAGACATCAGCATGTGGCTCGAGGAGTGATTAACCACCCATGCCCTCAGCTGTTCCAGAACACACCATCTCATTTCCTTTGCAGTGTCCACTGAGAAGTAGCCTCCAATGTCCATCTTCTCCTCCTACCTGCTCAAGATTTCTCATTTCTGTGTCACTACCCAGACATACTGAACCAACTACATTGTTTTTTTTTCAGGCACAGCTGAACCTTATTTCTGTGCCCATTTTTCTTATAATGGCCTCATTTCTCTAGATTCATAGTTACAAACAATTAAGGCTTCTCCCACTCACGCATTGACCTGAGAGAAGACTGACAAAGCATCAACAGTGTGAGCAGTCTTTTGTTACGCAGTCTTCGAGTTTTGCTCTGACAAATATATCTAGAAATAACTCTTCCCTAATAGAAGCCATCAAGCGTAGGGACGAGGGTGAGGAAATATCTTTTTCCCCACTGTCATTTTCATTAGAATTTTGTCTGCTGATTTGGCAGATGACCTATTTTTTAAGGATATAGAAATTTTCATGGCTATAGAAAATACATTAGACTTGTTTCAAGTGAATGATATACAACAAAAGATGAGCATGGGCAAAGGGGTATTTTCCTGTATATTCCATGGGGTTTTTTTTGTCTGAGTGAAAAAACTCACAGTTGGAAAGCAGAAGGCCTTCCATTATAGGGGCTTGGCAGAAAATATGCCACTGGGATTTGGGGTTCACTGAAAGCTTTCTTTTCTCCATTAAGGCACGGAATGAGCAATACCCTTCCATTTTCTTCTTGAATTACCGCTGATCCCATTCTGCTCCTCAGGGAACGTATCAAATTCCTAGCACTGTCTCTTCGGCACCACTGTCACTATAGCAAATCGTGACTCCCAAAAGAGACCCAGTGCTCCCAACCAGACACATTCTACAGGGCTGCTCTGTGAACGTGAAAGCTATCATCCACCTTCTCTGAAAGAGTGACATGGCCAATATCCTCTCCTGCCCACCAGCCAAGTAGTCCTGAAACATGAACGGGCAAGAGCAGGAGGAGCAGGACGGTCCCTGACAGCACAAATGCCAGGTCACTCGCACACTTACTTGCCAGAGCCTTTTTCCCAGCTGCATGGTAGGCTACAATATATTTCTTCCCCTCTCTGTCCTCCGTTTTCGTCTCTAATCCTGGAAACAGAGATTTAATCGCTTGATGGATGACGGTTCTTTTCTCTTTGGTGTCCTCAATAACCTATTAAAAACAGAAATACCGCGACTAGTGATTTAACAAACATCAAATAGGGAGATAACACTAATGAGTCAGTAAAAACACGAGTCGTGTTATCAACCGTGTGAAGTAACAGAGTCTGTGGGTAGGATTGCTGGATCTCCCAGAGCTCCGTAACGCTGCTCATCTTAAGAGCCTATTTACTGAGCATGACCGCTGCCAGGCACAGTACCAAGAACTTCGCAGTCGTTGGCTTATTTAATCCCCATCATCTCCTCACCATGCCATCCTTACACCTGCTCGGAGAGAAGGAAAACGAAGCTGACAGAAGTGAAGGAATGTGTCCCAGCTCACAGCTGGAGGAAGGCGGCGCCAGATGTAAAATCCAGGCTGTGAGACTCCAGAGGCGCCCATCACAGACACTGCCGCTCAGGGACTCGGGCTCTCAGATGGCGATGTCGGCAAGCTGGGTCTTTGGAGGATCACACATTCAACTCCCTGGAACACTCCAATCTACAACTGCCCCATAGTGAACCCTATATTAGATGAATTATTTTATAATGATGTTCTAGAACATTTGTTCATAATAAAAAATAAAATCGACATCAAGAAAATGTAAACTTATTAGTTATAGAACCATTGTTCAGGGGCGCCTGGGTGGCACACTAGGTTGAACGCCTGACTCTTGATTTCGGCTCAGGTCATGATTCTCAGGGTCGTGGGATTGAGCCCCGTGTCGGGCTCCAGCTCTGCACTGGGTGTGGAGTCTGGTTAAGATTCTCTCCGCCCCTGCCCCCTGCTGCACACATGTTCCCTCTCTCAAAAAAAACAAAACAAAACAAAACTGTTGTTCAATTTCTGAATGTCTCACACTAAGAAATACATTTCGTATCTAGATTCAACCACCAGAAGTATGTATGTGTATATGCCTTACTAAATACCTAAAATTTTTTTAGAAAAACAGTATTTATCCTTAATGTGTACAATACATTCTTATTTTCTGTTTTATCGTATTGCATTCACACAGATGTCGGTTAAGTTCTACTGAACTGATTCCATGACCCACTGAGGACTGCAACCTGCAAGCTGAAAAACACCAGGATACACTAAACTACTTGCTAAACTTAGTAATATTTTAGTAAAATTAAAAATGTAAAAGAAAACAAACTACATTTTAATTACAGACATGTGACATTTTCATATTAAAAATGAGTCTAGATCTGGTATTTACTGAGCACTGAGCTGGAATCAAACTTTGTACAGATGACTGAACACATAGTTAGACTTCAAACATTTGGCAAGTCCGTCCTCATTTTACAAACAAGAAAATGTGCCCAGGCTTTATCTTTAAAGGTAAAAACATTCAGTAGATGTCATGATTATAGGTTTTCAGAGGACACTGAGATCTGCCACTGTGCTGTACAAGCAAGAGAAACCTAAGCCACCCTCCTGGACAGCTCCCCAAAACAGTTCTTTGTTTTCTTTTTGGCACTGCAAGATTTTGTCCATTGGTAAATTCAGTAATTGATGAATCCTAAAACTGTAATATACATACTTTGGGGACATTTCGGTGGATGGGAAGAAGAGCCAAGGGTTGGGGGCAGATAATGAATTCTGAAAAGTTATGGTAAGCTCTTGTTAACTGGGAGTGATGGAAACCGGGATTTCAGACAACCTCTAATCAAGTAGGTCATTAAACTATGGTATAAAATGAATTTAACATAAACTTAAAATTCTAAAAATCTTATGCTACAAGACTCTTAAAATCTTGTATCACCTAGAGCTGCGCTATCCTGTACGGCAGTCATGAGCTACAGATGGCAACGGAGTCCCTGAATGTGGCTAGTCTGAACTGAGCTATGTTACCAGCATAAAAGAACACCAGATTTTGATGATTAAGCAGGGGGAAAAAAGAATGTAAAAACATCTCATTTGTAAATAAAAATATATATGTATATAGATTACCTGCTGAACTATTCTATTTTTTATTATTTTTTAAAATTTATTCTTTTATTCCAGAGAGAGCAAGAGTGGGGGAAAGGGCAGAGGGAGAGGGAGAATAATCTCAAGCAGACTCCCAGCTGAGTGCAGAGCCCAGCGTGGGGCTTGATCTAATGACCCCGAGAGCATGACCTAAGCCGAAATCAGGAGTCAGATGTTTAACTGACTAAGCCACCTAGGTGCCCTGAAATGATATTTTAAAATGTACTAGGGTAAGTAAAATATAATGTAAAAATTAATTTCACCTCTGTAAGTTTTTAGAAAGTTTAAAATTAAAAACATGGCACGCATTATAATTCCACTGGACAGCACTAACTGAGAATAAAATTTTCATAACAAAAGCTTTTGAAAAGGCATCCACTATTGCATTTAGTAGCTCAGCTCTCCTTTTCCTCCACAGTGGAAGCAGATTGAAGTTGAGCAGAGAAATCTCCCTTCTCTTTCCCCAACACCTCTCCCTCTAAAAACCCACCTGAGACCCAGAGGCTGTAGGAGGCAGAGCCAAGGCCACGGCCTCCCTAGCAGGCCACACATCTGATTGTCAGGCTGTCCTAGTCTTTTGGCTACAGACACCATGTGATAGAAAAACTACTCTATGATTCCGAACAATACCTTTCTTTATTGATCTGTGGTCATGTATAAAATTTTCTTAAAACAAAAACGTTAACTTTTTTTGTTATAGTTTATCTGGATACAGGTTATCTGCCACTGACAGAAACATTTTTTAAAAATTTTACTTATTTATTTATTTATTTGACAGAGAGACAGAGCCAAAGAGCACAAGGAGGGAAATGACAGAGGGAGAGGGAGAAGGAGATTCCCCTGCTGAGCAGGGAGCCCCATGCCCTAAGGCAGACGCTTAAGTGACTGAGCCATCCAGGCACCCCAATAAAAACATTTTTAGTGTAGTGCTCTTTTAGATCAAATAGAGCAAGGCCATCCTTTTATAAACTACTGTAATTTTTCTAATAGACACTTTGATATGTTCACCCAAAAAGAAGCACTCAAAACTCTAAAGAAACTTTTCCATACATTTTTGTGCTATTTACCTCGATGGCAACACTGGTTTCCTTATTTTTAAAAAGCTGGAGTTCTTCTAAACGCTGCTTTTCTTCAGCTGTCAAAACCGTAAATACATCTTCTGAAGGATCCTTGAAAATAATGATGAAACTCTCAGTGAGTCAAACACAGAATTTAAAGCTGTTAGAGATCTGTATTTCCAGGATCTCCAGGAAATGCTATTTTATATAGAAGGTGACTTTTGCTGGAGAGCTGCTCTTACCTCCTCATCCACTGGGACGGACAAGTCATCCAAATGGCTGATCTGTCCATCTTTTCCTATTTCATGAACAACGAAGTCAGAGTACCTAAAATGAAAAGGAAACACAAATTTTCAAAGCATTAACATTTTGCTTCCTAGTAATTTTAGGAGAAAATTTATTAACATTAAGCCTTGTTGTACGAAACAGGGATTTAAAAAACAATCTTCAGTACAAAATTCACATGGAGGGGCGCCTGGGTGGCTCAGTGGGTTAAGCCACTGCCTTCGGCTCAGGTCATAATCTCAGGGTCCTGGGATCGAGTCCCGCATCGGGCTCTCTGCTCAGCAGGGAGCCTGCTTCCTCCTCTCTCTTTCTGCCTGCCTCTCTGCCTACTTGTGATCTCTCTCTGTCAAATAAATAAATAAAATCTTAAAAAAAAAAAAAAAATTCACATGGAGTTATTTCTTCTGGTTTCTTAATGAATTCTAAGCCATGGCTTGGCTTTGTATTGGAATGTAAAGTAAATGTAAATGTAAACTTCTAGAATATTTTTTCAGAGAAATGCATAAATCAAAGCATAGGAATGTTACAGAGACAGTCCATACTAAAGTGAATCCTAAAATATGGGACGGTTAATTAAATCGGAACCCTGTGAGTCTACCATGAACCAACCTGAAGCTTACATTTATGCTAAATACTCTACACACATTACTTAAAATCTTCTCAAAAACTCCAAGATGGTATTAGGAGCCATTTTCTAGAAAAGGCTACCGAGGCTCTGAGTTAAGTAAACTCAGTGACCGGACCAGACTCACACCCAGATCCACCTGCTTTCTACTGTAGATGTGGCACATTTAGGTGAAAGAGCTGAGTTTAAGATTTGAAAACCAACTCAAGAGAAAACTTAAGACCATTTACAATAATGTATTTTAAAGAAGTAAACAGCACTCACTCACGTATGAGCAAGGCATGCCACAAAAATTATTTTTATTTACTCATTTCATCTTTAAATGGCTTCATCTGCCTATTTAGGCAGCTCTTCTCCATCCCATTCTGTAATGATCTATTTTATATTTTTATTTTAGCCAGAGGCTTCCACTGAGGTTAAACAATAACTTTGTTGTTTAACCCTTAAACTGTTCCTGCTCCCCTTCCCCCAGGGGACTTAAAAACAAGTCCCGGAAACCAGCTCCAGGTGTGGAGGCCAAGAAAAACAAGGCTGTACCCACCTCTGAGTCTAGCCCTGACATAAGTACAGCCATCTTGGCAAAGCAAAAGCTGGCACCTTGCACTGTAAGAGTGGGTTAGCATAAGAATGGCCATCCTGAAGGCCAGGAAGCCATTTTACTGAGGGTCCCTAACCAGCCCACAAGGGCGCGTGTAACTTGAGATAAGAGAAAGTAGCTAAAACCTGAAAAAACAACTTAATCATATACCACCAAGGTGGTTAGGTGGTGGTGCCACAGGGACCAAATGTTGAAGAAAAACAAATAGTTAACTTGCAGAGATCACAATCCTGCAAGACAGGAGTCTCCCTTGGTTTGCAAAGGTCCTGGTGATTTACAACAAAAAGGCCTATCTCTTCAATGGCCGAATTTCCAGAGACAGATGGCTTAGTTCCTCAAGGCCTAAGATCGCCCTCCCCACCAGAAAACCGAAGGAGGCTGAGGCAGAAGGAAATGTAAATAAAGTTAAATTTCTTCTAAACTTAAGTCTCACTTAACTGCCAGGATGGCTCCAGGGTGACGCCGGGGTGGCAAAAGGTTAAACAAAGTTAAACTGTCAAAGTGGGGCACAAGATATGTCTATAGCTATGATAAAGTGCCTTGAAAATTATATATAAACCCTTGGCTTTGAGTGCTCGGGGTCCTTGTTGAAACCCGCTGCGACAGGCAGATACTTGGACCTCAGCTAGCTGGAAATAAACCTAGCTGTGTGACTTGCATTATTGAGAGTGTTCTCTAACTGAGGGGTGGTCAACTCCGTACCCTAACAATTCCTTTGTGACCATCAGTAAACAATTCTTGGGGATAGAAAGCTAAAGAGAAGAATAACCAGAGGGCGCCTGGGTGGTTTAGTCATTAGGAGTCTGCCTTTGGCTCAGGTCATGATCCCAGGATCCTGTGATCAAGCCCCACATCAGGCTCCCTGCCCTGCGGAAAGCCTGCTTCTCCCTCTCCCATCCCCCTGCTTGTGTTCCCTCTTTCGCTGTGTCTGTCAAATAAATAAATAAAATCTTAAAAAAAAAAAAAGAAGAAGAAGAAGAAAAAGAAATAGAAGAGCCTTTTGCTGGTTTCTTCCTCAAGAAAAGAACAAACAACGAAAATAACTTGACACGTAAATAAAAACATACCTTTCTTTCAAGATGCCTGAAAATCCCTGATGAGAACTTACAAACTTGGTGATGCCAACATCAAGTTCAGTGAGGCCGTGCTTCATCATGTCTGCAAAACTCTCAGCTTCCTCCTCCTCCTCACCCTCCTCCGAAAGGCCATCTTCTTCCTCCTCTTCCTCTTCCTCCACCTGCACATCAGAATTCTTTCTACCTTCTTTGGCACTTACAGCTGTGGGCGGTCCAGGCACGTCTACACCGCCGGGAGGAGAGTCATGCTCCAGCCCATCCTGACCTGTGGTCAGACTGCCATCCAAGACCTTCTGTCTCTTTGCCTCCTCAGCTGAGGCCACACAGTCATTATCTTCGACAGCATGAGACCCACGTTTCAGCGACACACCAGTCACTTCTGTCATCTCCATTCTTAAGGCTCCAAAAAAACATTTAAGAGAACCTTTTGGGAAGGAAGAGAGAGAAGGAAGTAACAATCACTTGTTAAGAGGTGTTAAGAGGGGGCACCTGGGTGGTTCAGTGGGCTAAGGCCTCTGCCTTTGGCTTGGGTCATGATCTCAGGGTCCTGGGATTGAGCCCCACATTGGGCTCTCTGCTTGGAGGGGAGTCTGTTTCCTCCTCCCTCTCTGCCTGCCTCTCTGCCTACTTGTGATCTCTGTCTGTCAAATAAATAAATAAATAACAATCTAAAATTAAAAAAAAAAAAAAAAAAAAAAGAGGTGTTAAGGGGTGAGTTTCAGCAAACAAAGGCACAATTAACTTTGTTCCTAGGATCCTAAAACTCATTTATTACAATAATTCTTCCTGATGCTGGCACAGAAAAATGGCACAACACTTCTGCATAGAATTTGAGTGTGTTTCATAAATCTTAAAAAAATGTATGTTCTTTGACCCAGAAATACTACTTTCAGGGATTATCTTAAAATAACTGAAGTGCTTAAAATTTTTGTTAAGTGTTTCAAGTTCAGCTGTAAGAATACTCATCTCAGTGCTTTCATATTAGCAAAAAACTAAGAACAATGATGCCTGGGTACATAAACTAAACTGAAAGACCCTCACTCCGCACCCAAGAACCAGACACCACGTCTCCACTGGATGCAAGTCGCAAGAGGTGATTTATTGTTTACACAGGCGCCTGCGTACGCATCAGCCTCCTGTGGACTGAGCGTGCCGGGCTAAGTTGGGGAGCAGATTATATAGGGCAGGGTTGGGGTGGCGGGAAGCGAGCTTACAGAAGCAGATGCATGGTTACAGGATCTGATTGGTTAATTTAAATCAAGCATAGTCAGGCGTTGGGTTCAAGGCAAGGACTCAGCCGTTTGTTCTGGTGGGCCTTGCCTCAGCACTCTGGAAAGTCCCAGGTACACTCTGTTTCTCATTTGTCTTCCCTTTTGACAGGCCGGTTGACCATAGACATTCTGGTATGTGTTGCCATCCGGCTATGGGGACAATAGGTTACTTAATCAAGCCTTCAGCAAGGGGAGAGGGGGTGCTGTGGGGATATCAGGTTACTTAAACAAGCCTTTAGCAAGGGGAGAGGGGTCTTTCATTCCCCCCTTTTCTTTTATCATAAGTAAAACCTTTTACTTATTAGGGATTAGGGAATCTCTGTTTCATGAAGTAAGTCGGTTTGGGATCCGGTTTGTTTAATTAGTTGATATTGCTGTGTTAGTACCATTGTCTGGATTACTGACAAGCGATTTTTCATGAACTGCACAAGTCTATTTAAGATACAAGGGCCGAATGAGAGAATTAGCAGAAGTATAATAAGGGGCCCTAAAAGGGTGGACAGCAAAGTGGTGAACCAAGGAGATCGATTAAACCAACTTTCAAACCAGCCCTGTTGGGATTCAAAATCTTTTTTTCTTTGGGCTAGTCTTTCTCTGAGTTCATCCATGGTTTCTCTAACAATTCCAGTATGATCGGCATAAAAGCAGCATTCCTCCTTGAGGGCTTGGCATAATCCTCCTTCTTTTAAGAACAATAGGTCTAGTCCCCTCCTATTTTGTAGGATCACCTCGGAGAGGGAGGTTAAGGATTTTTCTAAGGCGGCTGCCAGGGGTTTCCAGACTTCTTGTTGCACCAGCTGCAAAGCTCGCAGATGGGCCTGTATGGAGGGGGAAGGGGAGTGAGTAGAGATATCTGCCTCAAAGAACGTGACAGCTGGAGGGGGAGCACCATAGAGGATTTCAAAGGGTGTCAGACCTTTGTGAGGGCCAGGAGTGTTTCTGGCCCTATAGAGTGCTAAAGGCAGGAGCTGGACCCAATCTTTAGTGCCAGTTTCAAGCAGTAATTTAGATAGAGCCTCCTTGATGGTTCTATTCATTCTCTCTACTTGTCCTGAACTTTGGGGTCTGTAAGCACAATGTAATTTCCAATCGATCCCCAAAAGCTTGGCCACCGACTGACTTACCTGGGAGACAAAGGCAGGCCCATTGTCTGACCCCAGTATCTCAGGCATTCCATACCTTGGGAAAATCTCCTCCAGTAACTTCTTAGCAACTATGTTGGCAGTCTCCTTCTTGGTGGGGAAGGCCTCTGCCCATCCTGAAAATGTGTCTAGAAAAACTAAGAGATATTTATATCCATACATGCCAGGTTTTATCTCGGTAAAGTCAATTTCCCAATGTGTGCCAGGGCGGTGACCGCGTACTCGGACTCCTGGTCCGATACTAGTTTTTCCAGGATTGACTTGGGCACACACTGTGCAAATTGCGGCCGCTTGTCGAAGGAGGAAGTTTCGTTTGGGGAAATAGTTTTCTAAATTGGCCCTATCCATTAAAGATTTTATTTTGTTTGCACTCAGATGAGTCAGCCAATGGAGGTGATTTATTAGTTCCTTTGCCATTTTAATGGGCATTATGGCTTTTCCTTGATATTCCCATCGGTTTAGGGCCGGGTTGTAATTGGCCCCCAACCTCTGCATGATGTCTAAATCGGTTTCTTCATAATTCCAAATGGGGGCGTCATTGGTTTCCTCTGTCCCAGTGAGGATTGGTAACAGTCAATAGTTGAGGCCCTAAAGCTGCCCGTTGGGCTGCTTCGTCGGCCAAGCGATTTCCTTTGGCCTCTGGGCTATTTCCTTTTTGATGGCCTGGGCAGTGCATAATGCTCAGCTTTTTGGGAAGAAATAAGGCCTTTAGTAGGGCCAATATTTCAGTCTTATTTTTTAATTTCTTTTCCCTCGAAGGTCAGTAGTCCCCTCCTCCGATAAATTTCCCCATGAATATGGGCGGTGGCAAAAGGCATATCTGCTATCTGTGTAAGCATTAAGTCTCTTACCTTCTGCCAGTTGGAGGGCCTGGGTTAAGGCGATTAGTTCGGCCTGTTGTGCTGAAGTGCCTCCTGGCAGTGCACTTGCCCACACAATTTGAGAGTCGGTTGTGATGGCGGCTCCTGCCCGTCGTTCTCCATCCTGCAGGTAGCTATTGCCAGCTGGTCAGTTAGGTCAGGTCGTGTCCCATGCGTTTCCGCAAGGATCTGGTGGCAATCATGCAAGGGGGCCTCCCCAGGGGTGGGTAGGAGAGTTGCGGGGTTGAGAGTCACCACAGGTCCGAACTGGATTCTGTCTGTGTCCAGGAGGAGGGACTGATAGTGAGTAAGGCGAGCATTAGATAGCCAGCGGTCTGGGGGTTGGCGAATTAAAGATTCCACTGTGTGTGGACCAGGATTGTTAAAGGCTGTCCCAAAGTCAATTTGGTTGCATCCTTGATTAGGACCGCTATGGCTGCTATCATTTTTAGGCATGGTGGCCATCCTGCTGCCACGGGGTCTAACTTCTTAGAGAGGTAGGCGAGAGGGCGTCTCCAAGGTCCTAGTCTTTGAGTTAGAACCCTCTTAGGAAAGCGGTTGGAGATTCTTTTGAGCCCTGAGTGACCTGTCTTACCTGAGCCTAATTGGTGGGGCAGCGCCCCGCATTATGGAGGCCTGCTATGAGTAACTGGCAATAAAGATTTAGGTGGGTCCTACCTTCAGCCGTGTTGAAATCCCAGTCAGGACGGGTCAAGGGAAAGGTGGCATCAATCATGTTCAGGAGTAGGTCTTCCATCATCTCCCAGAACATTTTTTTTTTTTCTGGCTTCCAGAAAAACTTTTTGTCTCTCCTCTGTAGTGAGAAGAGTCTGCAAGAGCTGCTAGCAATCATCCCAAGTGGGTTGATGCGTGATTAAGAATGGACTTGATTATCGCCTGGGAGAAGGAAGGGTTATGGGATTTCCAGTTATGTAAGTCTGAGGCCGAGAAGGGCCAGTATTGAAGTTGACTGCCTGAGCAGGCAGAGGAAACCATTTATATCTTTTAACCAGCGGATCAATTGATGCAAGAAAACATTGTCCTTTTGAACAGAGACAATTTCAGTCTTGTATTAATGTACCTTTAAAACCTATTTATTTTAGGGGCGCCTGGGTGACTCAGTGGGTTAAGCCGCTGCCTTCGGCTCAGGTCATGATCTCAGGGTCCTGGGATCGAGTCCTGCATCGGGCTCTCTGCTCAGCAAGGAGCCTGCTTCCTCCTCTCTCTCTCTGCCTGCCTCTTTGCCTATTTGTGATCTCTCTCTGTCAAATAAATAAACAAAATCTTAAAAAAAAAAACAAAACCCTATTTATTTTAATCTTAGTCCATTCTTGACCATAGCTAAAATTCCCTTTTTGAAGATTTCCCCTCATAAACTTCCTACAACTTTCTTTTGCATTCAGGTTTTGTTTCAAGCCATTTTCTTCCAAACAACCATCTCATTTAGGACAAAATTACCTTCCTTTACCTTCAACAAAATGTATTCCCATTCCTTAAATCTTTCTTACTTATCATCTACTTTTCTATAGAGTTTCCTTTATTTCCATCAGTCTTAGTTACACTAAGCAGAATTTGATACTCTTAGAAACCCCTTAATCTCTAGTGAAGACTAAGTATTAACCAATTGTGAACTGTTACAACACAATTCTTCAGGTGGCAAATTTATGAATCAGTTAAGTGGCAAACAAGTTTACCAACAGATTTAAATACTCTTAGTTTCTTTGCAGTAAGAAGTCAAAAGCACAAACCTATATCCAGTAATTAATGACCTAGCATTTTATCCTACTTGGTTAAGACCTAGATGCCCACAATTCAACTCCATTTGTCATCCAAGCAAAACTTTAAAGCTTTCAGATTATCAAAGACTTTGAAAGCTACTTCAGCAATTACCCATTAGAACTTTGAGACAGACAATTAATCATCAGTTTAGTTATTTCTCTGCTAACAATTTTTAATAAATAACATGAGCTTATTTGACCTTCAGTAAACTTCGAAGTTTCACATTTACTGCCGATAACTTAAAAGACAGGTCTTATTTAATTAAACCAACAAACTTAACTTAGTTCCAACACTGATTTACGTTCCACCTGGACCCACTCCACTTTGAATGTTTACCTGAGACATGGTTGGGAAGATCTGGAGTGGGGGGGGTGTTATAGGTCCAGGGGGTGCTCTTCTTGCTCCTTGACAGTGAGGAGAGAAGGAGCTGTGGTGCATGATCTAGAGGCCAGTCATGCAGGCTGCACACACGTTGGTACAGAAATAGGAGAAGAGGGAAACAGAAGAAACAAAGTGCTGCCAGGAGGCAGAGAAAGGATTCCCAGTTTTGGAGCTCCTAAGCCCCAAGAGAGGAGCAGATGCCATGCTTTCCCATCAGCCAGGGGGGAGGGGTTAGGCAGTCCAAGTCAGGCCAGAGAACATAGGGAAACTTCCCCGAAACAGAGTTTCGGCAGCTGCTTGGGAATATTCCTTATAGTCTCTGTCTCGAGTTAGACCAACCCCAGTTGGCTCCAGTTATAGCCATTAACACGGGAAGTGAGTGAGGGAGAAGCCCCCACATCTATTAGGAGAAACAGAGAGAAATAAAGCCAGAGTCCCCTTTGCTAGGGATGGCCCAGCAACCTGGGTTTACTAGAAGAAGGCTTATTTACGCAATTATCATCCAATATGTCAGGAGGAAATTTACTAGCTGACTCATTGACCTGGTTCAGCTCTTAATACCTATCTCTTATATTCCCTCCCGATATGTACGATGTTGCAGACAAGGGGAGGGGGATCTTTCAGGTGCTGTCCTGCTCGAGTCCCTCGCGGGAACTTAGGAGCGTCTTAGCTAAGGTCTATCCGTATAAACCCCAGACCAGGCTACTCCACGGAGTAGATGACCGTTATGCCGTATGACGCTCCGCGAGACTCAGGTGCAGCCCACTCAGACTCCGTAGCCGAAGGCGGTGGAGCCACACAAACACATTCATACAGTCAGGCATTCCTCAGATTCAAACGGGTTAGATACCCTCCCCTTAAACAGAATGTAACCTTCATGACCAGTACAGGGAACATATATCCACATTTAAAGACATAACATGGAGACATACATGAAGACAGACATTGTTGGCCTCCGAGGTGGGACTCGAACCCACGATCTCTGTGAGGCCCTCGGATTCGGACGGTCAGGAAGAATATGGAAATTCTTCCGTGACTCCCAGGTGGCCCTAGATCATGGACCTTTTCAGATCCCCCGAGGCGTCCCCCGGGGTGGCAGGGGAGAAGTCTGAGTTCGTCAACTCCTTCTCAAGCTGCCCAAAATACGGAGTAACAACGTTGTTCAAAACATAAAGACAGACAAACAGAGAGACAAGGACACAGATGCTGGCCAGCTTACCTCCCGGTGGGGGTTGGTTGGAGTCTTTCTTGGGTGGGAGTCCAATAGATCTCGGTGGAACCTCCAAATGAAAGACCCTCACTCCGCACCCAAGAACCAGACACCACGTCTCCACTGGATGCAAGTCGCAAGAGGTGATTTATTGTTTACACAGGCGCCTGCGTACGCATCAGCCTCCTGTGGACTGAGCGTGCCGGGCTAAGTTGGGGAGCAGATTATATAGGGCAGGGTTGGGGTGGCGGGAAGCGAGCTTACAGAAGCAGATGCATGGTTACAGGATCTGATTGGTTAATTTAAATCAAGCATAGTCAGGCGTTGGGTTCAAGGCAAGGACTCAGCCGTTTGTTCTGGTGGGCCTTGCCTCAGCACTCTGGAAAGTCCCAGGTACACTCTGTTTCTCATTTGTCTTCCCTTTTGACAGGCCGGTTGACCATAGACATCCTGATATGTGTTGCCATCCGGCTATGGGGACAATAGGTTACTTAATCAAGCCTTTAGCAAGGGGAGAGGGGTCTTTCAAAACAATAAGTCGAAACAGTGTGAATAGAAACTGGGAAAGGTGGTTACTTCTAGGACATGGTATGGGTGGCTGAGCACAACAGGGTGACCTGCTGTTTTTACTGAAAACCGCAGTCAGGCCACTTGAACTTTGTTTCACAAAGATTATTATCCTTTCAAAAAACTCATTAAACAAAAATAGTGCATAAATACACTTACTGACATGAATGCATACTTGTACCATATGAAAAATAAAAAGCAAAGGGGATGCAGAGTTGCTTACTGGGTACAGAGTTTCAGTTTTGCATGATTAGAATGAGCTCCGCATACTGGTTGCACAACAGTGTGAATGTGTGTAACACTGTTGAACTGTATGCTTCAAAATGAATTAGATGGGGCACATGGGTGGCTCAGTTGGTTAAGGGTCTGCCTTTGGCTCACGTCAGGATCCCTGGGTGCTGGAATCCAGCCTTGCGCTGGGCTCCCTGCTCAGCGGGGAGTCTGCCTCTCCCTCTGCCCCTCCTCCCACTTATGATCACTCTCAATTAAACAAATAAAATCTTATAAAAAAAATGAATAAACTGGGATGCCTGGGTGGCTCAGGGGGTTAAAGCCTCTGCCCTCGGCTCAGGTCATGATCCCAGGGTCCTGGGATGGAGCCCCATATCGGGCTCTCTGCTCAGCAGGGAGCCTGCTTCCCCCTCTCTCTCTGCCTGCCTCTCTATCTACTTGTGATCTCTGTCTGTCAAAAAAATAAAAAAATAGGGACGCCTGGGTGGCTCAGTTGGTTAAGCAGCTGCCTTCGGCTCAGGTCATGATCCCAGCATCCTAGGAATGAGTCCCACATCGGGCTCCTTGCTCTGCAGAGAGCCTGCTTCTCCCTCTGCCTCTGCCTGCCATTCTGTCTGCCTGTGCTCGCTCTCTCCCCCTCTCTCTCTCTGATAAATAAATTTAAAAAAAAATCTAAAAAAAAATAAATAAATAAAAATAAAAAATAGATAAAAAAATAAGAAATAAAAATAAATGAATAAACTAATGTTACATGTTATGTGTATTTTGCCACAATTTAAACAACACAGATTATCATTTAACCAGCCTACACATAATGTAATAAAGGAAAGTCTAAGAAGCCATACATACTTCCCAGTACTGAGCAGCTTGCCAGCCGGGTAACATGTGGCAATCAAAATAAATACATTTATTGATCTTACTTGGTACTCTTGGTGAAATAAAAATAAAAGTTTTCCTATGTTAATTATATAGGGAGATGACTGCTCATGAGCTCTCCCTGGATCTTCTGTAGACTTCGTGCAACAGGTCTGAAACTGTTCCTCACCTACAGAGATCAAAGACACACTAAATAGCAAATCTCTAAGGAAAGAGTGGGTCTGAACAACCAGCCACCATGAATGGCCACTAACATCACAACAGACAGACAACCAGACACACCGCAAGCCCCTGAAAGCACGTGCTATATCATCTGTGAAATATTCTTCTTCTTTTTTTTTTAATCTTACTTACTTATTTATTTGACAGAGAGAGGCAACCAGAGCAGGAACACAGCAGGAAGTGGGGGAGGGAGAAGCAGGCTTCCCGCTGAGCAGGGACACCCGATGCGGGGCTCTATCCCAAGACCCGGGACCATGACCTGAGCCTAAGGCAGACCCTTAACCGACTGAGCCACCCAGGCGCCCCTCTGTGAAGCATTCTTACTGACTGGAACTCGATGTCTAGTTGGTAGGTTAGATGGCATACAGAGACAGAAGGTTTTAAACCCTACCACAGGGAGGAACTAGCAAAATTCTGAATGTGGAACACTACAAGGACAAAGACAATTCTTTCACTAATAAACAACAAAGGGGAAAAAAGGGAGGGGAACTTAACAGATAAACTTAAAAAGAAATGCAATGAGTGGATTCTTCTTTAAATAAGTCAACTATTTAAAAAACTGTTTAGGACAATCAGGGATGCAGAAATACTGGTGATATTTGATGACATTAGGTAGTATTATCATTTTTTTTTTTTTTAAGAGAGAGCATTTGTATGTGAGAGTATGCAGAGGAAGAGGGACAGGGAGACCCTTAAGCAGACTCCCCGCCCACGTGGAACCCTACATAGGTCTCTATCCCAAGACCCTGAAATCATGACCTTAGCCAAAATCAAGAGTCAGACAAGAGTTGGACACTTCACTGACTAAGCCACCCACAGGCCCCAGTACTGTCAACTTTTTAAGGTACAATTACGTTACTGTGGTTACATTAAAAATAGAATTCTTATGTTTTAAAGATACAAAGTGAAATATTTATGGTTGAAAATTATGAAGTCTAGAATTTGCTTCAGGATAATTTACCAGTGATGAATGGAAGTGGAAAAGGTATATATTTGAAACCAGGTAGGTAATTACTGAAACTAAGTGATGGTAACAAAACAACTTCTACTTTGAGCTTTTGTTTTTTTTACAAGAAATTTCAAGCCTACAAAGTAGAAAGAGATACACAAACTATTCTGTTCCAATCAAGCCACTGATGTTTTCCCCTCTTCTGTCCCACCCTCTGTCATCACCTGCTCTTCCGACCAGTTCCAAGAAACTGTCTCCTCCACCCTCACTTCCTCAAGTGCCCCAAGCCTTAGTATCTGTGAGCCACCACTCGACACTCCTGCTCCTTGGTCCTGCTCCATGATCCCTGCTAGACCCCAAGCAAGTAACAACCCTACTGCCTCCGTCTGTGCTCCTTGTTGCTGCTGGAGAAAACCACACCCGGTAAGGAGAGTTCTTCTCTTAACGACAGCCATCCCAGGTCGGGACAGGCTTCTCTGAGTCCTGCTGGC
This sequence comes from Mustela nivalis, assembly GCF_964662115.1. Classification (NCBI taxonomy): domain Eukaryota; kingdom Metazoa; phylum Chordata; class Mammalia; order Carnivora; family Mustelidae; genus Mustela; species Mustela nivalis. Next base: position 85,154,973 of record NC_139031.1, read on the forward strand.
CATCCACAAAGAAAACGGAGATTACCTTATCAGAACCACTTCCCTAAATACAGCAACCCTCTTAAAAGAATCCATGGTCACTTGAACACTCACTCCACCCCCTCCACAAACACCGAGCACCCTGCACCAGGCACCCTGCACCCTACACCACAAAAAGACACTGTAGCAAATCAAATTACTGCCCCACTTTTGTGGGGCTAACATTCCTTCGAGGGAAGATCCAGCTTCTTCCTCCAACACGCCAATCCAATTGTTTCTTTAAAGTTCCGTGATGGCGTCCTTGTGCCCAAACCACAGCTGTGCCATCCTGGCTCTAACTGACATCTTTTCCCAAAGGGACATGGTTCACTGCTTCCCTTCCTTGAAATCCTGCTTCTACTCCTTGCCCTTCTCCTGACTCTCAAGCTGCTCTTTCCCCTTCCTTCTCTGCTGCCACTTAAATGGGGGCATCTCTAGCTTCCCACCCATCTTGTTCCCAGCTCCAATTCGTCCAGCCGAGACCCCTTTCCAACTTCCTACATTGCCTGGGGGCCCAAAGTAACAGTGAGGACAGCTAAGCAACTGCAGAGTGTGCACGCGGAACGCACTGAGGCCTCTCCTTGACCCTATGGCCTGCGGGGAGGGGGGGTACCCCAGAGATTACAGCTCTGGCTCCAGCTTACCCAGCTTGGAAGAGCTGACCAAATGCTCAAATTCAACATGCCCTAAACTGATCTCAGCGTTTCCCACCTTACACCTCTTACCTCAGGGGATGTTACCACCAAGGTCAGAATGTGGTCATCAGCCCAACTCCTTGCTCTTCCCTCTGCCCATATCAGTGATTTCATGCAGACAGTTCCAGAAGGTTTAGAACAGCACTGTTATGCCATCCCCGGAATAAGAATATAGGCAGATCATGCATATGAAGTATCACCCACTGGTTTCAACCCAGTCTGGGGGTTGAGTTTCTTTCTCTGTACAGGCTGAGTTTCTTTCTCTGTAAGGCTGAAAAATGATGATTTGCTCAGAGGTCTATAATAGCTGTTCCCAGTCAACTGTTGGTCATTAATATTTATTATGGATGGTTTACACAGCAGAGCTGTACTGCTGAGTCTGGGGAAAAAACAAAGCTTCTTATGCTTCTTTTGTTCTCTGGGCTAATGATTAAACATGGTTTCCTCATTCAAATACCATTTAATTTTAAGAGACCCTCATAGCACTGCCAACAGCACCAAATAAACAGGCCTTTAATATTCTTTGGCAGTTTTTTCCTTGATACTTGTAGATACTTGTCTAATCTCTTTTTCTTATTATGTTTTACTGTAAAGACAACTTTTGTGTTCCCAATTAAATCATAGTTTTCATTTGTTTTAGCCAATGGCTCTTTCACAGGCATTAATTATTAAAGTATACATAGCATCAATATCTATAAATCTGTTAATATATATTTTGCTGGCACTTGGGTGGCTCAGTTGTTTAAGCAATTGCCTTCGGCTCAGGTCATGATCCTGGACTCCCCAGACTCAATCCGATCTGCATCAGGATCCCTGTTCGGCAGGGAGTCTGCGTCTCCCTCTGACCCTCCCCCTTCTTACCCTAGCACGCACACACATGGGCACTCTCTCTCTCCCAAATAAATAAATAAATAAAATCTTAAAATATATGTATATTTTATATATTAAATGTATATGTATATTTTATATATTATATATATGTGTGTGTGTGTATATATATATATATATATATATATATATTTTTTTTTTTTTTTTTTTTGGCTAAGTTCTTTCACTGGGCCTAGAAGATAAAAACTTATTTAACTAGAACAGCTGTGCAAACTTCTGGACTAGGAGAGAGCAAACTCAAATTAGTGCCATTTTCATAAGCAGGAACTACATAGAAGGGGAGACTAAAATGCAATATAATTTTTAAATGGAAGGAGGGAGGGAGCAGATCCTCTGAACATGGAAGAGGCTGGGAAGGATTCAAGCAGAAAGATAAAATCACCCGGACTGCCCCAGTATGATTTTCCTAAGGAAATCAGTTTTGCATTCAGGAAAATCCAAATATAAATATTCAAGCACTGTACCTCACAGCTGGAAAAAATGACTGGCTTTTTAAGAAGGGGAGGAAGGGTGGAGGGTACAGCTTCAGGAGTTTTTTTAATGGTATTTAAAAAAAGTTTTTAGGGGCATCTGGGTGGCTCAGTTGTTAAGCGTCTGCCTTCAGCTTGTCTGCCTTAAGCTGGGGTTGTGATCCCAGCGTTATGGGATCAGATGCATTGGGCTTCCTGCTCTGCGGGGGGCCTACTTCTCCCTCTCCCACTCCCCCTGCTTGTGTTCCTGCTCTTGCTCTCTCTTCCTCTGCCAAATAAAAGTAAAATCTTTAAAACAAAGTTTTTTTAAAAAAAAATGTTATGCTGCACAAATACACAATCCAGAACAATAGTCAAGCAATATAGTCACAGTCAAGTAATATAGACCAGAAGCTTGATCCTGGAACCAAGAAGAGAAAGAATCTACTGATACTTTCCAATGAACGTCAAAGTCCTACAAAATTTTTTGAATACAGTACTAAAAAATGGGGTTTTGTCTCTTTTATACTCCAAATGACCCAAATGAGATGAGGAATATTAGATTTTAACAATTTTTTAAATAATTTTTTAAAAGATTATTTATTTATTTGACAGAGAGAGAGAGATCACAAGCAGGCAGAGAGGCAGGTAGGGAGGTGGGGGAAGTAGGTTCCCTGCCGAGCAGAGAGCCTGATGTGGGGCTTGATCCTAGGACCCCGGGATCATGACCTGAGCCAAAGGCAAAGGCTTTAACCCATTAAGCCACCCAGGCACCCCTTAACAATATTTTAAAGTCTTTTTCATTAAGATTAGATTCACCAATAAGAATGTTTAGCATTCTCAAAATTGTAATACAACACTGATAGTCCGTTAACATATTTCCTGCAAAGTGAACATCTTAAAAAAGCCATATTAGTCTTAATTCTATGTTCAGAATACAACATCCACTTTTTAAACGCATCCATCCTCTGCAAACTGTCAATAATCCCTTTAGCTCACAATAAACAACCCTTTCCCCAGGGCAGAACACACACTACACTCTAACATGCAAAATCATTAAGTCCATCAGATTCATTAATTCCACAAATATCTGTGGATCCCTTATAAGTCTGCCACTAGTCTAAGCACAGGGGGGAAAAGGGACAATTTCTTGCCCTAAGTTTACATTTACTTAAGGATATATCAATGAATAAAGTAATAATCTCTCAGAAATATGCATGCAGAATTATAAATAAAGCACAGTAAAGGGAAGGAGAGGAAGAGGAGTGCTATTTAGTGAACATCTCTAAGTAGATGTCCTTTGAACCTCGACTGGAAGGAAGAACTAGACAGGAAGAGATGCCTGTGGGGTGAGTTCCAGGCAGTGGGACTGGCACAGGTAAAGGACCTGAGTCAGGAGCAAACTTCGTCAACAGATCAGCTAGACTAATTTCTGTCTCCTATTTGGTGGTAAAAGCTGTTTTATTAATACCCGTATCACCCCAGCTTCCACCAAAAGTTATGTGCAAAAGGTTAGGGGTCCCAGGGTGGCTCAGTGGGTTAAGCATCTGCCTTCAGCTCAGGTCATGATCCCAGGGTCCTGGGATTGAGCCCTACATTGGGCTCTCTGATCAGCAGGGAGCCTGCTTCTCCTTTTCCCTCTCCCTACTGCTCCCCCTGCTTGTGCTCTCTGTCAAATAAAGTATTTTAAAAAACAAAATAAACACACACATAAAACAAAAGTTGTTAAATTAATATATACAGATTGTTGGCTACTTGCCTAATGACTGAACATAATCACTGCCTATCCGTCCCCTTTTCAATATGAGTGTACTGGCTTCTTTTTGACAGACCCCTCCACTGTCAAGGCATCCCCAAACCAATGGGGGATACCTGTTTTCACAGATCAGACTGGAGACTTGAAACAAAAACCCTTCATAATCCTGTATTTTCGGGAAAAAAAAAAAAGTGGTCTGACAGCGCGATCAAATACGTGACAAACGGAACTCTCCAAAGCCTACTTCCTGGCAGGCGCTAATAACCCAGGCAATAAGGATGTCCTTCCAAACCTCTCAGTGCTGGGCTGGCGGTAAGGACGCAGCACGGATGAGTTTTCAACAAGCACAGCAGCCCCTACAACATCCACTCACTGAACGCGGACCCGGCGGAGGGCTGGAGATAGGACTCTTCGGCCCCAACTTGTTCGCTCCTACTCTGGGCAACGTGTACTAAAGCAGCAGCTGAGTGCCTGCCTGGCGTGCAGGAGGCTCGCAGTAAGCAGTGATGGATGAAAACGAGGACAAAGCACGTGGGCTTCACCCCGCAGAAGACCGGCCCCGCGAAATACCCGAGCCCTTAAGGCTCCGGGATACAGGCCGGTTTTCTCCCCAGCGAGAAGAGTTTAGGGAGCGTCCCGGACGAAGAAAGGGAGGAGAGGGGCCTGGGCCCGCGGGCTGCGAGCCGCGCGGGGAGGCGGGAGAGCGCGGCGCCCCCTGCCGTCCGGCCCCGGGAGGGGGGGCGGGGCTGGCACCGCGGGAGCAGGACCGCCGGCTCCAACCGCGCTCTCGCGGGCACTGTCCGTAAAGGAGGCACCGCGGGCGCTCCGGGGGCTCAGGCCGCGGCCGGGACGCCTTCCCAGTCTGCACTGCCCCTCAGGGCGAGGCCCTGGGGCCGGGCCGTCGGCTAGCCGCGGAGCCCGGGGGCTGCGGCGAGGCCACGCACTTACCCGGGGCCTGGGAGCGCGGGCGCGGCACCGGCCGGGCGGCGAGGGGGCGGGCGCGCTGCTCCGGGCGCAGGAGGGCGGCGGCGGCGAACGCCACTCGGAAGAGCCAGCTGCGGGGGCGTCCCGACATAGGCAGCGCGGCCAGCGTCTTCAGCCCCTGCGCCGCGGAGCGCGCGCGTGGACTCGCCGGGGGCCGAGCTCTCACACGTGCCGCGCAGCGACGCGCCGCCGCTGGTCGGCCCCACCCCCGGGGCGGAGCCCGGTCTTCGCCGGAGGCCCCGCCCCCGCGCCGGGCTCTCTCGGCGAGACCCCGCCCCCTTTCTGCAGCCTAGTGTCCCAGAGGCCTCGCGGAGCTGGATCTCGCTGGTCCCTTGAGGCCTGGCAGGCTGCGGGGTGGGGAGCTTGCTGAGGCCCATTCGCCTGGGCTTTGAGCCCAGTAAACAGTAATTTCATCGTGCACCGAAGAGTGCTTTACACTGCCTTTAGGACCTTTAAAGTGGCCATGGCCTTACTATAAGGGTTTTTTCTACATAGTTAAGGACCTTTTGTGTTCTCCACACGCAACTAACAACGAAAATAGTAACTTCAGGGACTATATTCTATTCGGGTTCTATATATAATTTCCTCCAAAGTGCAGAGAATCCAACAGAACCATTTTCCCACTTCTTCGATTTACCCCTTCGGCTTGATGGCTCCCCCATAGGATCTGCTTCAGGAAAACTGATCTTTAGCAAGTTTGTGCTTCTGTGAGAAGAAAAAGCAAACCCATTACTCCTTCCATGCTGTTCGAATAGCACACATTAGCAACCAAACCGGGACCTCGAATAGCTTTTGCACATTCAATATTTTGCCAGATCTCAATCCTTAGTGAAAAATCGGCGTTATTTCCGAGTTCTTTTTTTTTTAATTGTGGTAAAGTACATACAACATAAAATTTACCATTTTAACCATGGTGGGGCGCCTGGGTGGCTCAGTGGGTTAAAGCCTCTGCCTTTGCCTCAGGTCCTGATCACAGGCTCCTGGGATCCAGGCCCACATGGGGCTCTCTGCTTGGCAGGAGGCCTGCTTCTCCCTCTCTCTCTCTCTCTCTCTCATCTCTCTCTCTGCCTGACTCTCTGCCTACTTGTGATCTCTGTCCGTCAAATAAATAAATAAAATATTTTTTTAAAATTACCATTTTAACCATGGTCAAGTGTACAATTCAGTGTTCAGTGGCATTAAGTACATTCACACTGTTGAGAAACCGTCCATCTCTAGAACTCTTTTCATCTTGCAACGCTGAAACTCTCTACCCAGGAAATAACAACTCCATTGTCCCTACTTTTAGCCATGGCAACCACCATTCTACTTTTCGTCTGGGTAAATTTTACAACTGTAGGTATCTCACGTAAGTGGAAATCATACAGTATATGTTCCCTCGTGACTGCCTTATTTCCTTACTGTTCATCCATATTGTGACATGTGTCGGAATTTCCTTCCTTTTTAAGGCTGAATAATATCCCATTACATATTATATAACCACATTTGTCACCTCTCGTCACTTGGATTGCTTCCATCTTTTGGTTATTGTGAATAATGCTGCTATGAATGTGGGTGTTCCAATAACTATTGGAGACCTTGCTTTCAATTTTTTGTGGCATGTACCCAGAAGCAGAACTGATGTATCATATGGTAATTCTATTTTTTTTTTTTTTAAGATTTTATTTATTTATTTGACAGAGAGAGAGATCACAAGTCGGCGGAGAGTCAGGCAGAGAGAGAGAGAGAGAGAGAGAGAGAGAAGCAGGCTCCCGCTGAGCAAAGAGCCCGATGCGGGGCTCGATCCCAGGACACTGAGATCATGACCCGAGCCGAAGGCAGCGGCTTAATCCACTGAGCCACCCAGGCGCCCCGGTAATTCTATTTTTAATGTTTTTTGAACAACCCCCACATTGTTTTCTATAGTATCTGTAGACTTGTTTTTAAAATCTAGGTGTACATTATCCATACTCAGTATGGACAATTTACTCAGACTGGTAGGATTCTATATTGCCTGTCTCCGAGTAGTCATCTCAATTAAGTACAGTACCATGGACTGTTTTGTCTCTAATGCATATATAAGCACATGTCCTCTGGCTATGGCTAATTCATAGGTTAATGTTCCAGTGAGAGCAACTGCAAATATTTTTACCACAGCCTCAGTAAAACTTTGATCCCAAACGTTAAATTTTTGTATACTTCAAACAGTGTCTTCTCTGAGTTTGTGGCCCAAATCCTCATAAATGCACATAGAAGGAAAGAATGTCTACATTCCTTTAGCTGTTAGCTAGGTCCATGGCCAAAACTTACCCTTTTTGCATTTTTAGCCTGAACTGCCTTAGACAAGGTCCAACTGAAACATGTATTTTTAGTTTTGTTTTTCAAAATGGCAGCTCTTTACTGGATTTTTTTTTTTAAGATTTTATTTATTTGTTAGAGAGAGAGCGCGCGAGCACAGGCAGACAGAGTGGTAGGCAGAGGGGGAGGGAGAAGCAGGCTCCCTGCCAAGCAAGGAGCAGGACACTGGGATTATGACCTGAGTGGAAGGCAGCCACTTAAACAGCTGAGCCACCCAGGCATCCCTCTTTATTAGCTTTTATACTTAAAATAATACAGAAGCGTTCAAAGCCTGTCCCAAACTCCAACTTCCTCTAACAATCATTTAACAATTTAATGTTCTCCTTGACTTTCAAATTACATTTGAAACATGTATGTTCTGTATATTTTTCAGGATCCTGCTTTTAACCCACACCAGCACTATGTATTGCTAAGTGTGTAACACACACAATGTATCTCTTGTTTATACTTATTATTGCCAAGTATTCTGTCCATTTTTTTTTTTTTAAATATTTTATTTATTTATTTGACAGACAGAGATCACAAGTAGGCAGAGAGGCAGGCAGAGAGAGAGAGAGGGAAGCAGGCTCCCTGCTGAGCAGAGAGCCCGATGCGGGACTCGATCCCAGGACCCTGAGATCACGACCCGAGCCGAAGGCAGCGGCTTAACCCACTGAGCCACCCAGGCGCCCTATTCTGTCCATTTTAGATGGCCTCTCTCCACTCCCCAGATAGTAGTTGATTGTTTTTTGTGCTCCCTCAGTCACTGCAAACATTTCTGTTATTGAGCCTACGGCATCCAATCTTAAATTATTTTTATTTCTATTTCCGTTACCAGAAAGTGAATTCTTCAGAAGCAAAAATTGGAGTTTAGAGCAATCTTTTTTCCCCTTTAATGTTTTTATTTTTATCAGTTATGCATGTTTTATCAGTTATGCAAGTTCTGTAGAAATCTTATAATTTGCAATGAAAGAGAAAAGGCTGTACCCCCACCCCCTCCTTATCAATTTTCCCCTCCTCAAAGACAGTCATGTCTCTTTTTAATTGTTATTTATTTATTTAAAGACTTTATTTATTTGTTAGAGAGAGAGAGAGAGAGAGAGAGACAGAGTACAAGCAGGGGGAGTGGCAGGCAGAAGAATCCAGAAGCAGGCTCCCTGACAAGCAGGGAGCCCAATGCAGAACTCAATCCCAAGACCCTGCGAACATGACCTAAGCCGAAGGCAGACACTGAACCTACTGGGCCATCCAGTCCTCCCTCATTTGACCCTTTTAAAAAGACTTATTTATTTATTTTAGAGGGGAAGGGGCAGAGGGAGAAGGAGAGAAGGAATCCTGAGCAGGATCCCCGCTGAGCATGATGCCTGTGGTGGGGCTCAATCCCACAACCCTGAGGTCATGACCTGAGCCAAAACCACAAGTCAGGCACTTAACCGACTGAGCCACCCAGTGTCCTCATGTTGCCTCTTTCAACTGCTATTGTGATATTTACCTTCATTTCTCTATATAAAATGTTAACATTGCAAAAAAAAAAATATATATATATATATATATATATATATATTTGCATTGCTATTTCTCAAATTTTCACTTTCAAGCATTATCTATTGACTTCACTAAATGGAAGATGAGGATTTAACTTTTCTTCCTTTACCCATGCCTCCCCCAACCCCACCACACTTTCAACTCTTTATCTACTCAATCTAGTTATACTGTCCTTTCTTCTCTTCTTTTTCTAAAGATTTTACTTAATTTATCTGAGAGAGTGGCACAGTGAGAAAGGGAACACAAGCAGGGGGAGTGGGAGAATAAGAAGCAGGCTTCCTGCTGATCAGGGAGCCTGACACAGGACTGGATCCCAGGACCCTGGGATCATAACCTGAGCTAAAGGCAGACGCTTAACGACTGAGCCACCCAGGTGCCCTATACTGTCCTTTAAAATATATATATATATATATATATTTTTTTTTTTTAATATATATTTTTTAGATTTTATTTATTTGACAAAAATCACAAGTAGGCAGAGGAGCAGGCAGAGAGAGAGGTGGAGGCAGGCTTCCGGCTGAGCAGAGAGCCTGATGTGGGGCTTAATCTCAGGACCCTGGGATCATGACCTGAGCTGAAGGCAGAGGCCTTAACCCACTGAGCCACCCAGGCCCCCTGAGCCCAAACTTTTTAATGATTGTTTCAATCTCCACCTCCCAAGATTTTAGATAGTTGAGGTGTTCTATCAGTTTAATCTGAAGGAGTCTCTCCTGGAGCCTTCTGGACCTGCACCAGTCCATGTCTGGTGATGGTTGGTGTCAGGGACTCTCAATTCATTTTTCTTCTGAATTGTATTTTCTGTTTCCTATATCCCATGTCTTCTTTTTTCTTTGTTTAGTCTCTCATTTTAGTAGAGCACAACCTCCAGAAGCATCCTGAGAAAGAAGAAGTAAATGTAAGGGAAAGGACAAAGAAATGAAAAATAAGAAAGAAAAAATGAGAAATTCGGGGACCATTCCAGGGAATCCAAAATCTGAAAAATAAGAGTTCCAAAAGGAAAAACCAACAGGGGTTAGGGAAGTAATGGTCGTCAACAAAAAGTTCAAGAAAACGTCTCCAAACTAAAAACTATGAGTTTCCAGGTTAAAAGGGCCCACTGAGTGCCCAGAGAGGTGGAGGTTTTTTCCTGGTTGAGAAGAACCGCCACCCCCACGCCACCCCTTTCTCGGGAAAGCCTTGGGGCACAGTGTCCACTTTCTGAGCGGCCGAGCCGGCATCCTGCCAGCAGGGGGAGCTATGGCGCACGGCTGGCGACTGCGCGGGCAGGGCCTCTCTGGGAAGAGAGGAAGAAACCAGAGAGACGGAGGGGAAGTAGCGGTGGCTTCCAGCCCCACAGACTTGCAGCCTGAGCGGGTGTGTGGCCGCTGGCCGGCCCCGAACGCTACAAGCCACGCTGGCTGCGCGTGGAGCTGAGGACTCGCGCGGAGGCGGGATGCTCCCGGCCGGCGAGATCCGCGAGGCGCCGGCAGCTCCGGTGAGGCGGCCCTGGTGATCTGGACAAGGGACACCGGTGACCCAGTGAGGTGGCACAGATCTCCCAAGGAAGATTGTGTCTCTAAGGTGGCCCTGGCAGCCTGGCGACGTGGTTTCCGTGGCCCGGGGGAGATAGCGCTTGATCTAGTGAGGTGGCACGGACCTCCCAGGGGAGCTGGTCCCGAGGCGGTGGCTCTGGCCATCCCAGTGAGATGACACAGACAGATCTTTCTAGGGACGTGGCGCTGGAGGCTGGGCGCGGTAACTCCAGCCGTCCTGGGGTGGTGGCAGTGGTGGTCCCAAGGGCCACCTGCATCAGATGGCCCTGACCCCCAGGAAGGCCCCAGGGGAGGGAGTCTGGGACCTCTGGTGCTCCAGTGGATGCCCTCTGGGAATCCTGTGTGAGTGCCACCCATCTCTTCAGTCTTAATGTGTTCGTTACACCTGTTCTTCTAGTGCTGCTCTGAAAGTGATGACGAAAGGAAGGACGTCGAAGAGAAAAGTAAGCGGACTCTAAACACCTAAGCATTCTGTACCCAGCCATCTCTCCAAAACTCAGCCCTCCTGGGTCTGCAGCGAACTGCCTTGCTTAGCCTGTTATCTTTTAGACGAATCTCTCTTTTTTGTACAATATGCTTGCATAGTATTCAGTAGTGGTATCATCATATACATATCTTTCTTTCTAAAATTGTAAAATATGGGATGATTTGGAGATAAACATTTCCTAATCCCTACTTAGTGCAGGGTCTGGTGTGGAATAACTGCAGTGCTGCCCCTCAGACTGGATTCAGAATAATTAGGGCCTGCCTGTTATTTTTTAATTATTATTATTTTTAATCACAAGTAGATGGAGAGGCAGGCAGAGAGAGAGAGAGGGAAGCAGGCTCCCTGCTGAGCAGAGAGCCCGATGCGGGACTCCATCCCAGGACCCCGAGATCATGACCCGAGCCAAAGGCAGTGGCTTAACCCACTGAGCCACCCAGGCGCCCCGGGCCTGCCTGTCATTTTAATGAAGCATCGACTTATCAAGCATCAGGAATTTGGAGGGACTAATGATCTAGGAGAGATGACCACCACTTTAATTGGAGTCAAATGGTAATTGCTTAGTTGTACTCTACCTTCGGTGAATTTTCCTTTAAAAGTTGATGTGGGGGGCACCTGGGTGGCTCAGTGGGTTAAGCTGCTGCCTTCGGCTCAGGTCATGATCTCAGGGTCCTGGGATCGAGCCCCTCTATAGGCTCTCTGCTCAGCAGGGAGCCTGCTTCCCTTCCTCTCTCTCTCTGCCTGCCTCTCTGCCTGCTTGTGATCTCTGTCTGTCAAACAAATAAATAAATAAATCTTTAAAAAAAAAAAAAAAAAGGTTGATGTGGGAGGAAGAGGACAAGTGATAACTTGTTTCCTGGGTTTTGGTCTGGATAAGGAAGAGGAAAAAGGTCAGCACCTCCATTTTCCACCTAGGACAGGAGCATATGTCAAGGACATGGACATTTGTCATTTTACTTTAATGAGCTAAGTATGGCAGGCTTTTGGAAATCAAGGAGTCTTCAAGGGCATTTGAAGTGAAATTAGAGGAGGAAGGGAAGAGCATGTAACAGCTGTTTCATCAGAGGGTTTTGGTTCTTCTGACCATGGCAAATAGTCTAGGAATGAATAGTGATAGGAGGAAGGGTGTCCACATTACCGCAATGGCTTTAGGAGTTAGGCTTGCCCTTGACGTTGCCCGCTGATCTAGTCTGCCTCAGAAGGAAAGATCGTAGTCCACAGCCCTTGACAGGCATAGCTCCCACAGCTTCGCTCCCTTGTAAAAGGATTGGAGAGTACCCTAGTCTTTCAGTTAAACCCTTCCCTTTTCCACCTTTGCCCATTCAGATGCCTGGAAGTTGATGCCTGCTGAGCTGTCATTTAGTAGAATGAAAAACACAGTCTATAGACTTTGTCCTTGTCCCTCCTTTGGTGGCTTGGTCAACTTCTTTGCAATTAGGAGTGCTCATTACAAAAAATGAGAAGAGAATCATAAAAGTCTCACAAATCATCAGTGTGTCATCTTCATGAATATCATTTGGGGCACCTGGATGGCTCGGTTGGCTAAGCCTCCCTGCTCAGTGGGCAGTCTGCCGCTCCCTCTCTCACTGCCCCATCTCAACCCCTGCCCCTGGCCTCATGCTCTCTCTCAAATAAATGAATAAATGGATTTTTTAAAAAAAATATGTCATTTGACTAAGAATGTACTATGCTGCATTTAAATGGTGATGTCAAAGGAATATAACTTAAAGGAGTACCTGGCTGGCTCAGCCAGTTAAGTGTCTGCCTTCGGCTCAGGTCATGATCCAGGAGTCCTGGGATGGAGCCCCTCTATAGGCTCTCTGCTCAGTAGGGGTCTGCTTCTCCCTGTGCCCTTTTTCCCAGCTCATGCTTGAACTTGTTCACTGTCTCTCTTTCTGAGATAATTAAATAAAATCTTTGAAGATAGAAAATCTTTAAGATTTTTTTTGTTTTTATTTGATATTGATCACAAGTAGGCAGAGAGGCAGGCAGAGAGAGAGAGGAGGAAGCAGGCTCCCTGCTGAGCAGAGAGCCTGATGCGGGGCTCCATCCCAGGACCCTGGGATCATGACCTGAGCTGAAGGCAGAGGCTTAATCCACTAAGCCACCCAGGTGCCCCAAGAAAGAAAATCTTTAAATCTTGTTTATTTAGGATATAAAAAGAGGATACCATGACTCCTGTACATAATGGTAGATGGGTTTCTGTATTAATAAAATTTGATGGAGGCCAGCCAATTCTGCTCATATTTGAAGGAGAAAAAAAAAATAAGAAAATTGGGTTGAGAGTCAGGAAACATGGACTTTAATACTGTTTATAACCTTTAAGTATAAGCCAGGCAAATGTTATCATTTATAGTTGGGAAGCTGAGGCAGAGATTTATGCTAGTTTTGCTTCTTACTAGTGGGCTGCTGGTTCGCATAGCACAGAAACAAGCTTTTAATTCTTATAAGTTGAATAGAACAAAGGAAAATTTGGTTTTGGAGGGCTGGGGAACATTCCCAGTCCTAAACACATTGGTATATATTCTGTTAATCTTTTTTTTTTTTTTTTAAGATTTTACTTATTTATTTGAGAGAGAGAGAGAGACAGAGCATGAGGGGGGGAAGGGTCAGAGGGAGAAGCAGACACCCCGCTGAGTAGGTAGCCTGATGTGGGGCTCGATTCCAGGACCCCAAGATCATGACCTAAGCCAAAGGCAGACACTTCATTGACTGAGCCACCCAGGTGCCCCTGTTCTGTTAATCTTTACATAAATAATTGAATATCTGACAGTTACATTTTGCATTTAGGCGAATCTTTTTTTTAGGTATTCATATTTTCATTTTATCAGAAGTAATAGTTGTTTTGTAATGAGGCTGATTATAACCTCTTGCCTTTCCCTCGTTGCTGCTTTCTTAAAACTTCCATTTTGGTAAAGAGCCAAGTTCTACAAGGGCAGCTCCAGGAAGAACAGAGGCGAAGTTCAACCAGTATTGCTCCCCAGGAGGCTCTGTATTGTTCCCCCAGCTTTATCTCTCATGCACACACACTGTTTTTTTCTTTTTTAGAAATTGCTGCAGTCTGTAATTAAACATATGCTAGTTTAATTAAGCTTTTAATTTGTTTATAAACTCATTATGAATGGTTTGTTTAGAGAGGACCAAATCCTTTAGTTAAACCTGAAGTAGAGAAATGCACTGTATGTTCAGGTTTATTCTAAGGTTTGGTTTCTAGGAAGTCTGCTTTTTGTCTGGGACCTTATTTTATAGCACTTATTTTCATCTAGAGACCAATGGCTATTCCTCTTACATTATCTTTTTTTTTTTTTTTTTTAAGATTTTACTTATTTGAGGGCACTTGGGTGGCTCAGTGGGTTAAGCCTCTGCCTTCAGCTTAGGTCATGATCTCAGGGTCTTGGGATCGAGCCCCATATCAGACTCTCTGCTCAGCAGGGAGCCTGCTTCCCCCTCTATCTCTGCCTGCCTCTCTGCCTACTTGAGATCTCTCTCTCTCTGTCAAATTAAAAAAAAAAAAATTCTTTAAGACTTTATTTGAGAGAGAGAGAAGAGCACAAGCTGGGGGGTATTGCAGAAGGGATGGGAGAGAGACAAGCCGACTCCCTGCTGAGTGTGGAGCCTGATGTGGGTTTTGATTTCACACCCCCCAAGATCACCACCAGAGCTGAAACCAAGAGTCAGATACTCAACCACCTGTGCCACCCAAGCTCCCCCCACCACCTTTTAAAAAAATCTGTAGGTACTACCAAATCTACGGGGTTTAAGCTCTGTCTGTGGAATAATTCAAATTGTGGAAAAGCAGCCACCATTGTACCAAGTTTCCTAACCTTCTCCAGGAAGAGGGGTACCATAAGTAAGCAAAGGGGGACAGCCTGCACATGCAGCAGATACCCCAGAAGAAACAGTGTATCTAACACACAGGGCTCGAGTGGAAAGAGCCTCCGTAGCAACTACAGATCACGTCACTCCTGCCTTCCTTGCTGACACCCCGCTGTGGCCTTCAGATTTCTATGGGGTGTAGACACATGCAGCTGGGCACAGACGGTCAGTGAAGGTAGAGCTGGAGAAGCTTTGCAAAAAAGGAGCAGTGCTGTTGGTCCACAAATTTTGGATAGTGGAGGAGGATTTAATTTCCTTTGAAGTGGATTAAGTGTTTACTAGAAATCTGTTTCTTTGACTAAAAATGGAGAATGTAGCTTCAATGACTTAATTATTTCTGAAACATTGTGGATTGTGGAAGAAGGTATAGATGCCTGCAGAGTGAAAAACTGACTTGGAACTGACAGGAAACAATTGGTGTTCAAGTCAGAGTGAGGAATGGTCTTTTTGGGAAATCCCACCCGCTAAATGGGGTGAGAGCAAAGCTACACAGTGTTCCTGTTTTCACTGGGCATTGTTCGCTCCGTCACAGGCCGTGCTGCCTCTGCCACCACTCCTCCATAGAAATGGCTCAGGGTTCCAAGTCATCTGTTTTCGTCACATTTAATAAGTGTATATAAACTTGGATGACCCAGTTCAAGTCCAGTTTATTTGCTGTGGAAGGAGTCTCACTTCAGACTGTAAAATTAGTGGTTGCACCTGTCATTTTGAGTTTTTCTTAGTAATTTGTGTTTTCTTTCACACTTCCTTTTATACTTCTTTTCCTGACATGGGCATCTTACTTTGTATAATGGCATTTGAAAAAATGGCATTGAAAAAATCTAAATTTATTTTTAATTAAAAAATGTTTTAATTAAAAATTATTTATTTATTTATTTATTTATTTACTTTTTTAAAAAAGAGGGGCACCTGGGTGGCTCAGTGGGTTAAAGCCTCTGCCTTCGGCTCAGGTCATGATCCCAGGGTCCTAGGATTGAGCCCCACATTGGGCTCTCTGCTCCCCAGGGAGCCTGCTTCCCCTCTCTCTCCACCTGCCTCTCTGCCTCCTTGTGATCCCTGTCTGTCAAATAAATAAATAAATAAATCTTTAACATTAAAAAGATTTATCTGTTTATGTGAGAGAGAGAGAGAGAGTGTGTGTGTATGTACATGAGCAGGGGAGGGGCAAAGGGAGAGGGAGAAAGAGAATCTCAAGTCTCCTCACTGATCATGGAGCCTGATGTGGGGCTTAATCTCATGATCCTGAGATCATGACCTGAGCTGAAACCAAGAGTTAGATGCTTAACCGACTGAGCCATCCAGGTGCACCTAAAACTTTTTTATTCTTACATAAGGAGGAGTTTTTACTCATTGGTCAGCCTTTCAATTTTTTTTTCATATACTTGAAATCTTTGAATACTTTTTCCTTTTTTTTAACATTTTTTTTTTTTAAAGATTTTATTTATTTATTTGACAGAGAGAGATCACAAGTAGGCAGAGAGGCAGGCAGAGAGAGGAGGAAGCAGGCTCCCTGCAGAGCAGAGAACCCGATGCGGGGCTTGATCCCAGGACCCTGGGATCATGACCTGAGCCAAAGGCAGAGGCTTTAACCTACTGAGCCACCCAGGCGCCCCTTTTTTTAACATTTTAAAATCAGAGTCCTCTGGTGTTATTCTAGATCACATTATCTGTTTCCTTACAAATTTTGAAAATATATTACTACTGTAATAAAAACCGCAACCATAAAATAGTATTTGACCTTTTTTTCCTCTAGTAATAAAATAGATTCATAAGATAAAAGTCTTCTGGAAAAGTTTAATATGTGCTTATAACTGCATTGTCATGCCAACATCAGTTGAAACCCATGGTTACTAGGACATACCTCAGGATTTTTCCTTCCTCTGAATTTCCTCAGCTCCTAAGCATTTTGTAGTACTTGATTGATAGATTACTTTATAGCTATTCATTTGGGTGTATGTGTGTGTGTGTGTAAAAAATCCAAAAACCCACATATATGTATATACATCTATACGTATTATATATATTCATTTTGGTATTTTTGTATGTGTGTATATGGTGTATGTATATATACATGAACATATATATGCATACCATATATAGTGTTTTCTTTAAATTACTGACTTTTGAAAGTAGATATATTGCTTTGTATATCTTTTGTATTTCTTTTAACTCCATGGTACTTAGTAATGTTGAATAATATTCTTTTGTTTTAGGTGATGTGCATATTACAGCTCTTGTTGGAAATGAACAAGTCAATGAAGATACAGATAATGGTGATCTCCCTTCTTATGTGTCTGCATTTATAGAAAAGGAAGTTGGAAGTGACCTTAAATCTTTAAAGAAACTTGATAAACTCATAGAACAGATGACAGAAAATAAAATGCAGTTAGAAGAACAGGCAAGTATTAAAACTCATTGAAATAAAATCAGAAGTATACACATAACCATTATTATGAAGATACAGCTTATGACTAATAGTCTGATCATTTAAAACTGTTTAATAGGTAATAGGTTTTAAGACTTACAGTGTGCTAGGTATTTTATGAATTATGTAAAAGACAAAGATCCTGGGGCCACCTGGCTGGCCCAGTCAGTGGAATGTATGATTCTTTTTTTTTTTTTTAAAGGTTTTATTTGTTTATTTGACAGACAGAGATCACAAGTAGGCAGAGAGGCAGGCAGAGAGAGAGAGGGAAGCAGGCTCCCTGCTGAGCAGAGAGCCCGATGTGGGACTCAATCCCAGGACCCTGAGATCATGACCTGAGCCGAAGGCAGCGGCTTAACCCACTGAGCCACCCGGGCGCCCAAATGTATGATTCTTAATCTCGGAGTTGTGGGTTTGAGCCCCATGTTGGGTGGAGAGATTACCTAAAAATAAAATCTTAAAAAAAAAAAAAAAAAAAAAAAGACAAAGTTCCTGCTGATACTATTTGGGTTTTAAAAATATAATGGCAACTGGGGTGCCTGGGTGGCTCAGTCGTTAAGCGCCTGCCTTCAGCTTGGGTTGTGATCCCATGGTCCTGGGTTCGAGCTTTGCATTGGACTCTCTGCTCAGTGGGAAGCCTGCTTCTCCTTCTCCCACTCCCCCTGCTTGTGTTTCCTCTCTTATTGTGTCTTTCTCTGTCAAAAATACAATGACAGCTAACGTTTTAAGTAGCTTTTCATACAGTGATCTTATTTTTATTTTTATTTGAGATTTTATTTATTTGTTTCACAGACAGAGATCACAATTAGGCAGAGAGGCAGGCAGAGAGAAAAGGGGGGAAGCAGGCTCCCTGCCATGCAGAGAGCCCAATTCGGGGCTCGATTCTAGGACTCTGGGATCATGACCTGAGCCGAAGGCAGAAGCTTTAACCCACTAAGCCTCCCAGGTGCTCCTGACCTTTTTTAAAAAAAAAAAAAAAAAACTTTATTTATTTGGCAGACAGAGATCACAAGTAGGCAGAGAGAGGTAGGCAGAGAAATAGGGGGAAGCAGACTCCTTGCTGAGCAGGGAGCCTGATGCAGGGCTCAATCCCAGGACCCCAAGATCATGACCTGAGCTGAAGGCAGTGGCCTAATCCACTGAGCCACCCAGGCACCCCCATACAGTGACCTTTAAAGTGCTTTTACAACTAAGTCATTTCATGGTATATAAAAATGTTATAACATCATCATTCCAAACTTTGCATATGCCCACTCATAAGGAAAAAACATGAAAGTGAGTATAACATAATAGTGGTTATTTCTGGGTGGTGCATCAACAGGTGATTTATTTTCTTCAGATCTTTGTGTGTTTTCAGTGTTTTCTTTTTACAGTGAACGTATTACTTAAAATAGTTTTTAAAACACCCAATGAATGTAATCTTAAAACAAGTGGATCCCTGTACTTGCAACAGTGTTTGTCAAGGATAAAAGCTTTCTATCCTGTAGCTAATATGTTGGGCTAAGGAAACTGTATGTGGCTATGTTGGTGTTACCCCTGGGTTGTCAGTCGTCCTGTGTTCCCATCCCCAGCACCTCCAGCCTCCCGTCTTCCTGTCTTTCCCCCATGTCTACCTCCAGTCTTCCCTGTCTTCCTCTTCCACTCCCGCAGGCAGGCTGTGCTGGGCTCTCTGAGGAATCCCACAGAGGAGTGCGAGGAGGCTGGCCTGGATGAGTGGTCTCCAGCCCCACCTGGCAGTGCTTCCACGGCTCCTTCCCTGGGAAGGTCAGCTCCTCTGCTCCTCCCCACAGCTGGGCTTGAGAATTCTGTCCCAAGATACGACCCCATCTGGCCATTCTGTCTTTGCCCTTTCCCAAAAGAAGAAATTGAGAGCGCTTAGTGTGAATCTATTGGAACAGTCTACACCACAGCCCACAAACTTATCTGCAATCATTTCTACTTGGTAATTCAGCAGAGGATCAATGTGAGGCAGTCCTCATGCCTCAGGTCCCACCTGCCACCTGAGTGAACTTGCTTCACACTTTTGTAGTGAGAACCTCTGCTCCTCAGCCAGTCCTGTCCCCTCAGCACAGGAACACACCCAGATGTTTGCCTTAAAACCCAAACGAAAAACCCTCCCCTCATCTTTTACTAGGTGTTCATTCCTTTTACTGTTAGACTTCCTTAGAAAGTCATCTTTATTTATGTCTATCTCCACTTCCCAGATAGGCTCATTTCCCTGATGACTGTGGAAGCTTCTGCTGAAGTCCCTACTGAACCTTAAATTAAGCATCTCTTCTCTAAAGATGCTTCCCCTCCTTGGAAAATGGTACCACCATCTGCCTGTCACTCGGGCCTGAAACTAGGAGCCCTCCCAGGTTGCCCATCATCCTGCCTCCACCTCCCCATCACCGACACATCAGATTTTTGCCCCCCTTCATGTCTCTGGTGTCTTTTCACCCCAGTTTAGGGCTGCAGCCTCTCCTGCACTTGATGGCGGTTTGCACATCATCTGTTTCCTTCCCATCCCCACGCTAACTATCTTTCATTTGTATTCTTTACAGAAACTGTGTGATATGTAATTAAGCAAATATATATGTATATAAAATATAGTTAATAGCTTTTATGTATATATAAGCATATGCATACATCAAATATGTATCACTTAACTTTTTGTAATTAATGTAATATACTACTTTTCATATCAGTGTATATAGAGCTCTCTTTTTTAATCGTTTTATGGTATTCAGCTATAACTGTACATAATTTCTTTGGCCAGGCCCTTGTTGGTTGACATTTTTGATGTTTCCAGTTTTTATTATGGCAAATAATAGGAGAATAAACATAATATTTTGTCACTTTATTTTCTAAATCATAAATCTAGCTGAATGATTTCCTTGTTCAAATCTCTTGGGGCACCTGGGTGGCACAGTTGGTTAAGCATTCTACTCTTGAGGTCAGCTCAGGTTTTGATCTCAGGGTCATGACCCCACGTTGGGTTCCATGCAGACATGGAGTCTACTTAAAAGAAAAAAAGAAAGAAAGAAAAGAAACTCTTACTGGCTTCCCATTGTCTGTTGGAAAAAGCCCACATTCTTCTAAGGCACAAGATGCCCCTGTGATCGTATCTCTCCCTACCAATCTAGACTCATCTCTTCTTCCTATGTTTTTTTTTTTTTTTTTTTTCTTAACTGTGTTCTGTGCCTGCTCAGCTCTTTTGTTCTCTGATTGCGACCGAGCCATTCCTTTTGCCTGGAATTCCCTTTCCTTCCAAAGTTCCCCAGAAAATTCCCGCCCATCCTGTGAAGGTTTGTGCAGGAGCCGGGCAACCACCTCAAAACCTTGTTGGCCAAAGTGTGAGAGCTTGTTAGACACGCGGAATCTCAGTCCTTACTTTAGACCTAATGAGTTCACGTTGGCATTATACCAGATATCTAGGGGATTCCTGTGCACATTCCGGTGTGAGAAACATTACCTTAGTCACCATTACACCTAGCATCTCTCTTTCATTGCATTCTTCCCATATTACAGGATGTATTTGCTTACATTTCTCTTCCACACGAACTGAGCTTTAGGGCAGAGGTTGTCTTGTTTCTCTGTTCCTTGCACAGGGCCTTGTGCAAAGTGACTAATCAGTATTGATTAAATTGTAATTCCCCTATAATAGTCTTTGTTATTGTATTGATACCTAATGTTTGTATATGTTTTTCCATGTGCTGTAAGAAGAATGAGTAAATACCATATCTCAAGGCATTATCTGGTTATCATCTTACCAGGTCAGTGGTTCTCAACCTGGACTTAAATCAGAATCACCTGGGTAACTTTCGGGACATACAGATACTCATACTTTTAGAATCAGAGCTTCATTTGTTTTTGAATCGAAGTATTTAGTAGATAAAGCATAAAAGTATTCTCTGGTTGGACCTTCTGAAAGTGCTGAGCTACATGAGGGCAGATCCAGAGGTGTTTACTGGGACGACAGGCCGCTCCCCACACATCTCCATGTGCAGCATTTCGTGTTTTGGTTTGGTGGGTACAGGATGCAGAAATCACACCTCTCTTTTGAAGCTTGTAATTGACAATTTTCAATTCTGTTAGAACAAACGTGTATTTTGAAGGTAATAGTCTAAAGAAAATGTTTTGAAAATTTTATCTGATTGCTGCTGGTTTTGTTTTTTGTATGGTCAGGTACTTACGATTTCATCAGAAATCCCTAAAAGAATTCAGAGTGCCTTAAAAAATGCAGAAGAATCAAAGCAATTCCTGAATCAGTTTCTGGAGCAAGAAACTCATCTCTTCAGTTCCATTAACAGCCATTTGCTGACCGCACAGCCCTGGATGGAAGATCTTGGGGCCATGATCAGCCAAATTGAAGAGATTGAGCGCCATCTTGCTTACCTTAAATGGATTTCACAAATTGAAGAACTAAGGTAAAAAGGGCCTCTTTGTTCTCATAATTATTATTTTCCTTTGAGGCTCTGTCTTAGTGAGTGCATGCATGCCATTAAATAATTGAGTTAATTAAAGATTATAATAATATAATTTTACCAGTTGTTATGAAAATAGCATTATGATAATGATTCTTTTCCTTTATTGTGAATGAACATAAAGTTTTCAGGGATCCTAATTTGCATTTGAAAGAAAGTAATCTAAGTAAAAATTGTAAGTCCTATACTTGTGTTGTGAACACATAATAAAAACTGTTAATTTATAAAACCAAATTAATACAACAACTCTTCAACATGGTAATATTCTCTACTTTTACTTTTTAGACATGGTCACTTGAAGTGGATTGCTTTCTCTAAAATTTGAATTGTTTTCAATGAGAATTGTTTTTTTAAAAGGCATTTACTTATTTGAGAGAGAACATGAGAGGGAGAGACAGAGAGAGAGAGAGAGAGAGCACCAGCGCACAGCACTAGCGCACCCCAGGGGGAGAGGGAGAATGAGACTCTCCACTGAGCAGGATGCGCCATGTGGGGCTCCATTCCAGGAAACACCGCCCCCCCCACCCCGGGGATCATGACCTGAGCTGAAGACAGATGCTTTGCTGACTGAGCCACCCAGGTGCCCCCAATGGAAATCATCTAACAAGAGCTACACAGTATTCTTAGATGAGTAACAAGAGTTTTGCTACCTATGGGTAGGGGGAAAAGTACATACTTCTTTCTGAATTGAATGTGTGTTACAGTGTTGACTGTGTCTGATACTGCCTTTCAGACAATATAAATGAACATTTCTGCCTAGATTGGCACATTATTTGGTTTCATGATATGGTCCCCCAGCCCCTCCAAACTGCATGGTTCCATCCTGCTTGGTTTCAACTACTCTTGCTCCAAAGCTGTCAGTAACTATTCATGTTGTCTGGAAGACTTAAGGAGGAAAGGTCATCCAAGAGACTTTTTTTTTTTTTTTTAAGATTATTTATTTATTTATTTGACAGACAGAGATCACAAGTAGGCAAAAAGGCAGGCAGAGAGAGAGGAAGGGAAGCAGGCTCCCTGCTGAGGAGAGAGCCCGATGTGGGACTCGATCCCAGGACCCTGAGATCATGACCTGAGCCGAAGGCAGCGGCTTAACCCACTAAGCCACCCAGGTGCCCCCATCCAAGAGTCTTAATGTCCCATCGTAAATTCATCCCAATTAATATATATTATGTTATGTCTCCCAAAGAGTAATGTGGTATCACTTTGTCCTGCATTTTTCTCGAGATTTTAAAGAGTTTTACCTGTCAGTGCAGTGTGAAAATCTTTGAGTTGCATCTGAGTTTTACATATACAGCAAGAGTGATATGCCCAAGGTTGTAGTGTTACCAGTGATTCCAGATATCAGCTTAACCTTTTTTTTTTTTAAAGATTTATTTATTTATTTATTTGACAGAGAGAGATCACAAGTAGGCAGAGAGAGAGAGGAAGGGAAGCAGGCTCCCTGCTGAGCAGAGAGCCCGATGTGGGACTCGATCCCAGGACCCTGAGATCATGACCTGAGCCGAAGGCAGCGGCTTAACCCACTGAGCCACCCAGGTGCCCCTCAGCTTAACCTTTTAGACCATCTCCTTGTTTAGATAAATCACTTGCAATGAACGAATTTTAAACCTTCTTTCTTTTTACTTCACTGCCCCTTGCCCCTCTGAAAGATAATACCAATAAGGGGCAATATTAATAACCTTATTAAGTAGAATAAATTGTTTAAAAGCCTCACTCTTGTAGTAGCCAAGGTAATAGGTTAATTAAAATAGGACTATGGTTGTAGATAGCTTTTATCTATGTTGGAATTGTTTAAAAAAGATATTTGGGGGTGCCTGGATGACTCCGTGGGTTAAGTCTCTGCCTTCAGCTCAGGTCATGATCTCAGGGGCCTGGGATTGAGCCCTGCATGGGGCTCTCTGCTCAGTGGGGAGCCTGCTTCCCCCTCTCTCTCTGCCTGCCTCTCTGCCTACTTGTGATGTCTGTCTGTCAACTAAATAAATAAAATCTTTAAAAAAATAAGAGACATTTGGCCTGGAAATCATATTAGAAGTAGGAAACAGGGCATCTGGGTGGCTCAGATGGTTAAGTGTCTGCTTTCAGCTCAGGTCATGATCCCAGGGTCCTGGTATCGAGTCCTGCATGTGGCTCAGCAAGGAACCTGCTTCTCCCTCTCCATCTGCCTCCCCCTGCTCATGTTCTCTCTCTCTTTCTGTCAAAATAAATAAATGGAATCTTAAAAAAAGAAATAGGAATCAAATTCATAATCAAGTAGAGCACAGCTCTTTCTTTCTTTAATAACATGCAAGATCTTTCCTTTAGGTCTTCAAGATAAATCTCTATTTCTGGCTTCCTTAGGGCTTCTGAGATTTTCTTCATCTTCTAAGTTCTCTCTAATGTTCACCTGCATTTCATTAGCACTCTCTTTTTTTTTTTTTTTTTTAAAGATTTTATTTATTTATTTTTCAGAGGGAGAGCGAGAGCGAGCACAGGCAGACAGAGTGGAAGGCAGAGTCAGAGGGAGAAGCAGATTCCCCGTGGAGCAAGGAGCCCGATGTGGGACTCGATCCCAGGACGCTGGGATCATGACCTGAGCCGAAGGCAGCTGCTTAACCAACTGAGCCACCCAGGCATCCCTAGTACTCTCTTTTTTAAAAGAGCCATATCGGGCACCTGGGTGGCTCAGTTGGTTAAGCGGCTGCCTTTAGCTTGGGTCGTGATGATCCCAGGGTCCTGGGACTGAGCCCCATGTCGGGCTTCCTGCTCGGTGTGGAGCCTACTTCTTCCTCTCCTGCTCCCCTTGCTTGTGCTCTCTTTCTCTCTGTGTCAAATAAATAAATATGTTAACATCTTAATTAATTAATTAAAGAACAGAGTTCTGGGGCAGCTGTGTGGCTCCGTCAATTGAACATCTGATTTTTGATTTCTGCTCAGGTCCTAAGACTGAGCCCCCTGTCAGGCTCTGTGCTCAGTGGGGAGTCTGCTTGTGATTCTCTCTCCCTCAGTGACTGCCCCTTCCAACTGCTCTCTTGCACTCTCTCTCTCTCTCAAATAAATAAAGCTTTTAAAAAATTTTTTAAAAATTAAAAAGTTTTTTTTTCCTTTTTCCTAGTTTAAGCTATGAAATATTATTATTTTTTTTAAATTGCTATGGGTTTTTGTTTTGTGAGCAAGTGCAAGCAGGGAGAGGCAGAGGGAGAGAATCTTAAGTAGGCTCCGTGCAAGGGCATGGCGAGGGGAGGGAGAGGCTTGATCTCATGACCTGAGTCGAAATCAAGAGTTGGATGCTTTTTTTTCTAAATGAGTTGGTTTCTTGATATTCTTTTTTTTAAGATTTTATTTTACTTATTTGACAGATAGAGATCACAAGTAGGCAGAGAGGCAGACAGAGAGAGAGAAAGGAGGAAGCAGGCTTCCCGCCAAGCAGAGCGCCCAACGTGGGGATCGATCCCAGAACTCTGGGATCATTACCTGAGCCGAAGGCAGAGGCTTTAGCCCACCGAGCCACCCAGGCACCCCATTTTTTTTTAAAATTTTTATTTATTGGGGTGCCTGCTCAGTGGTTTAAGCCTCAGTGGTTTAAGCCTCTGCGTTCAGCTCAGGTCGTGATCTCAGGGTCCTGGGATCGAGCCCTGCGTTGGGCTCTCTGCTCAGTGGGGAGCCTGCTTCCCCCTCTCTCTGCCTGCCTCTCTACCTACTTGTGATCTCTGTCAAATAAATAAAATCTTTCAAAAAAAAAAAAAAGAGATTTTTATTTATTTATTTGACAGAGAGAAAGCACAAGCAGGAAAAACAGCAGGCAAAGGGAGAGGAGGAAGCAGGCTGCCCAGTGAGCAAGGAGCCTGATGCAGGACTTGATTCCAGGGCCCTGAGATCATTACCTGAGCTGAAGGCAGATGCTTAACTGACTGAGCCCCACAGGAACCCAAGAGTTGGGTGCTTAACTGATAGAGCCATGTATGTGCCCCTTGAATATGTATTTTTATCAGAAGAAATATCTCATTTTAATTTTCCTAATTTTTTTTGAAGTATAGTTGACATGCAACATCTAATTTTTAAACAAAGTGTTTGGTTTATAAAGGCAAATAAGCAAAATGGTAGTTCATGGGATCTGTTTGGCTGGTTTCAAAGAATTTGATTAATTGGCTTTACATGGAAATCTTGACTTCTGGCTTACCTAGAACCATTTTAAGCTTTGGCCACATTGGTAAAAAAGGCACTTCTAGCTGGTGCTTCCTTTTTCCTTATATGTAACTTGATATATGGCAGGAAGGAGAAACAGTTTTTCTGCATTTGGAATTTTCTTGAACAAACCATCTTTGAAGTCTGCTTTGCCTCATTTTGCAGCGATAACATTCAGCAGTATCTGATGACCAATAACGTCCCAGAGGCAGCCTCGATTCTGGCGTACATGGCGGAACTTGACATCAAGCTTCAGGAATCATCTTGTACTCATCTTCTCACGTTCATGAGAGCCACTGTTAAATTCTGGCACAAGATTCTCAAGGATAAGCTTACAAGGTAAGGAATTATATTGCGTGGTAATTGCTTTCAGAAGGATATTTCGTGACTTGTATTTTAACTGAAACATGTGTGTTACTTTTCTGTTACAGTGATTTTGAGGAAATTTTGGCCCAACTTCATTGGCCCTTCATCACCCCCCCCCAGTCTCAAGCTGCTGGCTTGAGTCGACCAGCCAGTGCCCCTGACATCTACACTAACCTGGAGACGCTGTTTTGTCAGCTTCTGAAACTACAAACCTCGTATCTTTGTTGGAGTTCAAACTTTACTAAAATGGCTTTTTTTTTAAAGAGTGGATTCGTGGCTGGAGAGTAAAACTTTGAAAGTGGCCAAGAAGTCAAGTGGGGGTACTGGGTTTGGTCTTACCTTTATATTTATATACCCATGGGGTGGTAGATTATTCTCCTTTCGAGTGAATTACATGTGGGGCAGGGGAGGGTCAGGCTGAAATATGACCGACCCAAGTTTACATCACACGTAGGTCTCTTGGGAGGAAAAAATAAAGCAATTGGGAGAAGATCTTAGTAACTTTGTGTCAATTTAATAAAGTGATTACTTTTTTTGTTGTTGTTAAAGATTTATTTATTTATTTGAGAGAGAGAGTGAAACAGCATGAGATTGGAGAGGGTCAGAGGGAGAAGCAGGCTCCTGCTGAGCTGGGAGCCTGGTGTGGGACTCAGACCTAGGACTCCGGGATCATGACCTGAGCCGAGGCAGTCACCAACCAGCTGAGCCACCCAGGAGCCCCAATAAAGCAATTACTTGAATGTGTTTCGTTCCTTACTACTATTTTTCATTTTAGGGAAGATAGATTAATTTTAAGAACATTTTTGTGCACTTTTTATTGAAATTATATGTAATGTAACATTTTCTGTATTATAATTAATTTTATTTAGTATCATATATTTGTTGGGAAAATATATCACATATACATATATACACACATATAAATATTTTTTCCCTTGACTTGACTCTGTCAGAGATGAATTACTTACTGAGCCAAAACAACTTCCAGAGAAATATTGTCTTCCTGCTTCCCCGGCTATCATTCTGCCCATCCAGGTCATGCTGACGCCCCTCCAGAAGAGGTTCAGGTATCACTTCAGAGGGAACCGACAGACTAATGTTATAAGCAAGGTATGTTTTCTCAACTCTTTTGTCCTTGGTTTTTATTAATAGCAAATGCAAAGTGGTCTGTACTTTTCTGGTTTAAGTTAAAATCTGATTCTATTCACATTTTTTTTTCTCTAAAGAGTTAAATTCCTATTTTGTCACTGTCCTTAATCTAAATTTCTGGGGCGCCTGGGTGGCTCAGTGGTTAAGCCTCTGCCTTTGGCTCAGGTCATGGTCTCAGGGTCCTGGGATCGAGCCCCGCATTGGGCTCTCTGCTCAATGGGGAGCCTGCCTCCTTGTCTCTCTCTCTGCCTGCTTCTCTGCCTACTTGTGATTTCTCTATCAAATAAATAAAAAGGAAAAAAAATTTTGCATTAAAAAAAATAGATCTATTTCCGGACTTTTCTTGAGAGGTTGTCGAAATCCGCTCACTCATTAGCATGTCATGCCCTTACGGCCACAAATCATTTTAGCATTAACAATCTATTCAAAAGCTAATACTCGGGGCCCCTGGGTGGCTCAGTGGGTTAAAGCCTCTGCCTTTGGCTCAGGTCATGATCCCAGGGTCCTGGGATCAAGCCTTGCATTGGGCTCTCTGCTCAGCGGGGAGCCTGCTTCCTCCTCTCTCTCTGCCTGCCTCTCTGCCTACTTGTGATCTCTGTCTGTCAAATAAATAAATAAAATCTTTAAAAAAAACCACAAAAGCTAATACTCAGCTATCTTGCCTTCCACTTCTCTTTCTGATATAAACCTGAAGGAGCAATTCGCACAGTGAAGCGTATGGGGCCAAGTATAAACAGTGCCCCACAAATGCCACAGCAGTTTTTTCCTGGTTCTTTTTTTATCCCCTTCGTTCTTAAATTTGGCTTCTTTTGTGTTTATGGGGCTCCTCCTTTTTTGGATGGGGTGTAAGTGGAAAGAAGAGTAGAACCAATTAGTAAATGGTAAGTGAGACAAAGCAATAAACCTAAAGCTCTAGAGAAGCAGTAAGAAAGGTGAGAAAATTGTGTTATGTTGACTGCTTCCTAAAGTGCTTTCACCGTCATCAAGCCTAAACTGTGCAGTCCCTGAGATTATAGGTGTTTGTTACTCATGTTTGTATTTCCAGCACCTAGCACACAACAGTGATTTACCACCCAGTAAATGTTTTTGAATACTAGCCCAACAAAACTTGGAAGGTTTGTAGAATCGGCTCTAGGGACCATTTCAAAAGCTGCTACTTACAATTATTTTTCTATGATTATATCTATTTTAAGGCATATGTTGTTTTGTTTTAATTTACTTTTTTAAAAGACAGAGCAGAAGAAAATCAAGTTTAAAAGTTATTTTGGAATGCTATGGCCAAAAAAAAAAAAAACCAACCAATTTAAAGGCTGTGAGATCTTTGTAATACTCATTTTGTGTATTTCCAGAGAATTACACAAAAACAACTTATTTTGTTAATTTAATTTAATTTTTTAAAAATTATTTATTTATTTATGGGGAGCAGGTTCCCCACTGAGCAGGGAGCCTGATGTGGGACTCGATCCCAGGACATTGGGATCACGACATGAGCCGAAAGCAGACGCTTAACCCACTGAGCCACCTAGGTATCCCCAAAGTGCCACATTTTCAATATACATGGTACTGTAACTTTATGAGTTTATTGATTTCTGCCACGTTTGGGAATTTGCTGGGAATACATTGGGATACATTTGATTATTAAGCCTTGCATGACCTTAAAGTTCAGAACAGAAATTGCGTTCTTACATTTAGGAATTTTCAACTAATTTTTGTAAGTACCGCTTGTATACAATTAAATAGAGCCCTTTAATTGTAACTCTCTACTTGGAATGACTTAAGAATTCAAACTGTTTTACTTCTTTCCTTAGCCTGAATGGTACCTGGCTCAGGTGCTTATGTGGATTGGGAATCACTCTCAGTTTCTGGATGAGAAGATTCAGCCGATTTTGGACAAAGCGGGCCCTTCGGTAAATGCTAGGGTAAGAGACTCAGTCCTAAGCATTCCAATTTTAGAGTTGGATGTGTCCACAAATAACCTGTTGTCTACATTACCTTATGCATACATATTTTTTCCAGCTCGAATTTTCCCGGGGCCTTATGATGCTCGTTCTGGAGAAGTTAGCTGCTGATATTCCGTGTCTGCTCTACGATGACAGTCTCTTCTGTCATTTGGTGGATGAGGTGCTTTTGTTCGAAAGGGAGCTACACAGTGTTTATGGCTATCCTGACACGTTTGCCAACTGTATGCATATTCTGTCAGAGGAAACCTGTTTTCAGAGATGGTTGACTGTGGAGAGAAAATGTAAGTGCTCTTGTAGCCATTGGGTGGGAAGAATTGTCTTCTTTTGTGGTTATTAATATTTGGTGTTTTTCTTCCCCAGCTCTGGGTAGAAAACTAGAGTCATCTGAATTTTTCTTGGTCATGGTTTACTAAGTTGCCTTATTTGCTTCCCATCAAACTTTAGTTTCTCTTGAATTTACACTTAGACTGTACATGTTTCCAGAATGCAGCATTCAAGCCAGTAGTCTATACAATTAGCTGTCCTACTGATTATACTACATTATTTCTGTAATTGGTAGAAGCTGTTGGTTGTAGCTTGTCTAATCAATGTAAATGTTTTGAAGATTTTGGGTAAGGGTGGCAGGGAGAAGTCAAGTATCTTGTTCAACCCTAAATCAGAGGATGTTAAATATAATGCAACCAGTAGGGGATTGTGGATTTGTTTACTTTTTACAGGAAAGTCATTCCTAAAAATTGTGTTGAAAATTAAGAGTATCTGTAACTACTTAATTGACATATTCCCTTTTTCTGCATATTAGTTGCTCTTCAAAAAATGGACTCTATGCTTTCATCAGAAGCTGCCTGGGTGTCCCAATATAAGGATATCACCGATGTGGATGAGATGAAAGTTCCAGATTGTGCAGAGACTTTTATGACGCTACTACTGGTAATAACTGGTAAGTAGAAATCTTTTAAGATATAACTTTGTTTTAAAAGTACTGATTCTTCATATAGTACTTTTTCAAGTAGTTCAACAAAATTAATATCATATAGTGGCTATTTTAATATCTTTAAATATAGTTTCTATCTTGGTAGAATCCTAGTACAATATACTTGCTTTCAGATTTTTAATAATTTAATATCTTAAACATTGGTATATATGAGGAGGAAATTCCTGAATGGCTACCTAAAAATAATGAGAATTTATTTTATTTATTTATTTATTTTAAAAAGATTTTATTTATTTATTTGACAGACAGAGATCACAAGTAGGCAGAGGCAGGCACGGGGGTGGGTGGGGGGAAGCAGGCTACCTGCGGAGCAGAGAGCCTGATGTGGGGCTCGATCCCAGGACCCTGGGATCATGACCCAAGGTGAAGGCAGAGCCTTTAACCCACTGAGCCACTCAGGTGCCCCGAGAATTTATTTTTATTACCTGAATTCTTTCGCCATTCAGCTTAAGTGTCTTCAGTAGATTGACCTGAATTTTATTTTCTTTTATTTATTATTATTATTTTTTAAGAGGTTTATTTATTTGACAGAGAGAGATCACAAGTAGACAGAGAGAGAGAGGAGGAAGCAGGCTTCCTTCCAAGCAAGAGCCCAATGTGGGACTCGATACTAGGACCCTGAGATCATGACCTGAGCCGAAGGCAGAGGCTTAACCCACTGAGCCACCCAGGCGCTGAATTTTAAATACTGTTATTTTTCTCCTTAAAACAGAAAAGATTGCAGAAGGGACCCCTGGGTGGCTTAGTCAGTTGGGTGTCTGCCTTTCGCTCAGGTCCTGATCCCAGGGTCCTGGGATCGAGTCCCGTATCGGGTTCCCTGCTCAGTGGGGAGCCTGCTTCTCCCTCTCCCTCTGCCCCCCGACTCATGCTTGTTCACTCTCTCTCTCGTGCTCTCTCTCTCAAGTAAATAAATAAAATCTTTTAAAAAAGAAAAGATTGCAGAAGAATACAATAATAGGGGTGCCTGGATGGCTCAGTGGGTTAAGCCTCTGTCTTTGGCTCAGGTCATGATCCCGGGGTCCTGGGATCGAGCCCCGCATCAGGCTCTCTGCTCAGTAGGGAGCCTGCTTCCTCCTCTCTTTCTGCCTGACCCTGCCTACTTGTGATCTCTGTCTGTCAAATAAATAAATAAAATTCTTAAAAAAAAAAAGAAGAGAGGAACTCTTCTTACAGTGCCAGAATTTCTGGCTGGAGGAGGGCCTAGCAGCCTCTAGTCCTGTTTGGGCCATAATTTTCTGCATTGTCCCACTGGAGACTTGCTGCCGCTCCAGGTGCCCCTGAGCCCAGTACCATTTTCTTCTAGCTTGTTCATTTTTTGGGCCTGGGTAGTCACCTGAAGAAGTGTCATTCCAGCCTAGCCAGTAAATAACTCCATATTCTTCATTGTGTGAAGAATATGAAAAACACTAGAACACACAAGAAATCTAAAAAAACTTTTTTTGGGAGGTGCCTGGGTGCCTGCAGTCATTAAGCATCTACTTTCAGCTCAGGTCATGATGATCCCAGAGTCCTGGGATCCGAGCCCTGCATTGGGCTCCCTGCTTGGCAAGAAGACTCTTCTCCTCTCCCACTCCCCCTGCTTGTGTTCCCTCTCTCTCTGTGTCTCTGTCTGTCAAATAAATAAATGAAATCTTTAAAAAAAAAAAAGTTTTTCTTTTTCTTTTTTTTTTTGAAGATTTCATTTATTTGACAGAGACAGAGAGAGAACCTGAGCAGGGGGAGGGGCAGAGGAAGATAGAGACGAAGAAGAGGGAGAGAGAGAAGCAGACTCCCTCAGGGAGCCCGACACAGGGCTCCATCCCAGGACCCTGGGACCATGACCCAAGTCAAAGCCAGACATTTAGCTGACTGGGCCACCCAAGCACCCCTTCCTCCTGTGAAAAAATAAGTCATTTTTTTTTGTTGAAGAAATGGAATGATTTTTGTATATATAGATCTTTGACTTACAGTGGGGCTATAGCCTCATAAACCTATCCTAAATGAAAATATTCCAAGTCAAAAATGCATTTAATACGCCTAACCTATTGAATATCACAGTCTACCTTGCACATGCTCACAACATTAACATTAGCCATTCATTGGGCAAAATCATCTAACAAAAAGCCTATTTTATGATAAGGTATTGACTGTCTCATGTAATGTATTGAGTGCTGCACTGGTGGCGAAAACCGAAATGGTTGTGTGGGTACAACCATTCTGTAAAGGCATTGGCTGTCTGCCCTCTCCGTCCCATGGCTGACAGAGCTGTGGCTTGCTCCCTCTGCCCAGGGTCATGAGAGGGTTGTACCCTATATTGCTAGTCTGCAAAAAGATCCAAATAAAAAATTTGAAGTCGTTTCTATGAATGCGTATGGCCTTTGCACTATTGTAAACTTGAAAAATCTTAAGTTGAACCATCATAAATCAGGCACCATCTACAAATTCCTCATGCCTTAAAAAATTTGACATGTGATTTATACATAGTAAAAGACATGAATCTGAAGTATACAGTTCAGTGAGTTTTGACAAGTATATATACTTGTGAAACCCATACCCTTATAAAGTGTAGAAATAAGTCCGTACATGAACAGTTGATAGAGGTTTTTGGTGCCTTTTTTTTTTTTTTAAAGATTTTATTTATTTATTTATTTGACAGAAATCATAAGTAGGCAGAGGCTCCCCTCTGAGCAGGGAGCCCAATGTGGGGCTTGAGCCCAGGACCCTGGGATCATGACCTGAGCCGAAGGCAGAGGCTTTAACTCACTGAGCCACTCAGGTGCCCCCAGTTGATAGAGTTTTTGACAAAAGCACCCAACAGTGTCAATAGGAAAGCCTCTAACTGTGTAATGGATGGAACCCAAACCTTCATGTCTTACTTTTTCCACAGACAGATATAAAAATCTCCCCACAGCTTCCAGAAAGCTACAGTTCCTGGAGTTACAGAAGGACTTAGTAGATGATTTTAGGATACGATTAACTCAGGTGATGAAAGAAGAGACTAGAGCTTCCCTTGGCTTTCGATACTGTGCGATTCTCAATGCCGTGAACTATATCTCAACAGTCCTAGCAGATTGGGCTGACAATGTTGTAAGTTAATGTACTTTTATTCATCTATTTTAATATATATTTATTTATATATTTAATATATATTTATTTAATATATATTTTGATATATATTTGTTAATCTCTGCATCCGATGTGGGGCTTAAACTCACACCCTGAGATCAAGAGTTAGTTACATGCTTTTCTGACTGAGCCAGCCAGGCACTCTATTAATATGCTTTTATATTAAATAACAAATTAGTAGTTTTAACAGTTTTACCTTTTGAAATGTTGAACTTATAACATGTTGAAGTTACACATTAGGCCAAATTTAGGGGTTATGATTAAATTACATATTTTTCTCAATTAAGTCTCAAATGGTTAAATAATCCCACGATTTTAATTATTAGAAAAGAAAGGCAGCCTTTCGTGTAATAGTTGTCTATAGAATGAACCTTTTTCTTCTTTAGATTTGGGAAATATTCATGTATGGTAATTGCCATCTCAGAAAAAGCTAACATTGAATAATGGTGTCAAAATCAGTAAAATCCAGGACTGTAAGAAAGATCAAATAATAGCATTTGAGGGGCGCCTGCCCGGCTCAGTTGGTGGAACATGGGACTCTTGGTCTCGGGGTCCTGAGTTTGAGCCCCACATAGAGATTACATAAAAAAATAAAATAAATAAAATAATGATGATATTGGCTATCTTTTGAATGCCTTCAAGACATGAGTAAATAGAGGGGCACCTGCGTGGCCCAGTTGGTTAAGCAGCCGACTCTTGGTTTCAGCTCAGGTTATGATCTTGGGTGACATGGAGCCCTCTCTCTGTGTCCCTCCTGCTTGTGCTCTTGCTTTCTCTCTTTCTCAAATAAATAAATCTTTAAAAAAGAAACAAAACATGAGGGACGCCTGGGTGGCTCAGTTGGTTAAGCAGCTGCCTTCGGCTCAGGTCATGATCCCAGCGTCCTGGGATCGAGTCCCGCATCGGGCTCCTTGCTCTGCAGGGAGCCTGCTTCTCCCTCTGACTCTGCCTTCCACTCTGTCTGCCTATGCTCGCTCTCGCTCACTCTCTCTCTGACAAATAAATAAATAAAATCTTTAAAAAAAAAAAAAAAAGAAACAAAACATGAGTAAATCGAATAATAAAGGGATTTCTATGTGCCTGTGACCCAGCTGCTTAGACCAGTTTTGTTTTAAGCCTCTTCTCCATCCCCCATCCTTGATTATTTTAAAGATCTTAGATATATTTCATGATAAATATTTCAAAATGTAGCTCTAAGAGAACGCCTTTAAAAAAAAGTACCATAATGCCATTATCACATCATCCAAATATTTAATTTCTTATAGGGAGAGGTATCTTTCAAATAAATCTAAAAATCAAAACCTTCGGTCTGGTTAGCATGTATTACAAGGGCTTTTACATCCAGGAATTTCATTTATCTTTCCTTTTTCCACACAATGCTGTGTGTTGACAGATTTGGTCTGCCTATTTATTTATTTATTAAGGATTTATTTATTTGAGTGCATGCACACACTTGAGAGCAGGGAGAGAGAACCCCAAGCTGACTCCTGGTAAGTGCAGACACTGGGCTAGATCTCACAATCCTGGCATCAGAACCTGAGCTGAAATCCAGAGTCAGAGGCTTAACAACTGAGCCAGCCAGGTGCCCCTGTATTTACTCATGTTTTAAAGGCATCAAGGGGCGCCTGGGTGGCTCAGTGGGTTAAAGCCTCTGCCTTCGGCTCAGGTCATGATCTCAGGGTCCCGGGATCGAGCCCTGCATCGGGCTCTCTGCTCAGCCTCCTCCCCCATCTCTCTCTGACTGTCTTTCTGCCTACTTGTGATCTCTGTCTGTCAAATAAATAAATAAAATGTTTCAAAAAATAAATTTTAAATTATGAATTTATGACCAAAAAATTGTATAATGTACTGTATTATATAGAAGTTATATTCCTCTACTGTGAAAGAACGAGTGAAACAAAAAAGTCTTTAATCTTAATTAAATATAGGGTAATAAATTAAAAAAAATAGGGAACAAAAAAAAATAATAACAGATATAAACAAGATGAAAATCTGAGAAAAACAATCATAGTTTATTCTATTCTGGACTCTTTGGCTGGGACTTAACTATATAAAGCCTTTTTTCTACAAAAACATTAACTGAAATCCATGTATGTAGTAACATTCTGCTAAGCAAGGAAAATAAGACACAAAATAATTATTTCATAAAATGAATATAATGTAAAGTGTAATGATCACAGCATTTGTTTATAATGGCACCCAATTAGAATACATTTATTCATTCTGTACTTTTATGTGTTGTTTTCCTCATCCTGTACTTTCTTCACTCAGCCCCCACACTGCTCCATTTTCTGCTAAGCTTTGTCATAAAACAAATTGTCATTCCTCTTTCTTGTGCCAGATGATCTAATAAGAGACTCATTCAAGGCCAGATTTCTAGCTTCAACGAATTATTTGTGAAACATCATTAAACACTTTACTTGGTGCCGTAGTCTGTTAATGACAGTGAATTGGCCATCATCCCTATCCTTAGGAAATTTATAATCTGATGCTGAATTAACTGGATCCTTCTGTCAACAGAAGAATAACTAAATTTAGAGTTACTCTTCAAATCATGAATGAGTTCTTTGTCCTTGCTTGTTATTACATTACAAATCTGTTTAACATCAAAAATTAACTTTCTTCATGGTCCTTCAGCCTGTGAATGATTAAAATAAAATTAAAGCTCTCGTATTGTCTAGATAGAAAAAAGAAGAGTGGACAGAATTCACTTTCCATTCATTTAGATTCTATACTAATAGCTGTCTGACTCTTGCCAGATTGTGCCAAGCCTGACATACACAGACCTTCAACATCAGGAGTTTTTGAATTGTAGGTAACAGAAACCAGATTCATGTTGGCCTGAGTGCGAATGGGGGGTTGGGGTGAGGTGGTGAGGATTTGGTGTAACTGAAAGCATTAGGCATGGCTGCCCTAAAGTCGTTCTCTTCTGGCTTCGTTCTCAGGCAGACTCTGGGAAGCATGGCCACAGGTGGCTTCAAGCTCACAATGTCATTCGCCAGTCTCCAAAGGACCAGTGCCTCTTCTCCGTTTGAGCAGAAAATTCCAACTTGGCCATTCGTGAACAATCCCTAGTGTGGCCATATCCAGTCCCCTATTAATGGACATTTAGGCTATTTTTAATCTTTTGCTAATTATCCACAGCATTATTCATATTAGAAAAATATTTTTTGCTACCCTACAGAAAAATAATATAAATTCTATTGAAAATGCCACTATGAAAATGACACTTTAATTTTTCCTTTAAAAAAAATTATTTATTTGACAGAAAGAGAGGGAAAACAAGCAGGGGGAGTGGGAGAGGGAGAAGCAGACTGCCCGTTGAGCAGAGAGCAGGATGCGGTGCTAAATCCCAGACCCTGGGATCATGACCTGAGCTGAAGGCAGCTGCTTAACTCACTGAGCTACCCAGATGCCCCACATTTTAATCTTTTTTTTTTTTTAAAGATTTATTTATTTATTTGACAGACAGAGATCAGAAGTAGGCAGAGAGCCCAATGAGGGGTTTGATCCCAAGACTCCCGAGATCATGACCTGAGCCGAAGGCAGAGGCTTAACCCACCCAGGCACCCCTCGCATTTTAATTTTCTTAACTGTCAGAAATCTCTCCTGGTTTTACTATGACTCTTAGTCTGTACCCAGAAAAAATGACTACCCAAAGAAGTTAGCTATCAGGCAAATGCAAATGAAAATCACAATGAAACCTCTACCTCTGAAACCAATAATACATTATATGTTAATTGAATTTAAATAAAAATAAAAAATAAAATCGCAGTGAGATGGGCTGCCTGGGTAGCTCAGTCGGTTTCTCTTGATTTCAACTCAGGTCATGATCTCAGGATTGTGAGATCCAGCCCCACCTTGGGCTCTGTGCTGGGTAAAGAGTCTGCTTGAGATTCTGTCTCTCCTTCTCCCACCAGCCCCTCCCCCCGCTCCGGCTCCTTGCACACACTCTCTCTCTCAGTCTCAAAAACAAACACAGTGAGTTACCACTAAATATAAACTAAGATGGCTATAATAAAACAGTAAGTGTTATCAGTGCAGCTGTGGAGAAATTTGAATGGTCACACATGGTTTGTACAGTCACTGTGGAAAACAGTCTGTCATATCTCCAGATAGTTAAACCTAGAATTACCATATGATCTAGCAATTGTACTTCTAGGTGTATCCAAGAGAAATAAAGACCTATGTCTATAAAAAACTTACACAATGTTCATAGCAGTATTATTCATAAAGACAAAAAGTGGAAAGAACCTAATTATCTGTCAAATGATGACTGAATAAATAAATATAAATAAAATGTAAATATATTGGAATATTATTCAGCAGTGAAAAGAAATTAAGTACTGATTGATATATGTTACAACATAGATGAACCCTGAAAATATACTAAGTGAAAGAAGCCAGTCACAAATAGCCATAAATTGTATAATTCCATTTATATGAAATGTCCAGAACAGGCAAGTTGACAAAGACAGGAAGATTAGTGGTTGCCTACAGTTTGGGGGGTAGGAAGGGCAGGGAGGGAAGGAATTGGGAGATGATGGTTAAGTGTGGGTATCTTTTGGGGGTAAAGAAAACATTCTAGAGGCACCTGGGTGTCTCAGTTGTTAAGCGTCTGCCTTCAGCTCAGGTCATGATCCCAGGGTCCTGGGATCGAGCCCCACATTGGGCTCCCTGCTCAGCAGGGAGTCTGCTTATCTCTCTCCCACTCCCCCTGCTTGTGTTTCCTCTCTTCCTGTCTTTCTCTGTTAAATAAATAAAATCTTAAAAAAAAAAAAGATTCTAAAATTGACTCTGGTAGATAAATGCACAACTCTGAATGTACTCTAAAACCCAATGAATTGTCCATTTGAA
The DNA here is from genome assembly GCF_964662115.1 of Mustela nivalis. Lineage (NCBI taxonomy): Eukaryota > Metazoa > Chordata > Mammalia > Carnivora > Mustelidae > Mustela > Mustela nivalis. The sequence continues at coordinate 85,192,997 of NC_139031.1, forward strand.
ATGAATAAGATGTAGTACATGAGTTATATTTCAAGCTGTTAAAAAAGAAGTATCTTTTTTTTTTTAAGAAGTATTTTAATAACCATGTGAACCTGTTTTTGCTTTCAGTTTTTCCTACAACTTCAACAGGCAGCACTGGAAGTCTTTGCAGAGAATAACACTCTCAGTAAGTTGCAGCTGGGACAGCTAGCCTCCATGGAGAGTTCTGTCTTTGATGACATGATTAACCTGCTGGAACGTTTAAAGCATGATATGTTGACCCGCCAAGTAGACCACGTTTTTAGAGAAGTTAAAGAAGCTGCAAAATTGTATAAAAAAGAAAGGTAAGTCCTTTTGTATTTTCTGACAACTCAACTCTCAAATCCAGTTTGCTAAAAATTGAAAGACGATAAATATCTATTTTTCTCAAATTATTCTAAAAATCAGAAGAGGAAGGAAAGCTTCTTAATTCACTCCATGAGGCCAACATTACCTTGATACCAAAACCAGATAAAGGCACCACAAAAAAAGAATTATAGGTCAATATCCCTGATGAACATAGATGCAAACATCCTCAACAAAATACTACCAAGCCAAACCCAACAGTGCATGAAAAAAAAAATCATTTGTCACGATCAAGTGGGATTTATTCCTGGCTTGCAAGTGTAGTTCAGTATTTGCAAATCTGTCAGCATGAACACGTTACATCAAATAGAGAAAGGATAACCATATGATCATTTCAGTAGATGCAGAAAAAACATTTGACACAGTACAACACCCATGATAAAAACCCTCAACAAAGTAGGTTTAGAGAGAACACACCTCAACATGATAAAGGCCATCTGTGAAAATCGCACAGCAAACATCATCCTCAGTGGGGGGAAACTGAGAGCCTTTCCCCCTAAGGTCAGGAACAAGAGAGATGTCCACTCTCCCATTTTATTCAGCCTAATACTGGAAGTCCTAACCACAGCAATCAGACAACAGAAAGAAACAAAAGGCATCCACATTGGTAAGGAGGAAGTAAAACTTTGCTGAAGACATGATACTGTATACAGAAAACCTAAAAGACTCCACCAACAAACTGCTAGAACTGATCATGAATTCAGTAAAGTAAGAGAATATACAACATACAAAAGTCTGTTGCATTTCTATCCACCAGTAATGAAGCAGAGAAAGAAATTAAGAAAACCACCCATTTAAAATTGCACCCAAAATAATAAGGTAACCTAGGAATAAATCCAACCAAAGAGGTGAAAGACCAGTCCTCTGAAAGCTATAGCACGGATGGAAGAAATTGAAGATGACACAAAGAGATGGAAAGACATTCCGTGTTCATGGATTGAAAGAACAAACATTGTTAAAATGTCTATGCTACCCAAAGCAGTCTAACACATTTAATGCAATCCCTATCAAAATACCAACAGCATCTTTCACAGAGCTAGAACAAACAATCCTAAAATTTGTATGGAGCCGCAAAAGACCTCAAGTAGCCAAAGTAATCTCGGAGGAGAAAAAAAGTGTAGCTGAAAGCAGCAGGATTCCAAACCTCAAGTTATATGACAAAGCTATAGACATTAAAAGAGTACTGGCCCCCCAAATAGACATATAGATCATAAAACAGAATAGAAAACTCAGAAATAAATCCATGATTATATGGTCAATTAATCTTCGACAAAGCAGGAAAGAAAAATGGGAAAAAGACAGTCTCCTCAACAAATGTTGCGCTGGGGCGCCTGGGTGGCTCAGTGTGTGAAAGCCTCTGCCTTCGGCTCAGGTCATGGTCCCAGGTCCTGGGATCGAGCCCTGCATCAGGCTCTCTGCTCAGCAGGGAGCCTGCTTCCTCCTCTCTCTCTCTGCCTACCTCTCCCCCTACTTGAGATCTCTGTCTGTCAAATAAATAAATAAAATCTTAAAACAAAAAACAAATGGTGTTGGGAAAACTGGACAGCTACTTGAAAAGGATGAAAACTGGGCCACTTTCTTACACCATATACAAAAATAAACTCAAAATGGATTAAAGACCTAAATGTGAGACCTGGAACCATAAAAACTCAGGAAGAGAACACTAGCCGAACTCACATATGGACCGTAACAACTTTCCTCTAGATAGGTCCCCTGAGGCAAGGGAAACAAAAGCAAAAATAAACTATTGGGGCTACATCAGAATAAAAAGCTTCAGTACAGAAAGAAAAGTCAATAACTAAAAGGCAATCTACAGAATGGGAGAAGATATTTGTAAATCCATATCCAATAAAGGGTTATATATCCAAAATATATAGAGAACTTCTAAAACTCAAAAAATAAATAGGCCAATTAAAAAATGGGCAGAAGCACCTGGGTGGCTTAGCCAGTTGAGTGTGGGACTCTTGATTTCAACACAGGTCTTGATCTCAGGATCGGGAGTTTAAGCCCTGCATTAGGCTCCATGGAGCTCACTTTAAAACAAAACAAAAACAGGGCAGAAGACCTGAACAGACATTTTTTCCAAAGAAGACATCCAGATGGCCAGCAAACACATGAAAAGATACTCATCATCACTGACCATCAGGAAAATGCAAATCAAAACCACAATGAGATATCGCCTCACACCTGTTGGAATGGCTAAAATAAAAAACAAGAAAAAACAGGTATTGGTGAGGATACGGAGAAAGGGGAACCCTCCTACACTGTTGGTGGGAATGCAAGCTGGTGCAGCCACTCTGGAAAACAGCGTGGAGGTTCCTCAAGAAGTTAAAAATAAAGTAACCCTATGATCCAGCAGTCCCAGTACCGGGTATTTACCCAAAGAATACAGAAACACTAATTCAAAGGAATGAATGCACCGCAATGTTTATAGCAGTACTATCTACAATAGCTAAGTTAGGGAAACAGCCCAAGTGTCCGTCAACTGATGAATGGATAAAGATAGATACACACACACACAGCGTGCACGTATCATAGTATATGTAATACAATGGAATATTATTCAGGCATAAACAAGAATGAAATCTTGCCATTTGCAAGACATGAATGGAGCTAGAGAGTATTATGCTAAGTTAAATAAATCAGAGAAAGATAAATAGCATAAGATTTCACTCGTATGTATAATTTAAGACACAAAACAAATGAGCATAGGGGGAAACAGACAAATCAAGAAAGAGACTCTTAACAATGGAGAACACACTGCTGGTTACCAGGGGGGAGGTAGTTGGGGGAATGAGTGAAATAGGTGACAGGGATTAAGGGAGTGAGCTTGTGGTGAGCACCGGTGATTTAAATAAAAACTTAAAGGGACACCTGGGTGCCTCAGCTGGTTAAGCTGCAGCCTTGGCTCAGGTCATGATCTCAGGGGCAGCGGATTGCTCAGCAGGGAGCCAGCTTCTCTCTCTGCCTCTGCCTGCCACCCTGCCTGCTTATGCACGTTCTCTCTCTCTCTCTCTCTCTCTGACAAATAAATAAATGAAATCTTAAAATAATTAATTTTTAAGACCTTAAAAACAAATTGAAAGATGATACATATAGTCAACTTCCAAGGCATCTAGACAGCAGAGTTTGGCTCTTTATGCTACAAACTTTACCTTTTGATGGAAATCTTTCTAAAATATATTCAAACATTCTTTATCAGAATAAACTGATCATAGTTGAGCTCCAGGACTGTCTGTAAATACAGGGAGCTGGTGTGTGATGTGGAGCTGAAGGGCCTGTCATCGCTCTACCAAGCACGGTCCAGGGGTGTCCTTTGCGCACCTGCCTGTACAGTTGATCCCGCTGTGGTTCTGTGTGCGCCACACAGTGTCCTCTGGGAGAACAGTGCCGGTCACATGGAGTATTTCTAATCAGTGTAGAAGTGTTTTCAGTCCCTGTGATCTTGCTGAAAATCAGATCACGAAGTTAGCAGATGTCTTAAATGCTAATACGGGTTACATGTTGCCTGTTTTATAAATATTTCAGTAAGTCATATTAAAATTGGGGGATTTTAAAAAAAACTACCATCCTCATTACATAGGGGGCATTTAATGTAGAACTAAAGTATAAATTGGGCACCTGGGTGGCTCAGTGGGTTAAGCCCCTGCCTTCGGCTCAGGTCATGATCTCAGGGTCCTGGGATCGAGCCCCACATTGGGCTCTCTGCTCAGCAGAGAGCCTGCTTCCTTCTCTCTCTCTCTCTGCCTGCATCTCTGCCTACTTGTGATTTCTGTCAAATAAATAAATAAAATCTTTTTTAAAAAAGCACTAAAGTATAAATTTATTTATTTAATATTTTTTTTATCTATTAGAGAGAGAGAGAGCATGAGCAGGGGGGAGAGGGAGAAGCAGACTGACTCCCCCGCTGAGCAGGGAGCCTAATGCAGGGCTTGATCCTGGGACCCTGGGATCATGACACTCAACCGACTGAGCCACCCAGGCACCCCAAATACATTTTTTTCCTGAGAGAGCTTTTCATGCTGGGCTGTATATCATTTCTTATCCAACGTGCACTTCCCCGAATTTGAAAGGATCTGTTAAATCTTTCAAAACACCATGTTTGGGGGCACCTGGGTGGCTCAGTGGGTTAAAGCCTCTGTCTTTGGCTCAGGTTATGATCCCAGGGTCCTGGGATCGAGCCCTGCATTGGGCTCTCTGCTCAGTGGGGAGCCTGCTTCCTCCTCTCTCTCAGCCTCTCTGCCTACTTGTGATCTCTGCCTGTCAACAAACAAACAAACAAACAGAAAAACCACCACGTTTGGAAAATCTTGTAGTCATACTTAAAGTGCCACAGGCCGCGCCGCTCTTGTGTCTTGCAGATGGCTGTCCTTGCCGTCGCAGGCCGAGCAGGCGGTGATGTCCCTGTCCAGCTCGGCCTGCCCGCTCCTGCTCACGCTCAGAGACCGCTCCCTTCAGCTGGAACAGCAGCTCTGCTTCTCCTTATTTAAAATTTTCTGGCAAATGCTTGTGGAGAAGCTGGATGTGTACATCTACCAAGAAGTAAGTAAGAGCAGACCGCATGTCGGGGCCATGAGGATCAAGGCGACTGTAACAAGAGTTGCTCTTTGTTTCAGATCATTCTGGCTAATCACTTCAATGAAGGAGGAGCGGCTCAGCTGCAGTTTGATATGACCCGGAACTTGTTCCCCCTGTTCTCCCACTATTGCAAGAGACCGGAAAATTATTTTAAACAGTAAGCTCGATATTTAACAGTGACTGCTAATGTATCGCATGTTTAGAGGAGGTTGATTCCTTTTTTTTTTTTTTTTTTTTTAATAACAACTCTCAGGGTTCCAGTGATGTTTGGTGGGATAAGTAAGGCATCAATTGAAATTTTAAAATACCCAATATGTACCCAGATAATCAAAGATGTGATTCATGATCCCCCAGATTTATCAGGACTGGATCTAAACTACGTGTTGGGCCTTTTGCTTCTTGCATTTGGTTGAATGCTCCTATTTGCCTGTTATTAGAGAGAGAAAATGCAAACAAGTGTAATTCTGCCATATTCAAGAAGTAGAAGAAATTAAAATTATGCTTAGTACCTAATAGTAAGCCAGGCCTGAAGAAAATCTGTTTTCTTAAATATTTAGTTAATTTTGATTCTAAGCATAACTATAAATGTATGTAAGAACATTTTTAGAAATTGCTGATGTAAAATTTATATTATTGGGGGGAATTTGAGATTATAAAGTATTCCTTTTAAAGTTATTATAAAATGAAAGATTTATTTTTGCTCATTTTAGTAAGTCATCTGAAATTTTTCTTGTTTCTCTTCCCATATTCTAATCTAACTAAACGCTAAGCTACATATAATAGGCTATTATGTTAGTATCATTATTATATTTTGGGAAGTAATAGATACATATTGAAAACAATGGTCCTATTATAATAATCTAATGAAATGTAAACACTATACAAATACATAGTCCTAATGTGTTAAAAGAGCCAAATAAATCCATCAATACTTTTTACAGAAGGCATATGGACTAGCAGTGCAGGGAAGTTGTTTCTGAAAATGAGTATATTATGGAGTGATGTGGATGATACAGATAATGGACCTCCTGCCCTTTTTTTTTTTTCCTTTTTCTTAACAGTGTCAAAGAAGCCTGTATTGTTTTGAACCTGAACGTTGGTTCTGCCCTACTTCTGAAAGACGTCCTCCAGTCCGATTCTGGGCAGTCTCAGGCCACAGCGGCCTTAAATGAAGTTGGAATTTACAAACTGGCTCAACAAGATGTTGAGATTCTACTTAATTTGAGGACAAACTGGCCTAACACTGGAAAATGATGCATCTTTTTTTGTTTTGGAGTTTTTCGTTTTTAACAAAGAAGAAGCCAGTTGGATTTCGAGTTATATGATGATGTTCTGAATTAATGAAACTGGACAATTGAAAACTTTATAGAATCATTTATTATCTTGAACTTACAGTGTTATTAAAATGCTGACCATATTTTCTCAGTCCTCTTGTTCCTAAGAAAATAAAAACAGAAAACTCAGAAGCCAGAAAAACTCAAGAGTAATTCCATTTACAAATATAAATGCTATGTCTGTCTGTTAAGTAAGATACAAGAGCAGAGATAATAAATTACAATGAATTTTCAATTTCCTATGCTAATTAAGGGAGACTACTGTAGATAATCAAACACAGCAAATAAATTTTTTTTAAAAAATCAATGTAGAATGCATGTTTATAATTGAGGTTCCTGTATTTGGTTTGGAAATTCACTGTGTTTCCTGCAAGAAAACATAGGAGATGGTGACTAAAACAGAATTGCTCTCATTTTCCACAAATGTCCTTACATTTAAAATCCTTCCTAGGGGCGCCTAGGTGGCTCAGTAGGTGAGCATCAGACTCTTGGTTTCGGCTTAGGTCATCATCTCAGGGTCATGGGATGGAGCCCCATGCTTTGGTCCCCCGGCTCAGTGGGGAGTCTGCTGCAGGTTCCCGTTCTCCCCCTCCCTCTAACCCCTACCCCGTGCGTGTGCTCTCTCTCATAAATAAATAAACCTTTAAAAATAAATAAATAAATAAAATCCTTCCTAGTTCCATTCCATATGACAGTAGACAGCCTTCTCTTTTGGACGAAACATTTCAGGCCAGAACACTGTGTTTCAGTCTTTCCCCACAAGGGTAGGGATGGGAACTAAACAGTTTTTGTCTGATATTTATGTAAGTGACAACGAGCTGGGAATCTTTAACTCTCCTTTTCTTCCAACTTTTCCTTGGCTCTGGACTCTGTTACATAATGATTTCTTGATTAATAAATCCTCAGAGAACAAAATATTTAAAGGCATTGAGTTACATTGGTCAGAAGCCTACAGCTATCAAATTTTATTCCTTTTTTTTTTTTTCTGATTTAGCATTTAGTTAGTACTTTTCAAGTGTAATACTCCAAATCTAAAATTGTTGGGCTGGCATGCAACTTACACTGATATTTTTGTTTTGTTTTTTTGTTTGTTTGTTTTGAGTAAGCCCTGAACCCAACAGGGGGCTTGAACTCATGACCCTGAGATCAAGAGTCTCATTCTCTACTGATTGAGCTAGTCAGGCCCTACAACCTCTACTATTGATAAACATCTACTTGGTGATAAATAACTTTGAGGAAATATTCTGAGAGAACTTCTACTGCTCTATATTTTATAAAGAGATTTTCCAACTGGTGTATTAGGCTCAAAGCTTTTCTGTGAGTTCTAGCAGACTGGGGCTTCTCCCCCTCATTCTTTGAGAACTGCTGGGCTTTCCCATTGAGAAAAGAATGAATCTGCCCCAGAATTTCCTAATTCCAGACCTGACTGTCACTCCTTGCTTTCTAGACAGCTGGACGTTTCAAGGGAATGAAATGTTTCTGTCAAAAGGTAGGAACTTCTGTTTTAAATTATAGTCCTTGTACCTCAAAGTCATGTTCATTAAAAATCAGCCACGTCAAAATAAACTTACACTTCAGATCTGAATTTTTCCAAAGTTATCACATGTCCATCATCTTGTAAAACTTCATCTTCATCCAACAGACCCAGGGTTTTCAGGCCTGTAAAGTCAGAATGAGAGAAGGAAAATTCATGCAGCGAGCATTATTTTCAACTAAGGAAAGTTCAAAAATGAGCACGAACTGTTACTTCAGTGAGTAGAAGATACTGACCTTCTCGGTACTGCACAAATGATATGGTGCCTTTATGTGAAGTGTCCATCATCTCAAACATAGACACGATGTTAGAGTGATCCATAAAGAAAGGAAAAGCCACGCCTGTTACTTTGGCAATTCTCAGTCGTTCCAATATAGATATTAAATACTCTCTTGGTTTTTCTGTAAAAGAATGGTTCCAATTCTTTCTGATATAAAATTAAGATATATCACACATGGAAACAGTCATTTAACAATTATTAAATAACTACGTTCAAGGTTCTGTACTAGGCACTGGGGTATTACACCTTGCTCACAAGCAAAACAAGACATTAGACAATTAATTACTCTACCCCAGATATAGGACCTGGGAATTTTTAAAAAAAGAGCTCCTCAGGTGATTCTAATTTGTAGATAAGTGTCGAGGGGGAGAAAAAAAAAGTATAACATGAGGGGTGCCTGGGTGGCTCAGTGGGTTAAAGCCTCTGCCTTCAGCTTGGTCAGGATCCCAGGGTTCTGGGATCGAGCCCTGCATTGGGCTCTCTGCTCCACAGGGAGCCTGCTTCTTACTCTCTCTCTGCCTGCCTCTCTGCCTACTCTGATCTCTGTCTGTCAAATAAATAAATAAAATCTTTAAAAAAAAAAAGGCTTTTTCTTGAGAATTTCATAAATAAATAAAAGTAGGAAAGTATAACGAACCTGTCAACCCACTTTAACTTAAAATTTGTGGCCAGTCTCATTTCACCATCATCTCATCCAGGCCCCCTCTTGCTGTATTGTTTTGAAGTCAATTACGGTGATATTTCATTAATAAATACTTGAGCATGTATCCCTAACAGATAAGGACTCCTTCTGAGATATAACTGACATGTAGCATTATGTAAGTTTACATAACATGTTGATTTGGTACATTTTTAATTTGCAATATGATTGTCACTATAGTATTTGCTGACACCTTTACCACATATTTCTTTAAGATCTAGTCTCTTAGCAAGTTTAGTGTTTATCATACAGTGATACTGTCTGTAACCCCTATGCTGTGCATTAATTTCCAAGAATTACCTTACTTGCCCTCAAACAACAGCTCTCCTACTCCCCCACCACTCACCATTCTACTCCATTTCTACAACTGGCTTTGTTAGATTCCCTGTATAAGTGGTGTCTTGCAGTGTTTGTCTTTCTCTCACTTAGCTCATTTAGCCTATCCTCAAGGGGCATCCTCGTTGCAAATGGCAGGATCTCCTTCTTTCTCATGGCTGAATAATATTCCATTGTATAAATATACCACAGCTTCATTATTCATTTATCTGTAGACAGACACTTGGGCTGTTTCCAGACCTTGGTTTTTGTGAATTACGCAGCAGTAAACGTAAGTGCGCAGATATCTCCTTCAGACCCTGTTTTCATTTCCTTTGGATATACACCCAGAAGTGGAATTGCTGAGGCATATGGTAGTTCCGATTTAATTTTTTTTTTTAAGATTTTATTTATTTACTGGGGCGCCTGGGTGGCTCAGTGGGTTAAAGCCTCTGCCTTCGGCTCAGGTCATGATCTCAGGGTCCTGGGATCGAGCCCCGCATTGGGCTCTCTGCTCAGCGGGGAGCCTGCTTCCTCCTCACTCTCTCTGCTTGCTTGTGCTCTCTCTCTCTCAAATAAATGAATAAATAAAATATTTTAAAAAAGATTTTATTTATTTATTTGACAGAGATCACAAGTAGGCAGAGAGGCAGACAGAGAGAGAGGGGGAAGCACGCTCCCCACTGAGCAGAGAGCCCGATGCGGGGCTCAATCCCAGGACCCTGAGAGCCAAAAGCAGAGGCTTAACCCACTGAGCCACCCAAGTGCCCCTGATTTAATTTTTTTGAGGAACCTCTATACTGTTTTCCATAGTGGCATTTCCCTGATAATTAGTGATGTTGGGCATCTTTCTATGTACCTGCGGGCCATTGTATACGTTCTTTGGAAAAATGTCTATTTAGCTCATCTGCCCATTTTTAAAAAGTTTTTTATTTTTTATTTTTTTTAGTAATTGCTACATTGAGCCCCAATATGGGGCTCAAACTCATGACCCCAAGATTAAGAGTCCCGTGTTCTCCTGACTAAGCCAGCCAGGAGCCCTGCCTTGCCCATTTAAAAAAATATATATATATATTTTATTTACTTGTAAGATAGAGAGTGAGAGTGAGTGAGCACAAGGAAGGGAGTGGCAGGCAGAGGGAGAAGCAGGCTCCCTGCCAAGCAGGGAGCCTGATGCGGGACTCGATCCCAGGACCCTGGGATCATGACCTGAGCTGAAGGCAGATGTTCCATTTTTAAATCAATGTTTTTGCTATTAAGTTGTAGGAGTTCTTTATACATTTTAGATCTTAAATGATACGTAGTTTGCAAATATTTTCTCCTATAGGTTGTCTTTCCATTTTGTTGATTCTTTTGTGGTGCAGAAGCTTTAAATATGACATAATCCCAGCTGTTGGTTTTTTTCATTTTGTTCTTTGTGCTTCTGGTGATGTATCTAAAAAATCATTGCCAAGACCTGTGTCAGGGAGCTTCTTCCCTGTGTTTTCTTCTAGGAATCTTATGGTATCAGGTTGTCCCACAAATTTTATGAATTGAGAACACTTTTTAAATTTAAAAAAATTGGGGCACCTGGATGGCTCAGTCCGTTAAGCATCTGACTTTGGCTCAGATCATGATCTCAGCGTCTTGTCCAGCATGGAGCCCCATGTTGGGCTCCGCGCTCAGCAGGAAGTCTGCTCCTCTCCCTCTCCCTCTGCCTCTTCCCATGCTCATGCGCTTGCTCTCTCTCTCTCTCTCAAATAAATAGAATTTTTAAAAAATAGTAAAGTTTTAAAAAGTAAAAGTGAATTTAGCGGCTCAGTCCTTAAGTGTCTGCCTTCGGCTCAGGTCGTGATCCCAGGGTCCCAGGATTGAGTCCTGCATCAGGCTCCCTGCTCCGTGGGAAGCCTGCTTCTCCCTCTCCCAGTCCCCCTGCTGTTCCCTCTCTCAATGTCTTTCTCTGTCAAATAGATAAATAAAAATCTTTAAAAGATGAATTTAAACACTTATTCAAATAGCACCCACACATTGTGATTACGTTTTTAGATCTCTCTTGTACCTTTCTGTACAAATTTTAACAGACTATAGAAACAATTGCGTTACTGAAGGCAATCCCGTCACGTATGTGGTCTTCTGTCGCTTCTCTCGGAACTACTTATCAAATTCAGAAAAAGAAAAAAGGCCAAGTTTGAATTTCAATTTACTACTTTTCTTTTTAAGGACAGAGTAAGTAAATAATGCTAATGGAACTTGGTGTGTTTCTCTGATGAAGGATTTTTACTATATATCCCTTAGACTACATGAGATGTTATCATGTTTAAGTCTAGAGTCTATAATTTATACTCCGCCTGCTTCTAAAAATGTTTTGAAAATGCTTACAACAGAAGTAATAAGAATATTACCTTTAAAGAAATATTTTATTTTTAAGTAATCTCTCTGCCCGACATGGAGCTTGAACTCACAATCCCGAGAACAAGAGTCATGTGCTCCACCGACTGAGGAAGCCAGCCGCCCCTAAAGATAGGACTTCTTAAAAACACGAAGAGGGTTTGCCTGGCTGACTCAGATGGTTGAGCATCCCACTCTTGGTTTCAGGTCAGGTCATCTCAGTGTCCTGGGATTGGGCCCCACGTCAGGCTCTGCACTGGTCATGGAGTTGGCTTGAGATTCTCTCTCCCCTCTCCCTCCCTTTGCTTGTCCGCACACTCTCTCAAACAAATAAATCTTTAAAAATTAAAAAAAATAAAACATGAAGGGAAGATCCAAATGTTACTAACCACCTAAAGTTCTGTAAATGTCAGCTGATAATGACAATCAGTTTTTGTAAAACAAAACCTCAAGTTCACATTTTTTTTTTTTAGTTTTTTTTTAATTTATTTGTTTGACAGAGAGAGATCACAAGTAGGCAGAGAGGCAGGCAGAGAGAGAGAGGAAGGGAAGCAGGCTCCCCCCTGAGCAGAGAGCCCGACGCGGGACTCGATCCCAGGACCCTGAGATCATGACCTGAGCCAAAGACAGCAGCTTAACCCACTGAGCCACCCAGGCGTGCTCAAGTTCACATCTTAATAATAAATGCTAATAATTATTGAGCCTTCACTATGGGCCTGGTATTCCCCATAACCATTACGTCCCCAAGACCACAGCTAGTATGAATCCATAATATGCTCCCTAAAATGTGCAGTAAAGCCTGTACATTTTAGGGAGTTAGTAGGGAGTTAATAGGGAGCACTCTACTAACTCAAATATGGGAAGCATCTGGAAACCCCAAACCTTGTCAGCATGATGGTCTCCATTGAGTTTTTCCTCCTCTGTAACTCTCAAAGGTATCTTATCCTCATTTAACCATTCCCATAGCAATATCTCTCACCTGGGTTACTACAACTGTCTCTTTTTTTTTAATGAAATTTTAATTCTATTAAAGGCCTCTCCTAAGCATTTATACTCCCTCCCTCCCTAGCACAGAATTGTCGCTGGGAAATGACACGTTTTCCTACCGAATGACTTCAGGTCATGTTAGGTTTTGCTGTTAAATGAGTTATGAAAATCTGTTAGTTTCCAGAGCTGATAGAATTCTGAAGTTGAGGATGTGGGATTGTAGACCTGCTCCCTCACCAGTAGTAACACAATCAAACTGCCTAGGCTTATTTTCCATAAATCCCTTTTTAATATTTTTTTATTTTTTAAAAAATATTTTATTTATTTGTTCAACAGACGGAGATCACAAGTAGGCAGAGAGGCAGTCAGAGAGAGAGAGAGAGGAGGAAGCAGGCTCCCTGCTGAGCAGAGAGCCCGATGCGGGGCTCGATCCCAGGACCCTGAGACCATGACCCAAGCAGAAGGCAGAGGCTTTAATCCACTGAGCCCCCCAGGTGCCCCCATAAATCCCTTCAAGATCCAAGCTTTTCAAATTGGGATCCATGTCATAATGCCAGAAGCTTCGGATAGACCCGAGGTAAAGATAATATTTCTTCCTGAGAATCAATCATACTCTGGTGAATAATGTGAAACATTTATAGTAAGAAATGGGTATCTCTGTAGAAGAACAAAACTTGCAAATTTTTATGGTAATACAAGTGACTCCAAAGAAACTTGTCAGGCAGCAGCAGGCTAAGGTTTCAGACACCAAAGTTACAAGTCCGCTCTTCTCTGCCATTAGGAGAATCTGGGCAGGAACCTTGGAGAGGCATTGCTCTATACTCTGGACACCAACCAAACCCCTTAGCTTCTCCTCAGTATTTCTTCATATTTTTCCGGCCCCTCCCCACTCCCTTTGGATTTTGTAAAGATGTTTCAAGAAGTTTACATTGTGGGGTGCCTAGATGGCTCAGTCGGTTAATTGTCTGCCTTTAGCTTGGGTCGTGATCTCAGGGTTCTGGGATAAAGTCCCACACCTGGCTCCCGGCTCTGCAGGGACTCTGCTTCCCTCTCTGACCTTCCCCGATGCTTGTTCTTGCTCCCTCTCTCTCAAATAAATAAATAAATAAATAACATCTTTAAAAAAGAAAAAGTTCGGGGCGCCTGGGTGGCTCAGTGGGTTAAGCCTCTGCCTTTGGCTCGGGTCATGATCCCATGGTCCAGGGATCAAGCCCCATATAGGGCTCTGTTCAGTGGGGAGTCTGCTTCACCCTGCCTCTCTCTCTGCCTTCCTCTCTGCCTACTTGTGATCTCTCTCAAATAAATAAATGAAATCTTTAAAAATAAATAAATAAATAAATAAAAAGAAAAAGTTCACATTGTTACAGAGGGTAACAGCATCTCAGTTTCTTACATTGATAATTATTTAAATTATGAATGGGGTAGGATTATAATATTAATTGTGTAACTTCTACCAGACCTCCCCTTCCTATCCTCTGCTGAGAAAATTTGTCTTTATCTTAGATTCTCTTTCCCCCACCATGCCTTCTATAGGAGAATGCTGTTTTTGCCAGAGGAGTTCAAAGCCTTTTATATTAAAGGAAAAAAACGAATCCTTGGGGGGCCTGGGTGGCTCAGTGGGTTAAGCCGCTGCCTTCGGCTCGGGTCATGATCTCAGGGTCCTGGGATCGAGTCCCGCAGCGGGCTCTCTGCTCGGCAGGGGGCCTGCTTCCCTTCCTCTCTCTCTGTGATCTCGTCCCTTCCTCTCTCCTACTGTGATCTCTCTCTGTCAAATAAATAAATAAAATCTTAAAAAAAAAAAAAAAGAATCCTTGAGATACCACATTGGTTGACATTAGAAAGAGCTTGAGAGAAAAAGGCCAGGAAAGAAGCAGGAAACAGAAAAAAAAAAAATCTACAAACTAAAAAAAGACTACAAAGTACCTACCAGCACAGTGAATGAGAAAACAGACAAACAAAAACAAACCCACTTCAAGGCATATAAACATTTAGAACAATAGGGATAAAGGGCGCCTGGGTGGCTCAGTGGATTAAACCTCTGCTTTCAGCTCAGGTCATGATCTCAGGGTCCTGGCATGGAGCCCCACATGGGGCTCTCTGCTCAGCAGGGAGCCTGCTTCCTCTTCTCTCTCTGCCTGCTTCTCTGCCTACTTGTGATCTCTTTGTCAAATAAATAAATAAAATCTTTAAAAAAAAAAAAAAAAGGAGGACACGTATTTAAAAAGAGAAAGAGAGAGAACAACAGGGATAAAATAAAAACTTCCAGAAGAGAGAAAAAGTCTTCATTAAACAGGTCAAGAATCTGATGACGTCATGTCATCAGACTCTTCAGAACAACTGTGGCAATCAGAAGAGGAAGGGGCACAGCCCTCCAAATTCTGAAGGCAGTACTTTCTGAGAATTATATCTACCCTAGTTATCATGTTTGAGTGTAGGATGAGACACTACCATAAACATGAGTTCTCAAAATATTTACCACTCCAATGAAGCACCCTCCTTGGTCTGTCCTCTAGAGGAAGGGAGAAAAGGCAAAAAAAAAAAAAAAAAAAAAAGTGCCGGTGGGGGAAAGAGACCCAAGCACCATAAAACAGGCTGTAAACAGAGGAGAGAGGTGAAAAGGTTAAGGTCTGAGAAGAGAGAGAGAAACCCCTGAATTACAGCCACACAGCAGCGCAGCTGGGCCATCAGTCTAGTCCAGAGCAAGAAGACAGAGCTGGGGGAGTGGTTACACCATGACTCTCCTCTCCTACGACTCTCCTGTCCTACCTGGAGGAGAGCTCTGCTTGCGACAAAAAGAGAATATCGATGACTGAGTAGTAATGACACAGAAAATTTAAGTCAACATTTAAAATGTGGTATTACTGGGGCGCCTGGGTGGCTCAATGGGTTAAAGCCTCTGCCTTTGGCTGGGGTCATGATCCCAGAACCGGATAGAGCACACACACACACACCCCCCATCCAGCTCTCTGCTCAGCAGGGAGCCTGCTTTCTCCTCTCTCTCTCTCTGCCTACTTGTGATCTCTGTCTGTCAAATAAATAAATAAAATCTTTAAAAAAATAAATAAAAATAAAATGGTGGTATTACTAATTTCCAGGAAATCAACAAAGGAAATACAGTCATAGCATGCTACACGGATTCGCTGTGGATATTTGCCTAATAATAATAATGCACATTCTAAATGCTGGCCACACCAAAACTGAATTATAATTTTACTGGGAAGGTGGGGATGAGTGGGAACAGGTGTGAGTGTACGTGCATGTCTGTAAGCGAGCTGATGTTTCCTCCTACACAGGATAAAGCTAAATCTAAACCCCGGGGCTGAGGGGACATTGGTAAGTAGCAGTAAAGTCTGTGATCTAGAAATATCAGGGAGTTGGCAATCATTCTTTACAATAGGAGTCTGGGGCAGGGAGGGAAACGCTGTTCTTCTCTATAAGCCTCGGGGTGCTTTTTGACTTTTAAACCCCATACGCATATACTTTTATAAAAATCTAAATCAAACACGTGTTGGTTGCCAGCCGTAGGGCTAACTTATATATTACCCATTCAGTCTTCCCCACGTGTCCACAGCTCGGTACTGCTCCCGGTTCTCCAGAAGAGGACCCTGACGCGCAGACCCTCGCCCACACTCCGCTAGTGTTAAGGACGACCCTCCCCCGAGCCTCTCCGCACCCGCCGCGAGCCTCCCCCTACGAGAGCCCCGCGCACCCGGCCAGTGGCCGGCACATAAGAGGCCGTTCAACCAGTACTCAGGGCCGCGGCGTTCGCCGGCAGTAGGGCTCCAGCCGCCTAGATAGAGGCCGGGCGGGGAGGGCGAGCTGCGGGGGTCCGGGGGACGCGAGCGGGCGGGGGGTGCGGGCGCGCAGGGAGGGCGGTACCGGGAGTTTCTGGGAACCGCCCGGGCAGGGAGGCGGGTGGGAACGAAAGCCGAGCGGTAAGCAAGACTCTTACCCGGCCGGAAAAAGAGCAGGGTGCTGGTGAGATAGTTCAGCAACTCCATAATCCGGTGTTTTTCCAAGTAATTCCTGGCCTCCAGCTCCCTGCTGCCGCGCGCCTGCATGGCTCCGCAGGGGGGCGTTGCTAGGCGACCCGGCGGCGTCGGGGCCCTTGGGCTCCACCCCCTCCGCCCCGCGCGGTCGGCCTTAGGGGGCGGCCTGAGACCGGAGTCCTCCACTTCCTCGCGGAGAGGAAGCTTGGTGCGGCGTGGGGGTGGCGCCTGCGCGGAGGCTGTGGGTGGCCGGTGCAGAGCCCCTGGCGGGCGGAGGGTCCGGTTCCCCCGCTGCGCGGAGGGCTGGGCGGGGTCGGCTTTTCCTGTTTTTGTCTGGAGCACCTCGTCCAGTCCGTGCTTGTTGATCTGGGGACTGAGACCTCAGGTTCTAGTAACACAGGATGAACCTGGGGAATTAGCATACAGGGAGAGTCTTAAATCGGGGCAGGAGTCGGCCGGCTTTCGGCCCTGGGCTGCGGGTCGGGAAGCGTGCTGGGATCCTGAGCGCCAACGTCTCTGCAGCTTAACCAGGCTGCGCCGAGGGGTCGTGTCGAAGACCACCTGACAGTAGTGTTGAGGGAGAGTCATGAGTACGACGGGATGCAGGTGCATAGCAGGGCCCGCGCTTCGGTGTGCCTCGGAAACTGGACTCTAGGCTGGGACTTCTGTCCTGGAGGGCCAAGCTCGGAAGCCTGTGGCCTTACCGTCAACAGGGAGTTATCCCAGGACAGGCACTTCAAGGAGAGGAAAGACAAATGGCCAATAAACATACGAAAATATTCCTAGCCTCTTCGACAATCCTGTAAACAAAACTACAAGAAAATGCCAGTTTACATGTAGCAGACTGGTCGTAGTTAGGAAGTTGGACAAGATCGAGCTGGCAAGGATACACTGCGACAAAACAGTGATGATGGGAGCCCAAATTGGAACACCCACTTTGGACAATCGATTTGGAATTGTCTTGATAATGCAAGCATGTTTCTGCACTCAGCTGCTCTTGGACAGGTGTACCTGGATATGTGCACAAGAATGTTCACAGCAGCACTCTTCATAATAACAAACATTGATAACAGCCCCAAAGTTCATCAAGAACACAATGGATTGGGGAGCCTGGGTGGCTCAGTTGGTTGGGCATCTGCCTTTGGCTCAGGTCATGATCCCATGTATTGTGGAATAGAGCCCCATATGCAGCTTTGTGCTCCCCGTGGAGTGTGCATGTCCCTCTGCTCTTTCCTGGTTTGTGCTGTCTCTCTCTCTCTCTGTCTCTCAAATAAATGAATAAAATCTTAAAAATGTCAGGACTGTTCTTTAATGGAGGGAGAGAAGACTGCATGGTGGTCCATTGGAGACGGTGATTTCTGCCTGGTGCTCTAAGCTCAAGACATTTGGTCCTCCCCGTGGGAGCTTCACTTACTCTACCTGGGTTACTCGGGCCCTGAATAAATAGCTCTGCTCTTGGAACCTCAGATGACCTAGAATCTTGACCTGGAAATGGAGCGGTCTGATCTTCTGTGACTGTGGAGTCAGGCTGCACGTTGGACCCTGTGGACGTCTTCTTGACTCACTGTCTTCTGTTCCAAAAGGCCTGGCAGCAGTTCCTGTGCCCAGTGCTCCCTCTTACAATTCCCGCGGAAGTCATGCTAAAGAGAAGTATCCAGATGCCACCTAGTGGAGCCAGCTATTTGTGTTGATGCCTTTCCTCTCAAGATTTTACGTATTTGAGAGTGTGTGTGCCTGAGCATGAGCAGGGGGGAGGGCAGAGGGAGAAGCAGACACCCCACTGAGCAGGGAGCTCCACGCGGGGCTCGATGTGGGGCTCGAACCCAAAACCCTGGGATCGTGACCTGACCCAAAGGGGGATGCTTAGCAGACTGAGCCAGCCAGGTGCCCCATGCTGGTGCCATCTCTTAAGGCAATTTGGGCTTAATTAATCACTGTCATCAACATCACCATCCTTCGACTTCCCCCTGGCCCCTCTCCTCGTTATTGCTAACCCTTTTAGTGGTTTGGGAGAGTAACTCCAGTTGGAAGACATGAAGGTGGTGGTTCCCAGTCACAACTGCACCTTAGAACCAACCGGGTCCTTTACAGACTACTGGAGGCAGGGCCCCATTCTCGAAGCAGGAAATGGAATCTCTTGAATTGGGGCCTGAACATTGGTAGTTCTGTTGTTGTTGCTTTAAAAGCAAGGATTGAGGTATAATTCACATTTAAAAAACTGCACAACTGGGGCGCCCCGGGTGGCTCAGTGGGTTAAAGCCTCTGCCTTCTGCTGGGGTCATGATCTCAGGGTCCTGGGATGGAGCCCCACATCGGGCTCTCGGCTCAGCACGGACCCTGCTTCCCCCCCTACCCCTGCCTGCCTCTTTGCCTACTTGTGATCTCTGTCAAATAAATTTAAAAACAAATAAATAAATAAACTGCACATCTTTAAGGTGTACTCATCGATAAATATACATCCATGAAACCATGACTGCAGTCAAGACGAGAAACATATCTATAGCCCCCAAAGGTTGCCTTGTGCCCCTTTCTAGTTCCTCCCCCTCACCCCTCCGCCAGGTAACCACTGACCTGCTAGCTATCCCTCTAGATTAGTTTACATTTTCTGAATTTTCTATAAATGGAGCCACACAGTGTGGCTTTGCTGTTCTTGTTTTGGCTCAGTGAGTGTATTTCACTTGATATAATTTTTTTAAAAGATTTTATTTGTCAGAGAGAGAGAGAGGACAAGCAAGGGGAGCAGCAGAGGCAGAGAGAGAAGCAGATTCCCCGCTGAGCAAGGAGCCCGATGTAGGACTCCATCCCAGGACCCTGGGATCATGACCTGAGCTGAAGGCAGACACTTAGCCAACGGAGCCACCCAGACATCACTCGATATAATTATGTTTTGAGACTCACCCATGTCGTTGCACGGCGCCGTACCTCCTCCCGTGCTGGTGCTGAGTAGGACTTCAGGGACGGCGGAGCTATGACAAACAGCTCTGACATGAACATCTGAACATCGGTATACGCATCTGGGGTGGGCACGTGAGTTCATCTCCCTTAGGGAAAGAGCTAGGAGCGGACTGCTGGATCATATGGGAAGTGCAGTATTTTGAGAAAATGCCAAACCATTTTCCCCAGTGGCTGTGCCATTTTACTTCCCTAAACTGGTGGTTATGAAAGGTCCCCCAGGGCGAGCCTGGTGCTCAGATGGGACTGAGATCCTGCCTGATGGCCGCCTGGGAGGCCTGGGCTAAAGGTCTGAGTAACACTGCTCAGAATCCCCGAGAGTAGAGTCCCGCAGCTCATCTCTGCACAGGACACACGCGGGAATCTCCCAGGAGCCTTCTATAAACACAGTGTCTGTCCCTTCTCCTGCAGGGACCCTGATGTGATTGCTCCGCACACACCGGGTACGTGGGGGCTGTCTCAGGCATCAGAGCTTTCCTAACAGCTTCCTGGGTGGTTCTAAAGCACAGAGTGACTAACGCCCCTTGTTTGACCAGGACTCTAAGGGGGGTGGTTCTGGGAAACTTATCACCACAAGACTAGGAAAGTCCCAGGTCAGCTGAGCACCTTGTCACCCTGTTTGTGAACCACTAGCACAAGGGCATGAACTTTGACGTCAGATTTGCCAATCTCTCTGTGCACTGGGGATGTGTAGCTCAAGGGGATGGTGTGTATGTCAGGGAGCATTGTATAAGGGGGAAGCTAAGACTCCACAACAGACTGTGGGTGACTCCTCTCTGTTTTCTGTTTCAACCAGGAGTAAGTCAGCTAGGAGTTTTGCTTGCTGTTAAAAAGGAGGGGAAAGGGGCACCTGGGTGGCTTAGTCGGTTAGGTGTCTGCCTTCAGCTCAGGTCATGATCTCAGGGTCCAGGCTCCTTGCTCAGCAGCGAGTCTGTGTCTCCCTCTCCTTCTGCCCCTCTGCATTCTTATGCTCTCTTGCTCAATTGCCTTCTCTCTCTCTCTTTCAAATAAATAAATAAAAAAATAAATAAATAAATAAAATCTTTTAAAAAAACTGTAGAAATTTCCATGCGGCCTTCCTTTGGCTCTTCCAAAAGACAATACATCACATAACCATAGAACATCACAATCGGGGCGCCTGGGTGACTCGGTTGTTGAGTGTCTGCCTTGGGCTCAGGTCATGATCTCAGGGTCCTGGGATCGAGCCCCGAATTGGGCTCCTTACTCAGCAGGAAGCCTGCTTCTCCCTCTCTTACTCCCCCTGCTTTGTTTTCCCCTTGCTGTCTCTGTCAAATATATAAAATCTTTAAAAAAAAAAAAAAAAAAAAGAACATCACCACAGAACTAGGTAATCAACACTGGTACATACTATTACTGGTGCATAGACCTCATTTGCATTTCACTAGTTTTTACCTGAATTCTTTTCTCTCTTTCTGTCCTGTTTCACTTTTTGTTTAAGAAGTAATCTCTAGGGCACCTGGGTGGCTCAGTGGGATGGGCTGCTGCCTTCGGCTCAGGTCATGATCTCAGGGTCCTGGGATGGAGTCCCGCATCGGGCTCTCTGCTCGGCAGGGAGCCTGCTTCCCTCTCTCTCTCTGACTGCTTCTCTGTCTACTTGTGATTTCTCTCTGTCAAATAAATAAATAAATAAAATCTTAAAAAAAAAAAAAAAAGTAATCTCTACACCCACCATGGGCCTTGAACTCATGACCCCAAGATCAAAAGTTGCATGCTCTCCTGACCGAGTCAGGCGAGCACGCCAGTTCTGTTTCCTTTTTGAGGATACTTCTGTATTTCAGAATATCATATAAACGGAGTTTCATTTTATAAACTGAGACTAAATTTAACTTCCATCCCACTGACTGGGTCTGCTGAAGCTTGAATTAGGTCCACCAAATTGAAGCCCAGAACAAAATTTTTGAAAAACCTTCTTTGTGCTTCTAAATTATTTCTATGATGGATGACCTCAGGTGATTTGCTATTTATACAATTTACCTGGGGGATCGAGGACCCTTTCCCAAAAGGCTTCCTGTGCATGAGCTGTGTGGTCCTCACCAAATGACTTGACCTCCGCAAGCCTTGGTTTTTCTCATCTGTAAAATGGGGGCAAGAATCTCACCCACCTCATGGAGTTATGGCAAAGTCTTGTCCGCAGCCGGCAGTCTGTGGGGTGGAATGGAGGGTGTGGCCTCTCATGGCTATGGATGGTGACCAGGGGGCACATGGTCCTGTCTTCCCTAGCTGAAACGGAGAATGCATGTCCCCAAACAACACTACTGCACTGATGCCAGACTTCAAGTGCATCGTGGATCTGTGGGCTCTTGTGGCTTGTCCTGCAAACCAATCACCCTTGATATGACACTTAAATGGAAGAATATATTCAGTTCCAAATGAAGCATTTGGAGCACAGCCCACAGAGTGGGGACGGCTTTTACAGGAAAGATAGATCATTGCTTTGTATATTATTTTTTGAAACTAAGAGACCCACTTTGCCCCAATGCCCTCTTTCAGCAGAAATAAGTTTAGAAGACAAATAAAAAGGGGTAAAAAAAAAATTGGATGGCTTAATTGTTGGTCATTTCTAAGGGATATCAAAGTTCTCCTTTCTGGTCTTACTAATGGATTAAATTATTTCATGTAGTTTGACGTTAATTAATATAGAATTACTGGTGATAAGCACACCTGTTGCATTGGCCAAAATGGATTCATTTGGACACAGCTGTACACCTCTCCTCCCTCTCTATGTGCAGCAAAGTTGGGCTGATGGCTCGAAATGGGTAGGCCACGGTGGGAGTATTAACATCACAGAAATCATCAAGTGCGTCCCCTGTCATTCCCCGAAGCCCGATATTTGACGTTTATCTACACACCATCGAAGCTGCCCCTGCTTACCTAAATTTAAAAAATATCAAAGCAATACACCCAAATGGTAACAAATTAAAATGATGAGAGGAAAGGAGCTCATGCCTCATCCCAGCCCCCATCCCATTCGATGCTAACTTTCTCTGCTGAGCCTGGTAACCCGGAATCCTGAATCTCAGTATCCCATTCCATTTTTCTAGAAAATACCCCTTCTGGCTCCAGCTGGGCGGGTAGGGAAGGAGTAGTTGCTTGGCTGCATGGGGGAGGTGACTGGGCTCCCCGGGGTCCAACAACCTCCTAGGAGACTTTTCACGCCCTTCTCCATTTTCAGCTCATTTCTGCCTCTTCCCCTCTGTGGCACCTACGGCCCCTGGAGGGAGCTGGGGAGAAAGCAAGCCTCTCATTAGCATTCTCCTTAAACTGCTTTGCAACTTTCTTCTTTCTGCTGACACAATTATCGCTCCAAGTCTGCCATTTACTTTTCGTGTCTGTGTGTAAACTTTTCAACCTCAAAGTGCACAGTGAAATGAACCAGTATTGAGCCTACAACCTGATAAATATTTCACCAACAATTATGTTCATGTAACAAGTTCCCAGGTCAAGATACAGAACACTTCCAGCACCAGAAACCTCCCTTGTGCCCCCCCAAAGGTAAGAGCTATTCTACAAAGCCGTCTGTTGGTATTCAAGGCTTTAATTCACAAGGTTACTTTGAATGCCAATTCATTAATTAAAATGTTGAACAGTGCTGGGTTCAGGGTAGACCTGGAGGGAACATCTTGCCAAGTGCTTGAAGGTGAGTGCCCCTGGGGGCACTCTCTCTGCTGATTCAGTCAGTCCCATACTCAGGGCGGTGCATCTAGTCCATAGCAAATGTGTCTCAGTTTATTGAGTTGGACAGAACCAAAAGACTTGCAAAAATTGCAAACAAAACCAGAAACATGCATCTGATTTTTTTCCAAAAGAAAAGCTCCCAAATTATGGTTTCCTCCCTGTTTGCCTCACTTCTCTGGGGCTCTCTGCCTTTACCCCATTCTGATAACGTGTCGGAATTCTGTCTTTTCCCTGTAAGCCCCAACACGGTGTCTGGATTACTCAGGAAAATTGGGAGATGCCTTTGTATGTGTGTGTGTGTGTGTGTGTGTGTGTGTGTGTGTGTGTGTGTTTGGTTGGGGGCTTAGTAATAATGGGCTAGGAAATCAGATAGGGAAGTGAAAGGAGCCTAGAGAAACCAAAAATCCCAATACAGGGTGCACAAGCTCCAATTTTTCCAGCAGCTTCCACAGTGCTTGCTCAGGTCTCAGAAGAAGCAAACACTTTTGTGATGATGAGGTTTGCTTTGATTAGAAATTTACTGAAAAATTTGAAGGTGAAAGGGAAGCCCAGAAAACTTCCCAAATTTCTGAAATCAAGAGAACTTTCCCAATATTTGTGACCTTAGATCAGATTTGTATTTCAAAAGATCACAATGAATGATACACCTCCAAGACGATGGCAAGCTTCCTACAGCCCTTCTGTCCTGATGTGGCCCTTTATGGGACTGATTTAGCTTTTGAGATATTCAGCTTTTCTGCACTTTCCTCATTTACCTGCCTAGGTGAATGGCTTACGAGGCTGTACTGAATAAAAATACACTTATTAAAATACATGCCTGGAAACTGGACTAATCCCAACCAGATCAGAAAGCAAGAAATAATCCATTGGGCAAGTGGTTATTGCCTAACAGGAAAAAAAGAAAGGAGAAAAATATTTTAGTAAAAGAAATTCAGAGACCTGAGTAAGCCAAGTAAGAGATGCATAGAATTTTATTTTAATTTAAAAAATATTTTACTTACTTATTTGTCAGAGAGAGAGAGCAAGCACAAGCGGGTGGAGCAACAGGCAGAGGGAAAAACGGGGTCTCTGCTGAGCAAGGAGCCCAATGTGGGACTTGATCCCAGGACCCCAGGATCATGACCTGAGCAGAAGGCAGCACTTAAGCAACTGAGCCTTCCAGGTGTCCTGTCACATAGACTTTTAAAACCTCATTGTGGAAGAGTCTGTAGGTGGAGTTTATTTCTACAGGAAGCAGGGAGATACCATGGAAAGAGCACTAGACTAAAAGAACAGGCTTGCCCATCAGCTAGCGGTGTGGTTTTATACCTCAGTTGACCTCTCTGTGTTTCAGTTCCCTCACTTGTAGAAGAGGGTCTTTAAGATCACTTCCGGTTTTCTAGGGGTTCTCTGCGCCTGTGACTAGAACCGAAGGAGGCTTCTCAGTCTAGGTTTGGAAAACACAGAATAGGGCGCCTGGGTGGCTCAGTGGGTTAAGGCCTCTGCTTTCAGCTCAGGTCATGGTCTCGGGGTCCTGGGATCGAGCCCCGCATCGGGCTCTCTGCTCGGCGGGAGCCTGCTTCCTCCTCTCTCTCTCTCTGCCTGCCTCTCTGCCTACCTGTGATCTCTGTCTGTCAAATAAATTAAAAAAAAAATTAAAAAAAAAAAAAAAAAAGAAAACACAGAATACATAGGCTCCTTTCAAAATGGAGTGAAAGGTCACCCAGGCCAATGAAATGTTGAGTGGCCAGTCGGAGACAAAGCTCAGAACAAATGGCTATATGCTGTCCTTGGTGCTAGAAGCACGACACAGGTTTTGTGACTACAGATAATCCGTTTGTATAAACATTTATTTGCAAGGTGCTCACTATGTGCCAAATCTCTAACCCGCTTCCCCTGATTTTCTTTTCTGCACAACAGTGAAAGGCAGAGGCAGAATGGTAAGAAATGTGTCTTAGTGTGACTTGGAACTCCAATGGCCCTGCTCTGCCCTTAGTGCGCTCGAACCACTCTCCAAGATCGTCTTCCCTGAGCCGGGACCTTGCTTTGAACAATGGATCTCAAATGTGCTCTCAACACTGTTGCAATCTAGTTTCACTAGTAATTACTTAATTCTTTCTTAACACTTCTCCCCCGTTCCCACACAAATTCAGGTTACCCACGGTCACGGAGAAAATGGCGGCCACCAGGTGTGAATTTCCCCTGTCTTCCCAACAGCCAGTCTGCAAGCTGACTTCTTCACCACTGCCCTGGAGGAAGGGCCCTTCTTCCTACTGGTCCTTCCATTAAATGAGGCCCTGAGACTGAGGAGACACTAATGCCCAGTGGCCTTTGTAAACCACCCCAAATCTCTGCTCATCAATGCCTCAAGGTCATGAGCACAGAACACTAACAAGGTCAATCAATCACTAAAGTCAAACAGGCTTTAAGCTACAGTCCATCCAAGAACTTCTTTGCTTCCACCTTTTCTCTGTAACAGTATCTTCCCTGTTGGTGGCATGCCCCCAAGCACTTCCTGTTTGGTGCTGCTGATTCAAATTCTTTTTGGCTTAAATAAACTCATAGAGTTTTAAAAATATGCCTCAGTTTATCTTTGAACCCTACAAACACATGCGTTTGGGTTTACCTCCCTCTTGCCTTCTCAAAGCCTTCCCTTCTTTTTTGGGGGGGGGGGTAGGGGCTCTCCCCAAAAGAGAATGTGAGCAAGAGAGAGTGGGCACGAGTGGGGAGGGGGCAGAGAGAGAGAGAATGAAGCTTAAGCGGGTCAGCGCCGCACCCGATGTGGGGCTCCATCTCATAACCCTGAGATCATGACCTGAGTCAAAACCAAGAGTCAGACACTTAATCACTTGACCCCCACCCCCCGAACCACCCAGGGGCCTCTCCCTGTTTTCTAAATCACCCTCTTCTTCTTCTGCTCTTCCCCTCCCCTACCATTCCGTTCTTACCAGCATATGAATCATAATCTTGTCTCTTCTCCCCTGAAAAACAATAAACAAAAAGAAACAAAATCCAAACACTCTCTTGAGCCTTCTTATCTCCTTAAGATCCGACGACATACATGAATTTCCTTCAAATCACTCCAGTCTGGCTGTGGGCCCTACCACGCCATCATACCTGCTTTGCAAGGGTCACTGTAGTGGGTTGAATAGTAACCCCCCAAACGACAGGGCCCTCGAACCTGTGAGAATGAACTTATTTGGAAAAAGATGTCATTAAGTTAAGGATCTGGAGATGAGATCATCCAGGATTTAGTGGGGGAGGTAAGTCCCCCGCGGATGTCCTCACAAGAGAAAGGCAGGGGGAAATCTTTGCCATGGGAGAGACATGGGGGCCATGCAGGAGCCATGTGAAGACAGAAGCAGCAATGGGAGGGATGTGTCTATAAGCCAAGGAATGCCACACACTGCTAGGAGTCCACAGAAACTGGGAGGATTCTCCTCTAGGGCTGTCAAAGGGAAGGCATGCCTGCTCGATTTTGGGATTTCCGGTCTCCAGAACTCTGAAAGAGTAACTTTTTGCTGCTTTAAGCCACCACATTGTGGTAATTTGTTACGGCCACCCTAAGAAACTAATAGTCACCCATGACCTCCATGCTGCTTAAGTCCAAACACGATACCATCTAGATCTAACATCATGAATGGTATCTGACTCAGTTGACTCTTCCTTCCTTGAAACAGCTCACAGTCCTCTCCTTGAGGGAACCACTTTCTGTTGGGTTCTCTCTTCTCTTTGGGAATCCTTCAGCTTCGGGTTCTTTGTTAGTTTTCTGCTTCTGACTCACCTCTAAGTGTCTGCTCTTCCCGCTCTATGTTCTCTGAAGCAATCCCACTCATGCTTGGGGCTCTAAATATCATCCATATACCAAAGGTTCCCAAACTGGTGTTTCCAATTTAGAGCAGCTGATCCTTTCAGTCACACGTCTGTCACACCTACTTGGCACAGCAGCTTCAGTGATCCAGTGATCCCACACGTGCCCAGAACAGGACTTCTGAGCTTCACCAATCTCTCGTCCTGCCTGTCCCCTGAAAAACTCATTCCTCCTTTGGTTTCCACATCTCAAGAAACGGCAGACATCTCCACGTAACCCAGCCTGGGAGTCATTTCTCCCTACTCTCAGATCCAATTCCCAAGCAAGTCTTGTCAATTTAATATGTAAGCTGGATCTCCATTCACTTCCCCTTGTCTCCACTGGCATCATCCTGGGACCACTCGAACATGGCGTCTCACCTGGTCTCTTGAACTAGCTTCTGAGTGATTCTCCATGCAATAGCTCATATGTAGGGGATCATGCCATGTCCCTACTTCAAGCCCTTCAAAGGATTCCCACTGAACTGAGCATGAAATCCAAATTCTGTGAGGCCTTCCGTGACTTTGCCTTGCCTTCTGTCCATCTCTCCCCCTCCGCTCTGTCCACAGTGGATCTTCCTCAGGCTCTAAGTACTTCCAAGTGTTTCCTACTTTGGACCATCTCTGCCAGGGATTCTCTCCCCCGCACTGTGCGTTCAGCTCACTTCCTCGAAGGGGACTCCCTGATGGCGCCCTATCGCCCACTGTATGTCAGCTTCTCCTGTTCTTTTCTCTCACAGAATCCGATTCTTTCCACGACAGCCTTTGCCACAAACCGTAATTACACATTTGATCATGTGTTTATTTACTATCTTTCCCACCGGGTAGCTTCCAGAAAGCAGCTGGGACCATGTCTGTTTCTCCTCACTGAGCACAGAGAGCTTCGCTGAGGGGCAGCCACCCCATGATGCTCCATAAATATTTGGTGAATGAATTCACACTCTTCTAGCAAATGTGCATTCTAGCAGGGATACTTTGACCCGGAAGACAAAAGAAATAGCAAAAAAATCTAAATTTTATGAAAACCCAAAGACTTTGTTTTACAAACATATAAATTATTTTATTTACAAAGCCATGTTACAAAAAAAAAAAAAAAAAAAAGGCAAAAAAAAAAAAAAAGTACAATCGCTCACTGGAGAATGTCTCCAGGCCTGGTGCTGAACCATGGCAGTATCAATGGATACATGTTTGTTCTTTCCTTTTAAAACTGTAAGCCGTAGAATTTACTATTTACACCTACTTTAGACATTTATTCTGCTTACATCATCACAGGCATGGAATGACTTCTATCCAATAGTGCTAATATGTAAAGGTGCGGGGACAAAGAAGGAAAATACTTAGTGTTACAAAATATGGATCGTAGAAAAGAAACCCACTCCACAAGTGTGGCGTTGTTTAGAATGTTGGGACATGCTTTCTCCAAAATTCTTCTGGAAAAGGTTCTAAAATCGGTAGTAGGAAAGGACAAATGAGCAGGTGCAAATTCTCGTCTGTGCAACAACAGTTATTGAATATACCCCATGACTGACCAGCTACGTAAAACCCACAGAATTTTGTTAAAGTGCCATGGGCCGACAGCATAACAAAATAGAAGGTGTAAATAGAAAATTTCTTTTTTTTTCCTTTTTTAAAACAAGAGTTCACTGAGAATCAGCAATAATAGAATATGCTGTAGAAACTATTCTCTACAAAGGTTGATCAGCGTTATTTACAATTGGTACATTGATACAAAAGAAGGCATACAAGTTATCCAAGTCGCTTTTTTTTTTTTTTTTTTTTTTTTTTTTTTTATGGCTGACAGGTCTATGCATTGTGTTATGCTTAACAACCAGAGCTTTCGAGCCTCTATGGCTGACGACAAGTCATGAGATCTTCAGGCAAATGAAGGGTGGTGTGTGTGTGTGTGTGTGCAGTCAAAGGGCTGGGGCGGGATGCGCAGAAACAGAAGTACCCAAAGGGTCTCACCCTAGTAATGCTTTATAGGCTGGTCCAGTCGAACTCCGTTAAAACAAACCCAAAGAAAACCTTTTATTTGCATTCCATTTTTCAAGCTGTAAATTTTTAATACATCATTATAAAGTAAACCTGTGGTTGACTGTGAAGGAAGAAACACCGTGGGTTTTCCCTTTTTGCTCAGTTTTCCAGAAATGTCCTCACCTTGGTCAGAGCCAGTCTTTCACCAAGTAAGCAGCATTCAGTGGGGAGCCTCTTTATTCCAGCTTGCAATTCAAGACGCAGACAGCTAAAATGTTTAAGCCTACTGAATTGCTCCTTTCGTCCCTGTCGAGACATTATTTCTCAGAAGCAGCCACTTAATCTCTCAACCATTGTTTTCCCTCTTTTGAGTTTAAGAGTTTATAAATCAGAGGGTTATTTTGTTGCTGAGATTTTTTTGTTATTTTTTTTTTGTTTTTTACTCCTGCAAATTTTACAACTTAAAATAAATTATAAAAAAAACAACAGACTTCTAAAACCGAACGAGACAAAAATTGTGCAAAAATAACAAAGATATGTACATACTTTTCAGTCTGAAGAAATGTACAATAAAAACATAATTCAAAGAACATTTTAAAAATATAAACATTGCTTAAACTTTCCTACGTTTCATATTGTTTCTGAAACTATTCTGGTCAGTTAGCTCTGTAATATAGTAAAACATAAATTATTACAAAATTAACACTATAAAAATTTACTTTAAGAATATTTTCTAAACTTTTTTTCCAAAGGGTCTAACCTGTTTATAATTTCTTAAACATTTTATAAGTCTTAAAATCTGCCTTAATTTTTTTTTTAAAAAAGAAAAATTAACCATCTTCCCTTCAATTTGTAGTCTCTTTTTCTCAAGACGTAAATAAACCGGCATATAAGTGCACTTTTAACACTGTAGAAATAAAAATGAAATCATCTGAACTAATGTCCTGGTACCTAATATCAACTCCTGATTTTTAAAAAAATCTTCATTTTATATTAAAAATTTTAGGAATCCTATAAGAAACACGGTCAGTGCAATTCCATTGATACAAATCACTCCATTTGCCTCCTGTCTTCGCGAAATCCAATGTGGTGAAACGTAACAGTAGTCTGATCTTTGGGTTGTGGGGATGGGAAGGAAAAGGGAAACTTCGGGGTTGGGATGAAGGTTTGGGTCCAGCTGTGAAACTGGCATTCATTTCTGATTTAGGGATGAAGCAAAACTTCCTGGTCTCTCTTGCTAGTATACCGTATACAAAATTTCATGATTAATAGCACAGGATGCCTATTTCATGTTGTGAATTCCTTTCCTGATCACCATTCCATAGTACAGCTTGTGGTTATTGCTATTTCTTTTAAAACTCCAGTGTGAACAGTTGCAGAGCTGTGAGGCTCTAGCTTTTCTCTTCCCACACTTCCAGACAGCTCTGCACTAAGGGGTAGGTAGCTGGGCTGACCACACCTCCCTGGGGTGGCTGTGTCCGGGCTGGGGCTTGGGATAGCCTAGCACAAGCTGACTGATGGGTGTGCTGACTGCCCGGGACCCTGGGGCCGGGGGCTCCAGAGGCAGGAGGGCTGGGCTACAAGTTACTTATTCTCCCAGGTGTCTATTGCTTCACCCTTCATGGAAGTTTGCCCTCAGACCCTTCCTGCACGCCCAGCCCTGCTTCTACTCCTCTTGCCTAGCCCTGGAAGGCAGTTTAAGAACTTGCACCGTGGAAGCTGTGTCTCAAGCCCTGAGGGACCTCCTGGGGTCTCGTGCCCTCCTTCCTGGGATTTCTCCGCCTCTGGTTCGCCTGGCTTTGGCGCCCTTGTAGACCCGCACCCTGGAAGGGATTCTGCCGCAGAGATGTCTAACACCGGCTTTCCTCTGTCTTGACAGGTATCTTCCCCTACGCAGAAGCTCTGCTTCTTGTCACCTTCCAGGACCATTCCAGCCCCTGTCCCTGACCCTGTAGCTCCTCTCTGAGCTGCACAGCTGGACAGTGGTATCGGCTAAACGACATAGTTCAACGGCCACTCTTCTCGGTTTTGCTCATAGCATCTGGCTCCCGCAGTGCTGGTGCGGCGCAGAACCCTGATGAGTGTGCTCAGCCCTCAAGGGGCTCCCTGCTCTCAGCGCCCCAAACATAGGCTCTTCCCCAGGAGAGCCCCACCCCCAGCACCCTGTCCAAGGGGGAGCCGGCTCCTTCTGCATGGCCAGTGTGGACCCGGTGAGCGGCAGGTGGGAGGGGATGCAAGGGATGGGTGGGAGAGGTCGAGGAAAGGAGCACCGCGTGCTCAAGTTCAAGAGTTTCAGACAACGCCAACCGGGAGCGGACATTGGGCATGTCTGCGCTCGTGGCTGGAGCGAAATGATGGTGCAGTAGCAGCATGGGAAGCTAGAGGGGCAACCCCGAACTTGGAAGAACGTATACGTATACACAAGGCAAATGAAAGAACCCAAACAGAACACTGGTATTGTTTTCTGTAAATCTTAAATTCACGTTCTTTTGCCTTTTGCTCTTTCTTCAAAACTAAAAACTGGTCAATTAAAAAAGGAAGAAGAACGGCCCGAGCCACAGTCACGGTGCAGGAAACAGACTCTCCCCGGCTGCGTGCTCCCCTCCCTCCTCCTCCCACCTTGGCCAGGTGGCCAGGCATTGGTTTCCAAGTGGCTTCACAGTCTTGTTATGGAAGAGTCCTTATCCTGCCAGTTCGGTTTGTGGTCTTCTAGGAAAGAAAAGAAAAGCTTGTTTCAAAACCGTACACTTGGGATGACCCGCAAGAGTTCAAGAACAGAGAGGCTCAGTTTCCACGGCTGTGATACAGAGTAACCTTGGGCCCAAGGTCACGGTGAAAGGCACGTGAGGTGCCAGGTGTGGAGGGCTGCATGCATCTGCAGTCACACAGATCCTCTCTGGGGGGGAAGACACAGGGACACAGTTCCTGGACATGCATGGTGGGGGTTCCCTACTACAGAGGGATCTGGAAAAATGGGCTCATCTGTTTTTTTCCTCTCTTAATTCACCTTTTCCTACCTAACCTGTAGACCACAGGGAGAATTCTCTAAGGAAGATATCTAATAACAGGTTAAGCACAGAGGCTTTGGGTTCAAGTTTCTTAGCTTCTCCCTGTGGGCATCTTCAGCCTATAACATGAGGATCATCATTTGTCCCTCATACAATTGCTACAAGGGTTATATGCATGAAATGTATGTGAAGGGCTCAGCACAGCACCCACAGAGAAAAAAAAGCCTCAACAAATGCTATTTGATTACTATTACGTCTGTTAAGGGTGACCGTGTAGCCAACAAGTGCACTGCGCAACCTGTGGAGGAGGCTGGTCACAAACAGGGGCAGGTTACCAGAGCATAGATGACTCCACCCCCGCCCCCATCCCAGCACTGAGGATAGGCTGCAGGTCCTCAGGCACAAAAAGTGACTCAAATTAGTTGAGACACTCCTTGATCTAGGGATACAAAAACTATTTTCCCATAATCTTCACTCAAACACTACCCAGCACTGGTGGAGAAACCCCAAAAGGTCAAAGTGAAGGCATATTGCAATCTGGTATCTACAAAACCTCTGCAACATTGAAAATGATGTAACACAGCCGTGCATGTATTTTTTCCAGCCATGCAGAACACACCTCACCCCACTGCCTACTCTCCCTGGCCTCCCTCAGAGGCGCACACACACTCCACTGGAGAAAATCATCTGTTCGCTGACTACTCTCGCACTTTGAGTTTGTAGAAACTTCTAGATCCACCTTGAATATTCCTACCATGAAACCACATCTTCAATAGCAGCCACAGCTCACCAGAGGCCTTGAGAAAGGACTGATGGATCAGTGCCCCAAGCAAGGCCTTCTGGTCAACACCATTCATTTTCATGATAACCTTAGGAGGTAGGCATCACCTTTGCCACTGAACAGATGAAAATACTGGGACTCAGAGAAGGAACCTGCTTAATATCACACGGCTGCGATTAATAATCGGGCTAAGACTTGTAGTGTTTGGTCTGTGTCAGGCATTTTCTAGAAGGCTTAGGCAGATAAATTAATTTAGTCCTCACAAAAGCCGTATGGGGTAGGGGCCATTATGATCCCCATCGTGGGTGAGGAAATTGAAGCACAGAGAAGTTAAGTAACTTAGCCAACGACGCACAGCTACTAACAAGAAGGCTAAACTCCAGAAGCCAGGAAGCTACACTCTTAACTGGATCTGAGGTGAGTCAGGGTCTGCCCGAACTCCCTCGCTCCCTCTGCTAGTGACCCCGTGTATTCCCCCCCACAGCCCCTTCCCAGTAACTTACCGGTCGGCTGTGTCCTGGGCTGGATATGCTTGAAGGACTGGATTGTGACAAAGCTAGGCTGCTATTTTTCCCGACCTGAAAGACACCAGCGAAGTCCCCCTCAGATCCACCAGCCAGCCTGCGGCGCGACACCCCCGGTATCCGGCGCCGCCCGGGGTACAACAGCGCCCTCCGGTGGTGAGCCGCTCGTTTCCCTCTCAGATGGCGAAAAAGACGCCAATGGCTCTGGGGACACCCTGAGGGCGCGCTTCCCATCCCAGAGGGAAAACGGAATAGTGGGTAACTCCTAATTCTGCTTCCCAGATGTAGCCGGTGAGTTTCAAGGGTGAGGATGAAGAGGCCTCATCCCTTCTGGGGGTGGGGGTGGCATTTACCCCCGCAGAGGCCCCTGCTTCTCCACCTCTGATCTCCCAGACCGGTCCAGTCTTGCTCCCAGCCCAGACTCCCTGGGACTAGCTCAGGATAGAAGCTTGCCTCTTATTCTGGCTGCGTTTTGCTGGCCACCGGACACAGCGAACACCTTGCTATTCTTCAGGAAACTAGCCAAGTGAGGGGGCGGGGCGGCTGTGGGTGTGGCCCTCGGGCTCCTCCCCTTCCTCTGAGTCCTGGGTGCGCACGTGGTGGGAGCGTTCCTCAGGTTAGTACCCTGCCTACAGGCAGCTCCTTGGACCTATAAAGAGCTCATCCTCTCTGTTAACTCACCTTTGCAGAAAGACGTCGTCTTATACTCGCAGCCTTGTTTTTTTGTTCAATTTAATACCTCTGTGAGAAATTCTGGCCTTACACCTACCAGATACAATTAGATCCCCATTTGGTTCCCAAAGCACGTTTACCCTGCCTTTCTCAACCTAGGTCATGCTTCTCCCAGTCTCCTACAAGAATCCACACAGATTGCAAAGGCTTTTCCCCAGCACTTGGACATCACCTGGGGAGGGGGTGGTGACCCTAGACAAAGGCTTTTCTAAATGGCCTGGTGACAAGCACCCAGGTATCACTCGCAGCCGAAAGCCAGTGCGAGCTAGACCCGAGGCAGCTGTTCAAGGCATCTGGTTTTTTTTTTTTTTTTTTTTTTTTTAATTTCCCTCTTGATAGATGTTCCTTTCACCCCTCGCTTTGACTAATTCATTGTGTTAGCTAAACATTTCTTACGGTCCTGCTGACCCAAGGGCAAAGAGGACATCGCTGACTCAGTACAGAGATATTCCCTGAACACAGAGGCATGGAGGTTAAGGGCCCGGACTCCAGAGCCAGACTGCCTGGGTTTGGATCTCTGCCCCACTATTTCCTTGCTGTGTGACTTTGGGCACGTTGTTTAACCTTCCTGTGCCTTTGTTTACTCATTTGTAAAATGGGGGGTAAGGTAATAATTAAGTGAATGAATATATCTGAAGTGCTTGGAACAGAGCTCATCCCCTAAGTGTTGGCGCCTAGAACTTTATCTAAAACGGGTGCCACTAGGGGGCGCCTGGACGGCTCAGTCGGTAAATACCTGACTGTTGCAATCTGAATCTTGCACGAGGGATCTCCGGGTTGAGTTCAAGCCCCTCGTTGTCAGGGTGGCCTGGAACCCAATGCAGTGACACCCCTGACCAGCTGACTCGGTCTGCATCTTAATAAGACCCTCCACTCCGCTCGAATACACAACCCCAGGGGATTCCCGTTACACATTCAAGTTCAGAAAGTGCTGGTTCTGCTCTTCATCATCCTGATGCCCAAAGGTGGCCTGGACCAGCAGTGTAGTCTCGGGAGAGGGCCCTGTGGGTGCTAGCCCGCCTCCCCTACATGCCTGGGCGTGCGGGGATCAGAACAGTGGGACACCTGCCGCAGCTGCAGACGGGCGTGAGCGTCCCGGGCTCCAGTGAGAGGACCTACATCTCCCTCGGTCTCACCTTTGCCTCAGTGTGCAGCTAGTCTGGCCCTTGGGACCCAAACGGGCTGTCTCTCATGTGTCTACTTGTGATTTATGAATCCCCCTCAAGTCCTCATCCCCACACAGGGCCGAGGGTCCGGCCCACTTAACTCTAAACCTGGGCAGCCGCAGCCCACCGTCTGGGCTGTGGGGCTCAGGCTCTGAGGCAGGCCTG
This sequence comes from Mustela nivalis, assembly GCF_964662115.1. Classification (NCBI taxonomy): domain Eukaryota; kingdom Metazoa; phylum Chordata; class Mammalia; order Carnivora; family Mustelidae; genus Mustela; species Mustela nivalis. The sequence continues at coordinate 85,228,291 of NC_139031.1, forward strand.
TGAGTGTGGCCCTCTGCCACCTCCACCCACTCCTGGACGCCCAAGCAGCGGCACCAGGAGGGGGTGGGGCCTCTCCAAATAGCCCCCCCACCGGAAAAGACCAGGCTTGAGAATGCCTGAGCCTGGACTCTTCTCGCCCCATCTTCCCGGTCTTCCTCACTGTACACCCTCCTACTTGCACAGCGGCATCATTGGACACGTCTGCGTTGGCTGGGGTGAGAAGCGGGAACGCTCAGGCACCCAGGAGGCAGCAGCACCAGCCACCACATCCCAGGTAGCCCCTCCCCCGCCTATCACTGAACCTGCCTGGGCTTTGGGCTCTTCCTCGGGGGCTTCCCAGAGATCAGATTTAATGCAATCGTCCTCAGAGCTCAAGATACAGAAGAGACAGGCGTGGCGGGGGAACTCAGCACCCCCCCCACCCACGCCTCACTTTCCTCATCTGTAACGCAGTGATAACAAATGCACCAACCGCTCTGGGTGGCCGGGTTTTTAACGAAGTGATTTTGCACAGTGCTTCGAACGGCCCAGCCCACAGCGACAGCCGCCTTAAGTATGTGTTCACCAAACCATCCTCAGAACAGAGGCTGCTCTGGTCTTGACCTGAGCCACCCGGCTCAGCAGGGGCGCTGCCCCGCCTGCTCCGTCCCCCAGAGCCCACAGAGGCAGCGCTAGGAGGCCCCCCGGAAGCACAGGTCCCTTACCTGCCGAGAGGAGGTGCTGTTAACGGCATCGGGCACCGGTGCGAGAAGGCTGGGAGGGTTCTTTTTGTGAACGCTATTCATACCAGGCATTTTAGTGATTTTACAGGCTTTGCTACTAGAACTCGAGTTCTTACGCTTTTTTCCTTCTGATTTGTCAAAAGAGAGGGGCAGCGAAGACACGGCATTGTGTGAGGCCAGAGAGAGGTCCCCTGCAAGGGAGGGCACAGAGAGGGGACAGGAGTCACTGCTGCCGCCCACCGAGCCCACGTGTCTCACTATGTCCGCGGGGCCGCCGGGCAGCGAGGTCCGTCCTGAGGGCTCCAGTTTGGCACTGAGTGGGCTCACCCCATTGTTTGAGTTGTGCACAGACAGACTGTTATAGGGAGGGGCCGCCTGATAGGAGTTCAAGGCTGAACTGGCATTCAAGACACAGTTCTTTCTGTGGGGCCCTGACAATGGAGACGAGAGGGATGTCGGCAGGGTTAATGAGGAGGAGGAGGAGGAAGTCGAAGGCTGCGGCTTCCTCTTTTTGTTACTTGGAGACTCGTCGCTACGGGCGGACAGGTCTTTGACTTTTGAGGATTTGCTGGTTTTGGTTTTGGATGGCTTGTGGGATGGGGAAGGGATGACAGCTGGTATCGGGGACACGGCGGGTGGGGCCTTGAAGGTTGAGTCCATGATGCTGAGGGTTGCAGCCACATGGGGGAAAGCTGTGGTGTGTGACATGAGGGCACTCGGGTCCGGCGACGCCACAAAAGGTGCGTTTGAGAGCATGGCTGATGTCATTATGTAGGAAGAGGTGAGTCTCGAGCTGATGGGAGCTGAAGGAAGATACACGGCACTGGGGTTGTTGAAAGGCTGGGAAACGGATGCTGGAACGGGGGTGGTGATGTGGGCTGCTGGCGAGGGCATGGGGCTATCTGCCGCAGGAGGGATCTTCCTAAACATGAGAGAAGAGTGAAAGAGAAACCGTGAGAAACAGGCTTGGCAGCGCTCCAGAGGCTCGAGCACGTGTGAGCGGCAGGGCTCCACGGAAACCCCGGGTCGAACCACACTATGGAAGATGAAGCCTTGGAGGATGGCAGACTCTGAATTATGGCCCTTCCCTGCGGTTCCCCCCATTGCAACAGCCAGCAACCTAGTCTGAGTCACTTTCAGGTTTTCAGATCCTTTTCTCCATGCTTGGCTACCAGATAATGGCCGATTTGGGTTCATGAATAAAGGTGAATGTCATTTAGAATAAAAATTTCCCCGACAGTGTTCTCTCTCTCTCCCTCTTTTTCTTTTTCTTTCTTTCTTTTCTTTTTTTTTTTTTGGCAGGGATGACGGTGAGTTTTAATGAGAAGCTGTCATTTTCACAGGTAGGTCCTGGCTTGATGTAAGAAGTGTGAGGACAGGGCTTTGCCACCTGTACCTGGGGGGACAGTCCTGCACACTCCCTCTCGGGGCCTCCCAGTCCCTCCTGTCCTCTGCCCAACCCTCCCCTGCCTCCCCCATCCGCTGGCAGGCCAGCATCCTCTTGCCTTTGCTGTCTGCTGCCTCCGCTTTATTCTGTAGAGAGGCATGAACACGTGAGCTCCGGGCTGGGGCTGCTGGCTCCGATTTATTCTTATTCACCGCACCCAACCTCAGCTCTCACTCTGAGGAGCTATGATGGGGGTGCGGCGGCCCTCGCACAGGTCTTCCCACGCCTGGGTTAGGATGGGGTGAGAGGACAGCGACCCCCATGGATCCCGACCAGGGGGTCAGGAATTTCCAGTTTGTTCTGAAGACAGATGCAGGATATGGGCACAGGAAAACACAGGGGACTGGGGGGTAGGGTGGGGTTCTTCCAGGAGGTTGGGGAGCCCAGGCCAGCAGCAGGTGGCGGGTCACTCTTGAGGCCATCCTGTCAATTCCGTCTATTGACTCTCACCTCCAAACCATGGTTGGCTCGGTGTCGCCGCTACTCTGGGAACTGGGAGGGGCACAGGGGCCTTGGGGTCACCCTTTGTTCCTGATTTTTTGGGGGGCAAGAAAGGATACTGACCTCTGGAGCCAGGTGAGTATTTCCAAATGGGCACTTTCCTATCTTTCCCCTCGCTCACCTCTCCCTGCTTCCCCGGAAATCATTTTCAGGGGAGCCGAGTCCCCCCACCCCCCAGCAGTCAGGAACTAGCGCTCTTTCTTTGAAAGCAGCACTGGCAGGTGGGGAGACTTGGGACCTGAACCCCCAGGCTTCTAGTAGGTGTGAGATGGGGCCTCTCGGCCTCTTGAAATTCCTTGGCTCCTTGGCTACCCTCTCAGCTGGAGGAGCAGCAGGACGGGGTGCCCCTGGACTCCCCAAAGAGGCCCCACCGAGGAGGACATTCCTCTCCTAAGCGCTGCCCTGAGGACTCGGTCTTCTGCCTGCAATCTGGTGGAGCTTACGGCTTCCATCTTTAGGGTGGAATCCAGAGGAATCCTTGAATACAGAAGCAGCACAGGGTCCTTGAAAACATCAGACCAAACGGATCAAATATAAGAGAAAAAATGTTGCCAAATCCACTGTGGCCGTGATGCCGTTCGAAAATCTACCTTTTCTTAAGCCCAAAGGACATAAAAGGTCCTGTCGGCACCCAGCCAGGGCTCCTCGGTACTTGTTGCAATGAACCGATGAGTGAATGGATGGATGGATGGACGGGAGGGTGGACGGGTGAGCGGGTGAGTTCTCAGCAGCAACGTTACTATGCATGCGGGGAAGGGACTCCCAGGAGAGCAGACCCCGGAGGCCTGGACACGCCCTCCAAATGGTCTGGCAGGCACAAGCCGCCCTGATGCTTTTGGGCAGACTTTTCTGGCTGTACGGGCTTAGCACGCTCTCCCTCTCCCTGCCGTCTGTCGCCAGCCCGCGCCGTCTTACCCTGACTCCATTTTCTCACCAGCTAAAGTAGGGACAGAAATACATGCGGGCAGAGGTTTGGCAGTGACTTGTTAACAAATGTTATTTACAGATACCAGATGGCTCCTTTAGGGAGGACCCCGAGCAATGGCCTTAACCGGGATCGACTCCGAATGCCCCGATTTGCAACCTTCCCACTGAGTCACGTGAGCGTGTTTTGACTTGCGTGGACAAGCAGGGCTGGAGTCATCCCTCTTACCCGGGGCCGCTCGGGATAGTAGATGCTATTTTCCTCATCTACTTTCTGTCCCTTGTCTTCTTTTCCCCAGTAGCCCTAAGTGGAGGGCAGAGGCAGAGGAGAGAGAGGGCAGGGGTGAAGCAGGGCGAGGGGCATGTGGTTAGGCTCACTGTCTCAGGAAGCCCCTGCCTCCCTGGCTCGACAGTTTATGTGTTTTTCTAGGTGGGTGGCAGTGGACTTCAGCTCTGTGGGCTGTGCCCTGGTTTCAACTTTGCACGCTGGCCTAGGAAGTCCCATCCAAAAGCCCACAGATGCGAATAAATTACGGACAGCGCCCCTCCTCCCCTGCCAGCTGGCATGGAGCTCCAGATGCTGACCTGGCTGAAAGAGAATACTGTGTTGGCGTCTCCTGATGCAGAGTTAAATGCTTGTTAAAGAAAAAAGAGTCTTGGCCGTTCCTTTTCTTCCTAATGTCTTCCACGCCCCCATCGGCTGCCATGCCTCCAGGTTCGGGCCCGTCGGGGCCTGGGGTTGGGGCAGCGAGGCTGAGAGGGCAGCGGGGTGCTACGCTCTCCAGAGTTGACACCCAGGCAGCCCCAATGTTGCTCAGTGACAGCAGATTGGTTAGGCAAGTCCTGAAAAGGGGGGAGGGACCTGACGCCCTGGGGCTCGGGTTTCTGTGCCTGAGGAGGAAAGGAATATGGAGCTTGAGCTGACAGGACACCAGGTAGCGAAATACAGATCAACACATTCCTTCCACGTGTCCGGGATTTACACTTCCACCACACAGGAGCGCAAAGAGCTGCGGGAACCCCCGGGGCGGGCTGCCATCTTGGGGGAGCAAGCGCACCAGGGTCAACCACCCAAACACCGGGAACCCAGGAACCCCACATGCAGCGCCCAGGGGCGGCTGTTTAGGGCGGTCACAGGCAGACACCGAGGGCGCCCTTCAGACACACTGAGCTATCACTTCCGTGAGAAGAAGCGATAAGCTTCTCTTGTGGCCCTTGCCTATCTGGTAGTAAGTGTCACCACGGAGTCCCCTGGGACAGCGGCCCGCACACCCTGCGGGGATGGCTTCTGCTAGAAGGTCGGGTCTGGAGGCTCTCTGGGCATTGCAGTGAAAAGGGGCTGAGGGGCCACAGCTGCCTGGGACAGGGGTCAGCTCTGAATTCTGTTCCCATGTCCCCCCACCGCACCCCATCCCATTCTCAGGAACGCCTTCCCGCCTTTCCTCGGCTTCCCTAGGTGGGGTTCGGGATTCACCCGTGGCTTTCCTGACCCACTTGGGCCCAGCCCTGAGGTCCATGACTCTAGTGGATTATGATGTCCTAGAGGCTCACTTCTGTGGGAGTGGGGGTGAGGGCTGGCCGTGCATTCTCAGCCGGTCTAGCTTGTCATTCTTACACAAGGGCATTTGGCTAAGGCAGGAGGTTTCCTCCCCCTTTTTATGAGTCTCTTGTTAAGATGTAAATACATCGGGAGGTGCTGGAGAAGAAAGGGGGCTCAGAGAAATGGAACATAAGCTGGGGCAGGGGGGCAGAGAAGTACAGGGAGAGGTGAGGAGAGAGCTCTAGCCAGGCGGGAAGGGCCAAAGACAAGCTTAACCAACTTCCAACATCACTCAGGACCCGCCCTGTTGGCCGCCATATGTATTTTTCTCACAGGACATTAAACAATTAGAAATTGGTCCATAACCATTGTGAAAATTTTAGTATCGACATTGTAGCATTAACATTACAGACAGAGGCATATTCTTAGTAACCTTAGATGTTCTTAGTCATAGCAAAAGGCCCTTTAACAGTCTTAAGTAGACGAGATCTTATCTAATGCCTTTTTCACTTAGTTTAGAAGATTACCAACGCAAAAATGATCTCCAGAGAGGACAAGGCATACCACACGTTGTACGCATCTCTGAGAAACTGTCGGAAAGCCATTAAGAAGACCTGGTACTTATGAATTAAGCAGGGATCCCGATTTCAGAATCATTTTGTTCCATGAAAAGTCAACTACCACATTCATCCAGAAAGCTAGGGTTCAGACAGTCTCGGGGCAGCTCTGAGCGTATATTGCACAAAAACGGCTCACTTACTTCCACATCTGTGAATTCAAGTGTTTTTCTACCATGGAGTTTAGTGCGAATCGAAAACGATCCCATCTTCTATCAAACACATAGTACCCTCGTCCCATGAGGCGACTCCCGAATGAGCAAAACTGTGAGGGGAAAAAACATTTTAATTTTGATTACAGGTTAATAAGCTAATATAAACCATGCAGAGAAAAATAACATTTGCACAAAAACACACAGGGGTACAATTTTACTCAAAATAAAGAAGCAAATAGTACTGAAGCCAAAAATATTTCTGTGGTGCTCTCGTCTGTGCTTTAGATTTTCTGCAGAACCTCGCGTTAGGACTCGACAGTAGTGACATTCAATTTTCTGTGGCCCTGAGGGCTCCCTTCTCTACACCTGGGATCGAGCCAGTATTATAGGTTAAAAACAAACACACAAACCAAACCAAACCAAACCAGCAGTGGGGAGGGTTTTTCAGCACTGCCTGCTTACGGTATATCATCCGTCTTCTCCAGGGACTCGGTGGTTCCCTGCTCCTCCCTGCAGTAATGGACACTGCTTGTCCTGACACAGTCCGCCAACTGGTCAGAGCTTTCCCATCTGTTGCCAACAGAGCCATTTCACTTCCAGGGAGGCTAGAAACTCCTTCCTTCCCCAGTCCCGACCTCATGTCCACCTCTCCGCACTTTAGGGCTGCCCTGTGACATGTCACCGTCACCATGCTTCTGTTCATGCTGTTCCCTTGGCTCATTTATGCTGTTCCCTCTGTTCCCTGTCTCTTTCCCTCTTCTCGTGAAGTCCCAATTCTCCCCTCCCCCAGTGGCCTAATCAAGACTCTCATTTCCAGTGGCTCTTATGTGACCAGCCTCATGCCTCTTGCTCCCACCACATACCTATCGCATGCATTATTGCATGTCACCTTGGAATTGGCTGTTTTATGTTCTATGTAAATAAAATCTATGTGCCTTGCTTGATTTTAAGTGTATAAAGGCTGGAAGCCTCGTTCTCTTCTTCCTCCTTAGTGTGAGGATGGTAGGGAAGAGATCTGGGATAAAGAATGGATTGCAGAGATGAGGTCCGACAAAATGTTTTTTAAAGCAAATCGTCACATTTAAAACATGTGGCTGAAGTATGTGCAGTAAGATGTTTAACGAACGTCACTGGATTATGATGTTAGGGCATCCAGAAGACCTGCAGACAGAAATTCAGGAAGCAACCTCTGAGAAGGTGACATTTGGATGGTCTAGAGCTCAGGCGAGTCTGCAGAAGACTCTCTAACTCAAATACAGCTTCTCCCCCTTCCCCCAGACCTCCCAGCAGCTCCCTGGCCTCCATCCCAGACACAGAGGCTTTGGCACTCATTCCACAAACCCTTCCTGGAACCAGCCTTTGGAACGGTTGTTAGGAGGAAATGCAAGACCTTGCTTTTGTTTTGTTTCTGCTTATGTTTTGGGGGCTTTGCATGAAAATTTTGTCACCCATCAAATCTGGTAATCCTGATGAAAAACTCTTTCCTGCACTTTCCTATCAAGTGCTTACAGAAGGAGCAAGAAAATAAACAAAAGGGATTCTCCAACGTGGAAGCCAGTCCCCAGCAGCATGTGGGAGCTGTTCCAGGTCTAGACATCTTTTCTTCCTTCGTCCCAGTTGCTAAAGACACCCCGAGTGACCGTTCATGACAAAAAAATGACTTAATGTATCAATTGACCATGAGGAAAAGGACAAAGCAAGGAAACAGTCCATGGGCTTTACATTTAAATCAGCAAAACATGAAGGGCACACAAATCCGCCATGCCCAGAGTTGAGCTAAGCCACTGGAGCCTGGCAGCCTGTCATTTGGACAAACCTCCCGTGCTCTGTAGTCTGGCCTTCTGGTAGAGCCCAGGCTCGCTTTCAGACTCAGAAGCTGAAGGCTCCCTATTGTTTTTGCTACCCATGTCTCTAATTTGATACCGATGCAAGGTTAACGCCCAAGAGACTCCTGTTCTTTGCCACCCATCGTGCCTTAGATGGCGCTGGGGGTCCTCACTGCCCCAGCCACTGTGGCTGGCTCTGCTGCCAGCCCACCCATACTTCTCCCCCCACCTTTTCCTGCCTAATGGAGCTGCCCTTTTGGTCCGGTATCTGACACGGAACAGGGAGTAGGGAATGGGGTGGGGGTGTGTATGGGGGTCCCTTCCCAGAACCTTGAGATGAACCATGGCTACTTTTGTCCTGTGTCACTGCAATCCCCTCGTCCTGAGCCCCCAGTTGATGCAGGGGGAGGCTCGTCACCCTTTTCTGCTGGACGGAAGCAGATGCTTGCTGGGGGAGCTCCCCGGAAGCTTTCCTTCCTTAAGAAATGACATAAGACAGCACCTTAGAAGAAGACCCCCTTTCTGTTTGTCCCCTTCTGGCCTTTGGAGAATGCCAGTGGGTGAGGGTGTGACATGGGAGCTGTCGCAGGCACAGGAGACCACGGATGACAGGCAAAGAGGCTTGAGAGATTCTCGCTGAGCAGCACCTTATTACAGAGGTGCTGAACCAAGGAGGCAACCACCTACCTCTGGACCTCTTGTTCCATAAGATGAACCAATGACTGTGTGTATATACACTATACACGAGTTCGACATTCTGTTCTTGGCAGTCAGAGGCATTCCTCCCCATCCCTATTCTGCACTGTCTAAGCAGCCAAGTCTCAGGGTGTTGGTGAACCACAGGTTACCATCATCCCCAGAAACAGGAAGTGAATTTGGCCTTTATTCATCATACGGATAGAAGGGAGGAGGCACTCACTCTATCCTGTTGCAGGACTGTTTCTGTTTTTTTTTTTTTTTTTTTTTTAAGATTTTATTTATTTAAGTAATCTCTTAACCCAGCGTGGGGCTTGAACTCCCAACCCCGAGATCAAGAGTCACATGCTCCACTCGCTGAGCCAGCCAGGTGCTCCAGTACAGGACTGATTGTCCCTACACAGCCCATGACATCTAGGGATAGTCAAAGGAAACCTTGCAGGGCTCCAGCTGGGACCAGAGCAAATAGGCCATGGGGTCCCACATTCCAGCCCCCCCGAATTTGGCTCTGTGATGGTAGCCATGAAGTCCCTTAAGTGCTTGTAGGGCAAATGTAAAAAAGCCTTTAGCTCACGCCTCCTGACACTTCCCACCTCGATTCCAATGACCTTTTGAACTGTCGAAAGAAGACTCTTTCAAGGAATTGGACTCAGTGATCATGCTGATGTGCAATATTTCCTCCTCTCTTTGCGCGCGCACACACACGCGTGCACACACACACACACACACACACACATTCCTTCTCTCAGTTCTGGTGCCATATGGTCATACTTACTAATAACAATAAAATTCAGAACCAACAGGGGAGAAAAGCAGCTAGGGCTGGCACCTGGTTTACTGCTAAGATAGACGGTTTCCAAAGCAGGTGAGCTAGACGGACTCTGGAAACCAGAGGCTCCATTCTGAGCCGGGTACGGCCGCAAGGTCAGCTGCCCAGCACACTTACATCAACACCATTTCTCAGGCCTTCTCGATGCAAGGTGGACCACGGCTACTCAGACGCTTAAAGGATTATAACCAGGTGGGAGCCCTGCCCTTTCCTTCTGGGACATTCAAGGGTAAACTGAAGGCGGTCGTTCAACCTCAGGGTAAACCTTTCCATCAACCACTGTTCTGGCAGCCTCTCCCCAGGAGAGGAGGTCGACAGGGTGACCTAAACGCCTGCAGGGCACCAGGGGGCGGGGGCGGAAAACACATGGGTGGAAACACGGTGGCCTACCGCAAGAGGTCTGGGGTGGTGGGTAGAGAAATGACAGTCTAACTTCTCGGGTTCGTCAGCTCCATCCATCTCCCCTTCATCACTCGACAGCCGGCTGGTGAGGTCCCCTCCGGCGGGGGGCAGGGGGGGCTCCGGGCCGTAGCCGCTGTGGTTTGAAGATGTGCTGCTGCTGATGCTATTTGCAGAAGATGGTCTGAGGGCAAGAGAGAACGGACAGAGTGAACTTGGCGGAGGGAGGAAGACCCACCGGGTTGAAGGGAGCTCCGAAGGCAGACTGATCTGCTCTCTCTCGATACATCAAGGAAGGCGGGCCAATGGTAAATTTACACGAGGGAAAACTTCAGGCTGGGAGCAGGTAGGGATCAACGAGCTTTCTACAGTGATCCAGGGGCGCTTAGGCTCTGCCCTGCTTAAGTCCAGGAACCGGGGAAAACTCCAACGATGTAAGTGGAACATAATATATAGTAAGAGAGAATTAACTTAAAATCGGTCTTCTAATGAATTGTTATAATAACTCATCCGTTTGCATGTAAGTAATTTGTACTCGTCACGTAGCTGCTTCTTCCTGAAAGTGGAACCTGACAGGAAGATCAACCAAGTAAACAACTTCAAACCAATTACCGAAATATCAGTCACGAGGGAAGATGGCCCCACACTTGGTTTTAGCTACTAAACTCCAGCTTTATGAAATTAACACACTGGCATGGAAAAAGCCTTTGTCCCATTGATGAGGCAGAAGTCTCTTACCCCACAGTTAGATCTGTTTCTTTTTTTCCCCCATTTTTTTCTTCTTTTTTAAAGTAAGCTCTACACCCAATGTGGGGCTTGAACTCATGACCCTGAGAACAAGAAATGCATGCTCCACCACGGACCCACCAACAGAGACAGCGAGGTGTCCCCAGATGTTTCTTTTTTCTTTTCTTTCCCTTTTTAAAGATTTTATTTATTTATGTGAGAGAGAGAGAGAGAGAAAAGCACTAGCTGGGTAGAGGGGCAGAGAGAGAAGCAGACTCCCTGCTGAGCAGGGAGCACAACACAGGGCTCGATCCCAGGACTCTGGAATCATGACCTGAGCCAAAGGCAGATGCTTAGCCAAATGAGCCATCTAAGAGCTCAAGATGAGTTTCTTAGTATCAAGCCACATGTTGTTTAATCGTATTTTCTGAGGATGAATGTTTCCATTTTACTTTTGACAAACCACTAGAACCACAGGCTGGCATGTTTGGCCTACAGTAGGTGCTGCGGAACTGTGTTTCTCGCTGAAGGAATGAACACGTTCCCTGTGTATGAACAATCCAGCAGATCTCATCTGGATGATGGCTAAGCTTGAAAAGCAATGTCACAAGAAAAGGTACCACGGATTTCATGAGCAGCAAAAAACCAAACCAAGGAGAAAGCAAAAACAAACCAAACACATTGCTATCAGTGAAAGACTTAAAGGAGGAATAGTCAGAGTTAGCTATCAGTTGTTTTTCCTGCTTCTCCACTTTCAGAAGGTGACTGGGAGAAATAGGGAGAAAAAGAAGTTTGGGAGGAAAAAAAAATCCAGATCCTTTATCTAAAAAAAGATTTTATTCATTTAACAGAGCAAGAGAGAGAAGGGAGCAGAAGCAGTGGAGCAGCAGGCAAAGGAAGAGGGAGAAGCAGGATCCCCACTGAGCAGGGAGCCTGATGCGGGACTCGATCCCAGGACCCCAGAATCGGGATCTGAGCCAAAGTCAGACGCTTAACCGAATGAGCCACCCAGGCACCCCAAAATCCAGATCTTTTTAAAAAATGGGCTTTCTGCATTCTGCTCTCCCTTCTCCCTCATTTTCATTCTCAGTGCTGTCCAGGGGTCAAACAGCTAAGTTCAAACCGATCACCAAAATAGTACTTTAAAAGCAAAGCCACAAAGGTGGAAACAATCTGAACGTCCATCAATAAATAGATGAATGGATAAAACATATTTATGATATAGCCATACAATGGACTATCAGTTAAGTCCTAAAAAGGAAGGAAGTCTGGACACACGACAACACAGATGAACCTTGAGGACCTGACGATGAGTGAAATAAGACAATCACGAAGGACGAAGATTGTATGATTCCACTTATGTAAGATACCCACAATAGTCACGTTCACAGAGACAGGAAGTAGAACAGTGGTTACCAGCTACTGGGGATGGGTGCAGAGTCTCTCTACGAGATGACAGAAAGTTCTTGAGATGGATGGTGGTGACGTTCACACCACGATGTGCATGTCCTTAAGCCACGAACCTATACACTTAGAAATGGCCTAAAATGGTAAACACACCTTATGTATATTTTGTCACACACACACACAAAATCCACAAGAAACCAAAAACAAGGCCACAGGTAGTTTGCAGTGTCACTATAAAAACTCTGTTGGTGTGACAATTTATTGACTGTCATCTTCCTGTATTTAAGCAAGCAAGGATGCCATTCATTCTGCATGTTTCACGTGTATCGTCCAGAGAATACATCACCTCAAGTGTACTCCTAGATGCCTACTCTCCTGTATCAGAAGGGGCAACAACATTATTGACTATTTATAGCTGGAGACCCAAACACTGAAACAATTTTGATAATGCTGAAACATACAAAGAGAGAAAATGGCACCCATAATCCTGCCACTCAAGATCAAGTGTTATTACCATTTTGATTTATATCCTTCCAGATTTCTCTACTGTGCATACACAGCACATGCGTTTTTAAGCAAAAACTGGATCACACCGTACATACTATTTTGAGATGTGCTTTACCCCCCAGCCTAGTAAAGTTGTAGAGATCTTTCAATGTGTAGAACTATATCATCATTTTTAAAAAAAGATTTTTATTTATTTATTTGACAGAGATCATAAGTACGCAGAGAGGCAGGCAGAGAGGAGGGGAAGCAGGCTCCCCGCTGAGCAGATGTGGGCCTCAATCCCAGGACCCTGAGATCATGACCTGAGCTGAAGGCAGAGGCTTTAACCCACCGAGTCACCCAGGCACCCCATATCATCATTTTTTATATTCCCCAATATTCCATAGTAAGGATATATCATAATTTACTTAACTAGTCTATTGATGGACATTGACATTTTTTCCAAAATTTCTAGCAGGCTCTTTTTGAGGCCTTCTCCATGGTGATAGGGCCTCCTTGTCCTGCAGGAGATAAAAGTGAGCTGGATTTTGTTAAGTGTAATTAATAGCATTTTGGTTATATAGGAAAATATCTTTACTTTTTAAAGATGCATTTAGAAATCTTTAGAGGTGAAATGCCATGTTATCTGCAATTTACATCAAAATGTGTCACCAGAAAAAGTAGATAAAGTAAATACAATAGCAAGATGTTAATATTACAGCTGTTAAAACTAGGCATGCAGGTGTTCATTTTATTATTCCTTCTACTTTTCTGTACGTGGGTAAAATTTCATAACAAAAAGAAAACAACAACAACAACAACGACAACAGAAAAAAACCAGAAAGCGAGCTACTAGTACAGATATGTATAAGGAAGTAGTTGAGGAACTTTGTTATATGGGCCACATGGATTGAACACACTTATCTCCTCATCCTCCCAAAACACTACTAAAATCACAGTAAAGGGATCAAAAAGGCATGGCTCCGAAGAACAAAGAGATCAGCAGAAATACAGCGATCCTTATGGTAGTTACTCCCCAGCCTCCATTGAACCCATAAACCAATAATGGAAATCTCATTCATCCGGCTAATGATTGGTTTGGAAAAGGGCATGAGAAATACATAAACATTTTTTTCTGGGGGGTGGTTGCAAAGATTTTTCTCACTTTTATAATGAGACACAAGGAAAAAGTGGTCTCCCCCTTCTTCTGGATGTCCCTGAAAGTGCAGTTGCCATCTTGCTACAAATTTTGAAGATGAAACTGGAAGACAGAAGAGGATGGAGTAAAAGAAAGTCAGGGAACAAGAGCTGATTCCTCATCTTTGGGGACTGGTGCCCTTTCACCTCTGGACTTCTTGTCCCGTGTGATAAGAAAATTTTTAATTATTTAAACATTTAGGAAGACTAGGTTTTCTGCCACTTGCACCTGTAGCATCCCAACTGATACAGTGTGAACGTGAGACCTGAACATATTTCCAGAATACAGAATGTGTCTGCAGAAGTGCTGGATGCAGGGCAAGGAGCTGACCTACCACAAAACCTCTGAGAAGCAGGGCACCTGGAGCTACCTCAAGCTGCAAAGGTCATGGGTGAGGTGAAGGCTAAACTTAGTGGGAAAGCTGAAAGTCTTCCCATGTGGTAGCTGGACCCAAAGGTCAACACTAGGACCTTAGACGGCCAGATGACTCACCATTGCCCCTGCCAGGTCCCACCCCTTCCAATCAACTCTCCAACAAGAGAACAGAAATTTACTCTTCAGAGAAAATGAACTGGAGAGACCATAGATAAGGGGGCTGTCAGGCTCAGCAGAGATCAGGAGAAAGGCACAGGGCTGGAAACAAAGTGACCATGAGCTTTCTCTAGTCAAATCCTTAGTGGGCACTCCCCAGAATGCCTATCACTGGCACATCAGCAGAGAGGAGTCTTTTACCCTGAGAAACTGAATGGCTCTGGAGAAAAGGATTCCAGATCTTGCCTTTGGGAATCCTCTAAAGAAAGGCTGATTGGTGACTTGATGATTTTTTTGTTGACAGTCCCACATAAAGACTTCCAACCAGCCCGTTAGCACTTCTCTTCTAAATGTGAATGGTTAGGGATCACTAAACATTCCTGGAACATCTCCATAATGAGACCGACCGGCCAAATATCAAACGCATGAACACACACATGAAAGAAATGAAGATAATGAAGCAAAAAGGAAAAAATTTAAAAACCAACCTTAAAGATATTAGAATGGTATTAACTGCAAAATGATAGTATCTTGTAGGATATTATAAGAAGCAGTCATAGGATATGGGTGCCCAGGTGGCTTGGTTAAGCATCGAACTTTTGATTATGGTTCAGATCAGGATCTCAGGGTCTTGAGATCAAGTCCCACATTGGGGTTCCTGGCTCAGTGGGGAATCTACTTGACCTTCTCCCTCTGCCCCTCTCCTCACTTGCACATTCTCTCTCTCTCATAAATAAATCTTTTTTTTTTTTTTTTAAAGAAGCAACCGTAAGAAGTTCTTTTTATATAAGGACCAGATCCCAAAGATTTAAAAAAGCAAATCAGAAATTGATTATTTCATATACAGTTTTGAAGGTAAAAGAACATTTTTTAGAAAGAATAACAGGAAATTAAGAAATAACAGGAAAAAAGAGATAAGAGAAGGAAAGATCAGAGCAAAAGGTCCAACATCCAACTAATAGGAGGTCAATAAAGAGAAAAAAGACTATAGTGGGGAGACAATTAGCCAAGGTGTAACACAGGAAATTATCCCTGAGACGGGTGTTCATAGACTGCAAGGATCTACTAAGTACCAAGTACCACGAATGAGAAAAGACCCATATTGAATGATCCCTGTGAAACTTCAGAGACCCAGGTCTCAGAGATTAAAAACAGGTTATATGCGAAGAGAAGGACAACAGACTCCCCAATACAAACCTTTGGTGCTAGAAGCCAATAAAAAATGTCTTCACAATTCTATAGGAAATGATTTTCAATTCAGTTATATACTCGGAGAGATTATCAATTAAGTGTAAGGGGAGAATAAAAACAAGTTTCTAAAAACTGGCCCCCTTTGCACTTTTACAGGAAGCTGATAGAAGAGCTACTCCATCAGAATAAAGGAGCAAACCAATAGACAGGGAGGCAACGGATCTAGGAAACACGCACTCTAACACAGACTGGGTAGAGACCCCCTCCCCAGGATGGCAGGAACTACTGTTTTTTGTTGTAAGTCTTTCAGTTCTATTTGACTTCTGAACTATGTGCCCATTTTACTTTCATTAAAAAAAAGTTTAATTAAGGAAAAAAATAAGAAAAACATGGTTGAAACAATAATAAATTCTAATTGCTGGCTGAATAAAAGAGAGATAAGGGGAGGAGAATCCTATAGAGGGAAGCCGAGCATGGAAATTTGTGTCTAGAGCAGAAAGGGCTCTGAGAGCAGAGACAGAATCATGAATGATGACAGTGTGCCCGTGCACACGGAGAAGAAGCTCTGAATTTGTTCCTTTGTAGGCTTGATTCACTCAAGATGTAGGCACCCTCCTGGCGATAATGGGGTAGGGGATGCTTTCAAGACCTTCCAGCTCTGATCACTTCCCTCTGAGGGAAGGAGTTTGATGGAACCAAGTTGACTCTCAGAAAAATAAGGCTTGGTGAAGAATGATGGGGAATGGGGCAACCAGTCATGAGAATGTGTTGAAAAAATCACTTGAGTTAAGCTGCCACCCATCCTTCTGAGGTCAACATGGCATCAACCGCCACTCTCCATTTACCAGTCTGGTCTAAAGACCACGCGACAATTGGTGATCCCTGTGCTTCCAGTTCCACTAAGGGAAACTTAAAGAAAGTTCCTCCTCCTCCCCTTTGAGGAAGCATGAGCATCAGTCTGTCTGAGTGCTTTGGGGAAGACAGCACAAGATAATCGACCTTAACTGAGTCCCAACTATGTGCCAGGCATACAACGTACATTTTCTCACTCAATTTACCCTCTGCTTTAGGTGGGTGTAACTCATCCACATTTCTCAGACGAGGGAATGGGTGGCACAGCTAATGAGAAGCAGAAATGAGACTTGATACCATCTGCCTGACTTCAAAGTCCCTCAGATTAAGAAATGGATGTAGAAAAAAACAGAGGGTCGGGGCGCTTGGGTGGCTCAGTGGGTTAAAACCTCGGTCTTTGGCTCAGGTCATGATCCCAGGATCCTGAGATCGAGCCCCACATTGGGCGCTCTGCTCAGCAAGGAGCCTGCTTCCCCCTCTCTGCCTGCCTACTTGTGATCTCTGTATGTCAAATAAATAAATAAAATCTTTAAAAAAAAGAAAAAGAAAAAACAGAGGGACACGCATGAAGTCAAGGGTTACAGTGTAGTAGTGACACTTATCCTAATGAGGCATGAGCTAGAGTTGCTTTCATTCCAGAACCATCGCTGCCCTTTTTTAGGTATCTAGAACCTTCTGCCTCTCTCTCCACTACCTGTGCCAGTCTAAAATTCCTTAGATTTTGCCATTTTTATACTTTAAAATTAAAAAAAAAAATTATTTATTTTAGAGAGAGAGCACAAGCACATGAGCAGGGGGACAGGCAGAGGGACAGGGAGAGGCCCAAAAACTCAAGCAGACTTTGTGCTGGGCGCCAAGCACTATGCGGGGCTCCATCTCGGGACCCTGAGATCACAACCTGAGCTGAAACCAAGAGCCAGATGCCCAACTGACTGAACCACCCAGGCTCCCACTATTTTTATATTTTAAGATTAGATATGTGAGCGTCCACAAGACAGAGGGGAATGTGCCCCGGGTTTTGTCAGCATGGGCTTCCATGGCTTACCTTTCCTCCCTCCCTCCTGGGGGCTGGAGACTGGCTTGTTAGCACCTAGCTCAACCCTCAACTCTCTTTCCACAAAAGTCCTGATGGGTTTGGTTGGGCTGGTCATCCATAGCCTTTGACTCTCTGGGGGTACATAATATGTTCCCTTGGAGCTGGGGCCAAGAAACAGAGCATAGAGCCCCTATTCGAAGGCCCCCAGGTTGGTGAACAGTGCCCAGGAGGGCAGGCAAATGGAAATCTGGGGGCCCCAAGGCCTTTATTTCCTCACACTGCTTTCTATGGGACAGTACTACCGCCTACTAGAAGCTATCATTAACTAAGCGCTTATTAGGAACTTGGTACTTCTCGCCTAATTCTTCTTAGCTCCACTTTACAGACGGGTAGCTTGAAGCTGCAGAGGCTCAGAAACATGGCGGCGCTCATCTCCTTCGTGAGCACACAGCTGACATTTGCACTTCCAACCTTGCTCCGGCCCTGGCTACTGACTCACTTTTCCAGCAGTAGACCTAAGTTCTATTTTCAGGAACCCTTGACAAGAGTAGGTTGTAATTCAAGAATATGAGAACTGAAATATTTTCAAGGTTACCAAATGATATGTAAAAAACAAATTCACATGTGTAAGCATTTCCGACAAAAGAAATTCATGACTGGGGAGGGATTATAGTATTTCTACTCCTGTGTGATAATTTTTTTTTTTTTGCCAATTATAATTGATTACTGGGATTGAAATAGCTATAATATATATTGTATAGCACTAATATGAGGAAAATAAATGTTGTTTTAAGTTTTATGGGAGGACATTAAATTACTTTTTTTTTTTTTTAAGAGATTTTATTTTTAAAATGATCTCAATGTTGGGCTTGAACTCATAACACTGAGATCAAGAATCACTCTCTTTCTTCCAACTGAGCCAGCCAGCCAAGGTGCCCAAGGAGGAGATTAAATTCTGATCATGTCTTTTCAATCACTAATTGTATGAGTTTTTTCCTAACGAAAACCAAGTGAAAAAGGACATTATTTCCTACAAAGTTTGGAACTAAGTTCATCCCTGAGTTTTCTGGTGCTTATGTCAACTTTGAAAAGCATCCTTAATGATTACTCTGTAAGCCAACATTTGTAATGCGACCCCTGGCTGCCCCCTTCCTTTCAGAGCCATTCTTTTTGCTGATGAACTTTACTCTGTCTTTCCTCTGCTTCCTTTTTTTTTTTTTTCCCCCAAAGATTTTATTTATTATTTTTGAGAGAGAAGGGCTGGAGAGGAGAGGGAGAAGCAGAATCCCCGCTGAGCAGGGAGTCTGCCTGAAGGCTCTATCCCAGGACCCTGGGATCATAACGTGAGATGAAGGCAGATGCTTAACCAACTGAGCCACCAGATGCCCCTTTCTTCATCTTCCTTAATAGAATATAAACACCTGGCATTTCTCTATTAACAAACATTCCCTGAAAATTATATGAAAAAGAACATTAAGAATCTGCTCTTAGGCACCTGGGTGGCTCAGTCAGTTGGGCGTCTTAGTCATGATCCTCAGCTCAGGTCATCATCTTGGGTCCTGGGATCGAGCCCCACATCAGGTTCCCTACTCAGTGGGGAGTCTGCTTCTCCCTTTCCCTCTGCCCCTCCCTGCCACTCGTGTTCTCTCTCTCAAATAAACACATGAAATAGTAAGGAAAAAAAGAAAAAGAAATCACACTTAAGCCTCCACTACCTGTTTAGGCTGGGCCATGGGGGTGGGGGGCGGTGGTGAGAAGCACCTCCATCAGTCAAAATCTACGGTGAACCTATAATAAAAGATGGTTTTCAAACTGGGCTCCTTGGAGCCCTGGGGGACTCCAAGGTGATCCCTTGGATGGGCTAGGGGACAGCAGGCTCTGGATGCATGTGCGAAGGGAGCAGAGTGGAGCTGGAGTTAGGTGGAGCAGGTCTCTGTTTTTATACTGGGTACACACAACGTTTTATGGGAAGTGAGAAAGCTCTACAGCTACAGAAGAGTTTGAGAGCCATTGTACAGAGACCTGAAGCCCCTCCCGGAAATCTGGAACATAACTGCCTGCTTAACTCTAAAGCTCAGGAAAGGTAATAAATATCCTTTGGCAAATTCTGGCATGACCGTGAAAAGTCGTTATAAAATGATCCTGCAAAACGACGTGACGTTTAAGTTGATGGCAACACCAGGGCAATGTTTCTGACGCAGGAAATGGGTGCTGGTGGCCCTTCCACCTGACTGCATCCTCCTGAACCTGAGGCCGCCCTTGGCAGTTCCGAAAATGGGACTCCAGCTATCCATCTGGATCAGGCTTACACCAAAGTGGAAGGCAGGAGGGTGAGAACCCAGCAGTTCTGTGCCAGCTGTCATCAAATATTTGTTTTTGCTTTAAAAATCAACCCCTTCCCCTTGTTTTGTAACTGTGTTCTCTTAATGCTTGCTTGCTAACTGCACAATTACCCTTTGAGATTCACGCTGTACACCTTAAAAACGATCAGATAATACCACTACCTGCATGTCTCATTATTTTATTATTCACGTTTCTTTTCCATGAAGTTATGAGTATCTGAGTCTCATCTCTTCTAAACTCTGAATTCTCAAAAAGTGGGATCTAACTGCATTCATCTCTGCACTGTTGCTTAAAAGTAACTGACATAGTTCAGTACTTGGGAGATAGCCCGGGGTTGGTTCTAGACCGCTGCCATAAAGTGAATCAAATACATTTTTTGGGCTTCCCAGTGCCTATAAAAGTTATGTTTACACTATACTGCCGTCTATCAAGTGTGCAGTAGTATTATACCTAATGTTCATGCTTTCATTAAAAAATACTTTATTGACAAGGAGACACAAAATGAGCAAACCCTGTTGGGAAAATGGCGCTGGCGGACTTGCTCAACGCGGGGTTGCCACAAACCTTCAATTTGTTGGGGGGGAAAAAAAAGGCAGCAATATCTGCGAAGCCCCATAAGGAAGAGGTACGCTGGTGCCTTGCTCATAGAGCCAGCACTAGATAAATATTTTTGGATGAAGGGCTCCCTGTCTTATTACCTGGAAACCGGTTGGCCGCTCAGGATTCCACTGCCCATCAAATCAGACATGCATGGGCTTTAAATCACTCTTAATCCAGACGGATTTTAATTCTGTTTTCTGTTCTTTCCTCTCTGTGCAGGTCAACCAAATAAAACCCCAAACAGATGGCTCAGTTTTCTTGGTGTAGAGAGAGATGGAAGGACAAATGAGCTCAGTGATGCCAGTTTTCCTTTCACCCTGATCACAGGAGAGTTGTGGGGAAAAAAATCCACAAAATTACGTGGCACCTGGGCTCCTAAGGTGTGATGACTGCCCCACTCTCAGCGCCAGGAGTGTCCAACTCATCTAAAAACTCAGGCAACCGGAAAGTGGCCCAGGGGCTGATCGGTCACCCTTCCACGTATTAATTCCCGGATTAGTCTTGCTCCGTCTGCTAAAGGTCTGCTATGAAGATGAAGATGAAGATGGTGACGGCAGTAAAATCCACCAAAAGCTACGTGGCGGCCACTGGCTGAGCCCCTCACGCCCAGGATCTCGCTTAAACTTCACAAACGCGTCACGAGGAAGGACTATGAGAACTTCCGCCTGCCATGTGATCAGACCGCACTTGACCCGGCCAGTCACTTGACCTAGGACCTGGGGCTTCTACCGGCAAAGCGGGACTTACCTAGGAAGCACAGAGTTAGGTGGCCTGGATTTTGCAGGGGAGGCGACTTTCGGTTCTGGCCCAGAGCTCCCTGAAGGTCCTGGCAGAGTGTCCTGTGCCGGCCCGGGTTGGTTTGGAAACACTTCCCTCGCCGAAGTCAGGAGATGCTCTTTATCTTTAACTTCTTTTTCCCGGGACTTGGCTTTGTGTTCCGCCAGAAGGAGGTCAAATTGCTTTTTCCGGCCTGGGACTGCCCTCCGATGGCTTAGCGAATGTGTCTAAGGAGAAGAGAGATGAAAAGCACAGCCTCTTTGATCAGCACATAAACCTGCTTCCCCAGGCCCTCCATCTCAGATACAGCAATTCATGGGAATTTAGAGGTGCTTGAAAAGTCAACTTCAAGGCAACAGCTCCCGTGCTGTGGCTGGGAAGAGGCAGACACCACGCAAACGCAACCATGCCCTACACTCCTGGCGTTAAGAAGCCAAAGCTTCCTCCAAAAAAAAAAAAAAAAAAAAACCAACCACAAAAACCAAAACCCAACAACAACTGGTGCAGGACGACGAGCCTCAGCGCAGAGCCCACGGAAACCTCTCTGAGGCCAGGCGACGGGGAGGACGGGCTAGAGTTAATCCGGGTGCAGGTGGGAGGCTCGCCGTGGCCTAGACCCACGGGGCCACCGGGCGGAGGGGGCCACAGCCTCGATCCCAAGAAGCACTAGCAGTTCAGTATGAAATACAGGGCTGGGGGCTGCCCGATGGCGGCTGCCTTGGGTTCAGCTGTCCCCCTGGCCACCCGGTGTGGCCAGATCAGGGGCGCGGCCGCTGGTCCTCCCCTCCGCGGCTGCCTTTCAGGCCGCCGCCGCCGCCGCCGCTGCCGCTCCTGCATACATTAAAACGTAGCAGGGTTTAGAACCGCCTGTGAGTGCCTATAAATACAATTTACTGTCTGGCCTCACAAGTAACAGGGGAAGCCTATTTTTTTTTTTTTCCTTCTTAAAAAGCCAGCCAGCTCGAGGCAGGCACTCTGCTACCATGGAAGAGAAGAAAGCATTTCCCTTACAAAGAACAGCTGGGGGTCATGTCGAGGTTCCACACCCTGCCGTGTGCAGAGAGTGGCATGCAAACATTTCGACAAAGGCCCCAGCGAGAGCAGGAAGTATTTTTTATGGAAAGAGAAATACCTTGCAGGTGAGGGATCTTGTGCAAGGTTTCTTTGTCTCGGGATCCAACACTCCACAGTGTTTATTTGGGTCAAATTCTCTCTCTGGTTTAAGAAACAAACAAAAAATATAAGAAAAAAGGAGACTAAATAGGATTTGGCATTAAGACTACATTTTTTAAAAAATGCACATTTGCACCAACAAGTGAGACATTGTCAGGCAATCTGGTTTTTTGTTTTTCTTTTCTTTCTTTCTCTTTTTTTCCCCAACCGGCTGCTAAAATGCTTCAAGAACCGCTCAGGGGAAAATACACTCCCCTCTGACCCCAGAGTTCCAAGTCCAGCTTAGACTGGGATGCGGGACAGCCCCAGACGCAAGGACTAAGGAGGGGAGGGGCGGGCAGGCACAGAGGGCAGGGAGCCCTGATGCTCACACACTTTATCTCACTTAAATGGTTCCCCAAGCACTTGGCACTTGGGGCGCAGCTGGCTGCAGACCAGGGAGGGCCACCGTTTCTCCCGGGGCAGCTCCAAGAATACGTCATCTTCCCCGTCCCCCTCCCACCCCACCCCCGGCCGCCCCTTACCTTCCCACTAGTTCTCGCCAAGTAAGTGGGAGAGTGTTCCCTGCCATGTCAGTGTGACCTGCCTCTCTTGTGCTTTGCCAAGTCCTCAGCACCGGGCTTTCCACACAGCCCAGCTGACCAGAAACGTGGTTTACCTGATTCAGGTCTGTTTGGCAGTGTCACAGGCAGGGGCAGGGGCAAAGGCTGGGTGTGTGCTGTCTGTGCATGTGAAGGTGAAGGGGCACAGAGGGCGGGGCCTGCCGCTCTCGTGGCTCCTCCGTGGGAATGAGCCTGGGCTAGCCCACCCACTGGGGACGGAGGACGGCTGCAGGGAGGCCAGGCTTCCTCTGGTTCCCGCCTCTTACTGGGCTGCGGATCATTCTTGGTGACGTTCCTTCTAGGAAGTCTGCTCTGTCTATGCCCACTTCGGATCCCTCGCCCCTTCTGGATGACCAACACGCTCCCCTCCCCTGGAAAATGAGGGACGCGAGACAAGCCCTGATGGACGCTTTCCGCTTCAAAGGTCCAGGTCTCGGATGGGCCGTGCTGTTTCTGGAAGGCACCCAGCAGCCACCTGGGTCCTTTGGCACAGGGAAAACACAGCTCCTCTGGGCATCTGGGGAGGTAGGCAACAGCGTCGCAGGGTGGGTGGGGGGCTCGGATATCAGTTTGCAGGAGAGTCTCCTTAAAAGATTTGAATGGCTGCAAACCAAACAGGGCTTTACCTGAGAAGCCGTCTGGGATTGGTGGAGGAAACTCTGAGCATAATAAATGAACGTGTTCTGTTTTTAAAAGAAAGTCTGGGGCCTGTGGGGTGGTTGCAACAGGGGCAACGGCTGCGACGAAAACCATTCTAAGATTTGAGACAGGTTTCCGGGCTGTCATCAAAATGCCTCCCCCTCCCCCCTCTTTTTTTTTTTGTTTTTTTGTTTTGCTTTTGTCATTGTCATCATCATCATCATTTTCTTCTTCCTTTTTAAAGATTTTATTTTTAGTAATCTCTACACCCAGCGTGGGGCTTGAACTCACAACCGGAGATCAAGAGTCTCAGGTTCTTCTGACCGAGCCAGTCAGGCGCTCCCTCACACTGCCTGCAACTTTTTGTTGTTGTTAGCTTCTTTTTTAAGACTAGAAAACTGTGAGGCCTGGAGAGGCCCGTTTCCTCGGAGCCCTCTCTGCCTGCTGAGGACGCACCAGGAGCCAGGCCCCAGACTGCCTGCCACCGAGTTCTTTCCCCGGGGCCTGTCAGAGTCACACCCGGGCCCAGATCCACACCAGCGCTCACCCTGGCCTGCAACCGAGCAGGTTGTTTGGCGGGGGGGTAGGAGCTGGCTGCCAAATGTGAAAGCGAGATAGAAACAAGCAAAAGATCCAATGAGACAAACAACCAACAAAATGCAAAACCAACAAACACCAAAAAAGAACCCCAACCACCCCTCTATGACTTCAGGCTGGGCCGCAGGCTGGAAGCCACGGTCATGCTTCTGCCTCTGGATGCCGCCCAGCTGGGCCTACTGGTTTTTCCAGGGATGTTGCCACCCATCCCTGCAGAGTGAACTTGAACTTTCCGTTCAGGAGACAGCCAGGAGCTGGGGGCTCCTGTCCACACAGCACCCCTCCCCCACCACAATGCTCAAAGAGTGCGCCAGGCTCTACCTTTCTTTCTTGAGAGTGGGTGAACAGTACCGAGGAAGATGTTTAGGGTAAACATCTTTTGCATGCTTTGGGTCCAAAGAACTTTTAAGAAATGATTTTTTTTGAACAGTTACAGATGTTAAAGTAGGACACTTGAAATACAGATTAACACGAAGTAAAAAATAAAAATGACCCACAGTTCTTAGGCTGATTCAGAATTACGCTCTTACTGGAGGGCATGGTTTCTCTCTCTCACCAGGTGGCTTTCACTGTATTTTCTTTCTTTCTTTTTTTCCAGTCAACATTTGATAAATGCCCCCAGTGTGTGAAGAAGTAATAAAGTTTATAGCTTTTCTTGGTCTTTTGGAGAAAGTAGAACCGCCAGATTTAGTTCCACAACAAATCCAAAGCAAATATCATCCACATGGGGGCCCCTGAGGGCAACCACTGCCTCCAAGACCAGCCCTGTGCCCCTTTCTGGCCATCCCAAGTGTCTACGCAGACAACCGAGATGGAGATCCAAGAGAAACCAGCTGTGCTGGTCTGAGGGTTCCCAAGTGGGAATTCCAACCTGAATTTATAGGAAATGTGGTCGTAGCCCCAGACCATAAAATCAACCAGGTGACCAACTAAGACCCAAGCACGGAGCGGGGCAGACAGCACTCAGCACTCAGCAGTCCTGCCCCGTGTCGGCCCTGACCTACTGCGAGGTTTCCATCCCTGTGCTGTCTGACTTCCCTGCGGAGAAGCTTCTTTGGAACCTGGGGCCTGTTCAGCCCGTCAGCCTGATAAGACCCTCGAGAACGAATGGGCTGTTGTGTTTGGTATAAAGCATCCTGTCTTCTGGACCAGGAAGACCCCTCCTGTTGAGCACTGAGCCGAGCGAGAGCTCTCATCTGGCCAGGAAATAAGAGAACCCGCTTTCCCTCGCATTTTTAAGTTGCTGGCAGGTAAAGCCCGTGTTCTCCTTACAACAAAAAGGACCTGCTTAATGATAAGAACACAGCACTGCTTGGTCATGCAATGTGACCCAGATCTAATCGTAAGCCAGGCTCGAAGGACACAGACACGTACCTGAAAGTCTCCTGTAAGGCTTGTTGTTGTTTTTGGTGCCATTTTGGTGCTTCTTGTCTATTGTGGCAGACAGAATTCCTTTGCCATTTAAGATCTTCTCTGGGGAAGGTGGCACTGACTTGGACATCAAGACTGGCTTAATTAAAGGTGGGGTGGAGACAGCAGAGGATGACATGGAGCAGGAGGTGACCGCGGTAGTGGTTGTAGAGTTCATTTTGACATTGGCACCATCTGCCTTCACTAGGTTAGGGATTTTCTCTAAACTGACTACAGGAACCGGAACGCTGAAAAATAAATGAACAAACACACACAATTGCCTTCTTTGATACATGCAGTCCGCTGAGAAGCTACACGCGCTTCTCATCATCAGAACACTTGCTTATCACTTATTTATACTCCTCTCATAAGCGAGCAGCAGGACTCCCGTTTGGACGGGAAGGAGATCTGTGCCTTGGAAAGGACCGACAGGGGGTTCAAGGCTGGCACAGTGCCAGGGCCGGCTCAGAGCTGACTGAGTCCCTCCGGCACCGGGTTGTCCCCATAGATCCTGCAGCTCCCCCCTTCTTCAGTCCCTCTCTGCCGGCGGTCTCTGGGACAGCACCTTGCCTGCTGGGAAGCTCAGGGAGAGACGCTGTTTGTCCCCTGAAGACGGCGTGCTACCATGCCACTTGCTGAATCACGTCCCCTCCCCCTGCTGCTCGCTGGCCTCCCACCTCGGCGATCAGGCCTGACATCTGCTTGGCTCGGGAGCGCTGACAGGCTCACACCACACGGAGGCACGGCGGCAGGCCAGCGCGCCATGCCACATGCTGCTGGAGGACTCCGGGAGCACTCCTATCCTGGGGATGGGCTCCAACGGAGTGAGGCACCGTGTAACGTTATTGAATATTCCATTTTAGGCAGCTAGTTATGTAAATAGGCAATTCTCAAGGCTGGCAGGTGAGAGGATGAATTTTAAGAAGACAGAGCACAAAGGTGCATGTTTGCTCTTCAAAATCTGTCACCTCAGCTCCCCTTCCCTACGATTTCTCCCATAATGGATATGCATTTGATTTCTGCGCATTTAATGCTGGAGAGCCCTGTGTCTGGGGGGCCGTGAAGGAGTCTGTCTCAGGGTCTTAAAAGATGAGATGGGATGAATACGCTTTCCTTTGGTTCCTGAACTAGATTCCCTTTCCTCCTTGCAGGAGGGCAGAACGCTAACACTTCAGCCCCCCGATCATCTCTGAGCTGAGTGGAGCCGACTTAGCTATCTGAATGCCAAATGGTCTAGAATATAGCTTATACATGCCTGCAGACAATGTAGGGCATGAAAGAGAGGCTGCTTTTTGTGGGGGAGGAGTCTTATCTGTCCACATGGCTGGTGAGCTCTTCCTTCTCTATGATTTATTCACAGATCATTTTTTTGGTCAATTTGTTCATGAACTCATTTCAGCAACCCCTCAGCCCTTGCCACTTTGCTTACTCTGAAACCTGATCACGGATGTTATTTGTAGGTCTTTGCCAGGGAGAAGGGCATTTGGTGGTGAAGCGGATTGTAGCTGGGCGTCCCTGACTTTGTCCTGGGACTACGTGCTTTCTTGGCCTGGGGAAGGGCGGTGTGGGACATCGAGCCCCGTGTGAGGCGAAACTGGAACAGTGGGTTTCAGTGATACACCAAGTCCCTGATAATTCTGCCTTTGACCAGTGTCTCAGTCACGGAGGTACAGCTGGACTGTGGCAACTTTCTATTTAATGGCAATTCTCAGAACACACACACAGGGCTGAAGAACGGCACAGGCAGCCCTTGAAGTTAGCATACTGAGAAGCTGTAAAGATACTACCTGGTGAAATTAGTGTTGCATTCCTGAGTTTTTCCAAATGGTAAAATAATAATAATAATAATAATAATAATAAAC
Organism: Mustela nivalis; assembly: GCF_964662115.1. Classification (NCBI taxonomy): domain Eukaryota; kingdom Metazoa; phylum Chordata; class Mammalia; order Carnivora; family Mustelidae; genus Mustela; species Mustela nivalis. The sequence goes on from NC_139031.1 coordinate 85,255,377, forward strand.
AACAAAAAAAAAAAACCCGGGCACCTGAGTAGCTCAGTGGGTTAAAGCCTCTGCCTTTGGCTCAGGTCATGATCCCAGGGTCCTGGGATCGAGGCCCGCATGGGGCTCTCTGCTCAGCAGGGAGCCTGCTTCCTCCTCTCTCTCTGCCTGCCTCTCTGCCTACTTGTGATCTCTGCCTGTCAAATAGATAAATAATATATAATTAAAACAAATAATAATAAAACCACGAGACATGGAATTCTTCGAGGCTTCCTTCACTCAATTTTAAGAGACACTAACGCCAATCAGGGTCTTGAAGAGCCGTTCCCACACTTGTTCGTAGTGGTACAATTCAAACACTATCCATTGGCGGACGATGGGATAAACAAAATGTGGGCTCGCCATACAACAGAATATTAGCCTTATAAAGGAAGGAAATTCTGACACACGGATGAACATTGAGAACATTACGCTAAGCGAAATAAGCCAGTCAGAAAAAGACAAATACTACAGAATTCCACTTACATGAGGTGCTTCGAGGGGTCAAATTCCGAGACAGGAAGTAGAAAGGTAGTTGCAAGGGCTGGGGGAGGGGAAAATAGGGAGCCGTTGGTCTGCGTGTGTGAAGCTGCAGTTTTGCAAGATGAAAAGAGTTCTGGAGATTGGTTGTAGGACACAGTGAATGTATTTAACACTGCTGCACTATGTATTAAAAATGGTTACGATGGTCAGTTTTTTTTTTTTTTTCAAAAAATTCAATTCAATGAATTTATTAAAGATCTATTTTATTTATTTATTTAAAGATTTTATTTATTTGACAGAGACAGAGCGCAAGCAGGGGAAGAGGCAGAGGGAGAAGAAGAAGCAGGCTCCCTGCAGAGCAGGGAGCCCGACGTGGAACTCTATCTCGGGACTCTAGGATCATGACCTGAGCCAAAGGCAGTGCCTCAACTAACTGAGGCACAAAGGTGCCCCAAAAGATCTATTTATTTTAGAGAGAGAGAGAGAGAGAGCATGCAGGAGTGAGGGAGGAGGGGGGCAGAGGGAGAGAATCTCAAGCAGACTCCCCACTGAGCGAGGAGCCAGACACAGGACTTGATCCCACAACCTATGAGAACATGACCCAAGATGGGTGTTCAACCCACTGAGCCACCAGGCAGCTCCCCCCCTTTTTTAAGAGAGTGTGTGTAAACAGTGGGGTGGAGGGTATGGTGGAGGAGCAGAGGGAGAGGGAGAGGGAGAGAGACAATCTCAAGCAGAAACAGACTCCCGCCAAGTGCAGAGCCTGACGCGGGGCTCAATCTCGCGACCCTGAGATCGTGACTGGGAGCCAAAATCAAGAGTCGGATGCTTAACTGACTGAGCCACCCAGGTGCCCAGGACGGTAAATTTTCTTATGTGTGTATTTTGCCACAATTAAAAATACAGTCGAACTCCCCAGCCCCCAAATTCATGCAACTTAAATTATACACCAATATCTTGACTTTAAAAATACTCATTCCAAGAGCTGCTTAAAAAGCTCTTGCCGATTTAGTCACCTTGGTTCTGATCTGTTGATTTTTATTTCTTTTAAAGAAGGAAGTTCAACTTCAAATGTTGATGGAATTCCAGGTGGGAAGATTCTGCCGTTCCTGAGCAGCCTTCTCGGATGTACTTCATCGTATATTCAGGACAAGAAACTAGGACCTTTGGGTTTCAAGGCCAGCTCCTGTCCCATGAGCTGGTAGGAGAAAAGGGAAGGCCTCCAGTCTCTGTGAAAAATGGCGGGGCCCATGTTGAGTACCGCGATCTCAGCAGACAAAGATACGACACTGGGAGAGAATAATCCAGAGCGGTTGTATGAACCAGAATAAATTTCAAAACTGAGCCAAATGGTCCTCCGACGCTCACAGTACAGTCTGCATTTCTCCCCTAAAGTCAATGTCCAGCTCCAACGGGCTCCTTAATTCAGCCATGAGCACAGCGCCAGCTGACTCCTCTTTGGTCATGCTTCTGCCCTGCTGTGTTAGGAACTGAGCCTTAGCCAGGCCCCCTTATACCTGTGACCGATCTCCTGATTTGCAACTTTCTCTGCTATATAACAAGTGTGCCTCACTGCTACCCGGTACTGCCAACGCTTCCAGAACTCCAGCTGGACTGCGATCCCAGCGTCCATGGGCAAGATGTGGAATTGAAGCCCATCACATACTAGACGAGAAGCCTAACGTGAAGTTCTCTGGATTGAGTTTTCCTGTGCTGGAATGGAAGGTGTTAAGGGAAAAAGTCTGATCAAGAGGGTTTCAGTGGGTTCCACAGACCGGGTGAGTAGCAGGGACTCAGCTGCTGAGTAAGTACCTCTGATACCAGCTGGTTGGGGGGCACTGTATCTTGGCAGCGGGAAGAGGATAGGAGACTCTAGTTGTTTTGGGTGAGAATTCCAAGGGTGTCCAGTAACTAATGGAGAATGGCTGTATATAGAATGAAGGAGAAAAGGGACTCCTGGGGCGCTCAGTTGGTTAAGTGTCTGTCTTTGGCTCAAGTCATGATCCTGGGGTCCTGAGACTGAGTCCCGCATTGGGCTCCTTGTTCAGTGGGGAGTCTGCTTCTCCCTCCGCCTGCCACTCCCCCTGCTTGGGTCACCCCCACAAATAAATTTAAAAAAATTTTTTAAAGAGATTTTACTTTATTTATTTGACAGAGAGAGACACAGCAAGAGAGGGAACACAACCAGGGGAGTGGGAGAGGGAGAAGCAGGCTTCCCACAAAGCAGGGAACCCGATGCAGAACTTGATCCCAGGACCCTGGAATCACACCTGAGCCGAAGGCAGATGCTTAACAACTGAGCCACCCAGGCACTCCAATAAATAAAATCTTAAAAAAAAAAATGAAGGAGGAAAACCTGGAGCCTGACCTGGATACATTATTATTATTATTATTTTTTAAGATTTTACTTTTTAAGTAATCTCTATACTCAATGTGGGGCTCGAACTCACAACCCCAAGATCAAGAGTTACGTGCCCTTCTGACTGAGCCAGCCAGGCAGCCGTGACCTGGATACTTTTATCTTTGGTGTCCTTTCTGCCCTGCTTTTTGGGCTTACCTGCTAAGGTAACCTGCCTCTGGTCTGAGCTGAGACGGTACTTCTGCTGGGAGGTAAAAGATGACAGGGAAGCAGGCATCTCGGTGATGGTGGGAAGGATCAAACCCATCCCCAAAAGAAATGAGATTCAGAGACAGACAGAGAGAGGTGAAAAGCCTTCCCGTTTGCCCCTTGCCAACCTCATTCCCCAGGATAAATGTCAGCCGTCCGTCCAGTGGAATATTTAGTCTCTTTTCTTCACCACTGCTGACAACCGCCCTCAGATCCGAAGCTGATGAACAAAGGAGGATATGATGGCAAGATGGTACCACCTGATTTGGAAAAACCAACCCCAGAGACTCCATCTTTTCCAGCTAGGAGCTCAGGAAGGTGCGGAGAGCCCCCGCCGCTGCTTCAGGGGCACATCGATCCCCACGGGTATCTACACTCCAGGGCACGGGAGCGCGGCTGTCTGGAAGCCTTCTGTGGCAACCGCCTCCCGCCTTCCCCCACTGTCCCCTCTCTCCCGGCTCCCCCTTCCCCTTCCATCACCCCTGGCCAAGACAGAGTCCCAGCCCTGGGCAGTGGATCCTGAAAAACAGATTTAATTTCTTTCCACTGGTAAGAAGCCAGAAGATGCTGACCCCTGCTTTCATGGTGCAGGCATCTCCCTGCGTGGAATCCGGGTAACTCAAACACCTCCGTGTGCTGTTGGCACTGGGAGGACTGGGGAGCTGGCAACACCCGGATGACTAAGCAGATTCATTACTCTGTGTGCTTAGGTGATCCACAAGCCTGGCAGCGACCCCTGAGGTCCCGTCCTTGCGGTCTGGAGGGGTGCACGCACGCGCCCCCTGGAGTCTCCCAATTCGGCAGACACACAGGTCACCTTGCTGTTGGCCTTTCTCCGCGGAGCCGTGTCTGAAAGGGAGAGAGGAGTCCACGCTCGGCCCCCGCTGCTTTCATAATCCTGTTTTATTCCGTTGAGATGAACTCATTCCGGGATCCCAGGGTGGCAGCTTGTTTCCCTGCTGTGTCGAACACCCTGGGAGTCGTCTGCTCCCAGGGACCGCAGTCCCTCTGTCTCTGGTCTGGGAAGGGATCCCGCAGCTGAGAACAGTCCTCCCTCGTCCTCCTTGCTCTGTGGGGACAGGTCTACCTTGCTGAGTTTGGGCCGTTTGGCTGCCACGTCCTCTTCCCGGGGGGCCTGCCTGAATTGATCATTTTGGACCAAGGAGGGTGCTCTGGCTCTAAGAAAAATGGTTCTCATGGCACCGAGTGGGTTCCTCTCGCTGCCCAGTGACGTCTGCAAATGAGCAGAAGTGGAGTGTCTTACAGCGCTGTTCCAAGGGCTGCCTGTGTGTCTCGGGCCCAGAGCTCTCCGGCTGCTCCCCGTGCTTGGGGATCATGATTTATTCTTTTATTTTTAAAGATTTTATTTATTTATTTGACAGACAGAGATCACAAGTAGGCAGAGAGGCAGGCAGAGAGAGAGGAAGGGAAGCAGGCTCCCTGCTGAGCAGAGAGCCCGATGCGGGGCTCGATTCCAGGACCCCGGGATCGTGACCTGAGCCGAAGGCAGAGGCTTTAACCGACTGAGCCACCCATGCGCCCCATGATTTATTCTTTCATCGTCAATGGATAAGCCTTAAAAGAACGGTTCGGAAAACCTTCGGGCCTGCAGAAATTGGTGCCAGCCCAGCTCCATTTACCAGCGCGGGGCAAAGATGGATTTGACAGGCAGGAGCCTGCAGAGACATACGGTATTTGTGCTGTGGGTTATGTGTCTGGTGGAGAGTTCTCAGTGGTCTGATTTCTTCCCACCCATTCTTTTGACAAAGGCCCCTGTGCCTGTCCTCCTGGTCTGGCAGAATTTCAAGGATCTCCGATTTACTGCACACCACCCAGCCTCCTGCCTTGTAAGCAGTGACGGCATTGAAGTCATCCCGAGTGAAAGGGGATCTGCTCTATTTTATTATTATTTTTTTAATTTAAAAAATTTTAAAAAGATTTTATTTCTTTATTTGTCAGAGAGAGGGCACAAGCAGGGGGAGCAGCAGGCAGAGCAGGCAGAAGGAGAAGTAGGCTTCCTGCTGAGCAGAGAGCCCGATGTGGGACCAGGCTTCCTGCTGAGCAGAGAGCCCGATGTGGGACTCGATCCCAGCATCCTGGGATCACGACCTGAGCTGAAGGCAGACACTGAACCCACTGAGCCACCGCACTGTCCCGATCTGCTCTATTTTAAAAGACCCTCAGAGAAGGAATTCTATTTGGCTCTCTTGGGTGATTTTGGGGGGCTGCTATCAAGATAATTTTTACATCACATTTAAATTCTGTTTTAAGGGGCGCCTGGGTGGCTCAGTGGGTTAAAGCCTCTGCCTTCGGCTCAGGTCGTGATCCCAGAGTCCTGGGATCGAGCCCCGCATCGGGTTCTCTGGTTGGCAGGGAGCCTGCTTCCTCCTCTCTCTCTCTGACTGCCTCTCTGCCTACTTGTGATCTCTGTCTGTCAAATAAATAAATAAAATCTTAAAAAAAATTTCTTTAAAAATTTATTTATTTATTTATTTGACACAGAGGGTGAGCACAAGTAGGCAGAGCAGCAGGCAAAGGGAAAAGGAGAAGCAGGCTCCCCGCTGAGAAGGAGCCCAACTCTGGGCTCAATCCCAGGACCCTGGGATCATGACCTGAGCCGAAAGCAGATGCTTCATTGACTGAGCCACCCAGGCGCCCCCACATTTAAATTCTTTAAGTAGACAAAATACCTGGGATGTTCCTGAAGGCCAAGAGTCAGACAGTCGCTACGGATCTGCCTAAGTAAGAGAGCTACAAAGTCCTCCCGTGGTATAGCGCATTGGGGAGGTACGGCAGAAATCCCGACGAACGAATAAATGGTTTTTTTTTGTTTTTGTTTTTCATTTTTAATCTGGGAAAAGATTGGGGAAACTTTCAGAAGGCCAATCTGTAAACACCTTAAGCAAACAGAAAACAGGGTAATTGGCCACAGGGCACAGTCAATAAAAAACCAGCCAGATTAATCTAATATTATTTAGTGGCTGAGTGTCAGGTTTGGCAGTCAGAGAGAAGGCACGGTGTCTAATCTCTCCTGGCCTTTTGCACGACTTTGGATTCGCTCCCATAGAACCCACCCTCAGTAAACTGGGAAAATGTGGTGCCCTGGCAACAGAGCCAAGACCAGCTAGCGGCGACTTATGCAGCCCCGGGCAGCACCCTGAGCAGAGCTCAGAGGGGCCCCTCGCCCACCAGGAAGGTGAATGCATCTTCATCCGTTACTTGGATGATGGGCCGACACCTCATCTGTCAACTGGGGGAAAAGATGACCAGCCGCCGTGAAGAATGGTGTGGGACTCTCCCTTAAACCCGTTAGGAACGGGGGAGAGACGAACAAGCTGAGCTGATGAATTGGAAAAGTGGCTGGAGGCAAATGAAATAAAATCAGCGAGCACAAGTAGGGCCGACTCCAAGGGCTGTGCCTTGTCACTGTTCTAGAGGGTGTCGCAAGACAATGGAGGATGATGGTTAGGAATGCAGGCTTCAAGTCAGATGAACCCAGATCGGGATCCTGCTTTTTCTACTGCTGGTTTCATAAGGGTAGGCCATCCGACTTCCCAATTCTGGGACCTCCATGAGCCCCTGAGGACTTTTGAGAGAATCAGAAGAAGGGACAGCCTCGTGAAGGACAAAACTCATTCAGGCATAGGAGGCTGCCTTGCCTACCTTATCTCAGGACTTCACCACTCTGGGCCTCAGTTTCCCTATCAGTATCAGTTTCACTATCAAAAGATGAAGATGATGGTGGAGATTTGAAGGGATTACATGGAGTTTTCATATGAAGTGCACAGTAGAATGGTGGGCGCATGGTTGGCTTTCAATAAACTGGAGAGAAAACAAAAAGGCGAGAGAGGATCCTGCTCTTTCTTCTGCGGTATACATCAGGAGTGCAACTCATCAGAAATGTATGTCCTCTTTGCCCTTCTGGTCCCACCACAGAGGGAGGGGGCTATATAAGGTAGGGAGAGGCAGGGACAGCAGAGGCTGGGAGCTGGTGGACCTTCCATATTTACCCAGAGTAGAGGACCACTTCTGCGGGGGGGGGGGGGGGGGTGCAGTGAAGAGGAAAACCAAAGCCAGGGAAGACGTCTTCCCCACTGCTTCTCCATCCCTGGTCTTCCATGCACAGACCAAGCCTGGACTAATGGGCCGAGCTCCTGTCTGGAGAACACATTCTGGAGGAAGAGTGAGCAGAAACTCCAGCCTCCTCCTTCTTAATGTAAACACGTTGTGCTATGACCCCAAATTATGTTAGGCAATGGGGAGGGGGGTCCTTCTGGCTTTACAGTGTGTCTTCTGGAGAAGTAACTGCATGGGCCCCTTTCTAAGCTGCTCCAGATTTCCTGGAAATGGGAGGCCCCAGGACCAGCCTCTGCTAGTCTCTCCAGCATTTTTGTTAATCAGGGCTTCCCAGGGCAGGGAGCTCGGGAGGTGGTCTCCAAACCTGCTGGGAGATCAACAGGCACTAAATGACACTCCGGGGAGTCATGATGCCCTAAAACTGTAGGAAAAATCGACAAGCCAGAGGAGAGGAAAATAGAGAAGGAAGAAACAGTCCTGGCACAGTAGGGTACACATGCTGGACAGGCTATCTCTGGGGTGCACAGCTTGCCAGCAGTGGCACGGCCTTGGGCAGCGCTGGCAGGAGGGGTTTGGCACAAACCCTGGGCCAAACCAATGGCCCCTAAAATGAACACTCAGTGAAATTCACATCAATGCATAAAGGGTGTCAGAGCCTTGGAGGGGAGAATGTGAGATGTCAGACGCCAGGAAACAAGTGGATTCTGGAGGGAGCGACGGGTGCTGAGTGGAACAGAGCTCCAGATACCCGGACAGCCCGGGGACAGGCTCGGCTCCGGAGCGGCAAGCAGGTGCACTCCCCTCTGCAGCCACCAGAGGTCAGAGGCTCCCGCTCCTGGAGTGGCTCCTCGCCTCCCAGAGCCAGAGCAGCCCAGACATTGAGTCTCTTTAAAGCCCAGGAGTCATCACCGGCTGGGCTGGCTGGGGGAGGGGAGAGGAGTCCTCACAGAACAGTCTCTGTCCCCCTGCCAATGGAGGTCGGGTGCCAAGCCCTGACCTCAGGTCTCAGTCTCTGCTTTCAGGGAGCTTGTCCTGAGAGGAAGAGGGGACAAGGAAATGGCGTAGCATCCTTGGCCACCTGTGGGGGTCCCAGCCTCTGCTCCCCAGAGACCAGGTCTCTTCAGAGACCAGGAGTCCCAGGGGGCATCTTACCTCACAAGAGGTTGTCACTCGCCCTGCTTTTTCCTTCTCCACCCCCTAGCCCTGCACCCCAACCATCTCCACCCAGAACACCAGAGCACACTTTGTTAAAACCCTTGACGTGAGGCGAACGTGATAACCACTACACTACGGAAACAAAACCCTTGACGTTACAGTCTTCACAGGACCTACAGCACACGCGGGAAATTCTTCGTCCCAAATTTAATAGGCTTTGTCTTTTTAAAAAACCCGCATGTGAACAACATCACCAACCAGTTAGAGACCTTGGGTCTTGCACGACATTCAGTCACTTGCGGGGTCTACCTGCCCCTGCCTTGTCTGTCCTCCTCTTTCCGCAGAGCCTGGAGGAAAACCCCACCACCAGCATTGCCACCCTGCCCCCTGGCTCTCCCCTGCCGCCACTTGGCTACCAGGCATACTGGTAGCCACGTCTGACCCTGCTGTTCCAGGTGTAGCAGGCTCCCCACGACCCAGTCCAGTCCACCACAGCTCCTGCCCTGGGGAACCCTCTGCATAACCTTGTGGGGCTCTCACTGCTCCCTGAACATGCTGCGAGCATGGCCTGGCTCTGGGCCTTTACGTGGGCTGGGTGGTGCCTTTCTCAGGTGTGCCCTCCTCCCTTCTCCGGGGGACACTCCTCCATCTGCCGGGATCCGGGTGGAGTGTTCTCTTCTCTCACAGCACTGGCTGGTCCTTCCGAGGTGTTTGGGCCACATTCATCATGTCAAATGTCAAGGTCTCAGTTCTGTGTTTGTGGCCTGACCAGAAAATGAGCTGCTGCCTGAGGACAAGGACCTTGACCGAGTGTATACATTGCTCTGGAGTGATCCCAGGGACAGATAGATGCATTATTGGGTGCTTCAGAAGGGCATCATGGTTGATGAATGAATGACTGTTCTCAGTAAAGGTGAAGTCAGGATAAAAACCAAACCAGAGCTCCACCAGAACAAATAAATGCTTTAGGTAAGGACCGGCCCACAGCTCTCTCTCCCTGATGCCAGAGCGACGACAAAGGTTGAGGGCTTGTTGACCCTCCCCCTGGCCTCTTACTCCTCTCACTGTCCCTTGACACTGCCACATGCCGGCCCGGAGGCTATGCTTTAACACGGAATATGTGTGTCACCCTCAGGCCGGCTGGATATAGGTAAGGGGCCTGGGGCTTAAAAAGGTTGTCCCGGGGCCTGGGGCTTAAAAAGGTTGTCCCAGGGCCTTCATTCAGCAAAGAGAAGGGCAGCCATGGGGCTTGACTTCGGGCAGCTCTAAGGACGGCGCCCTTGATCTTGGCACTGGCAGTGAGAGGTCCAGGGGTGGGGTTCCCGCTCTGGCTATTCTCTTCATCAGGGTGCACCTGCTTCCTCCTCTCATCACTGAGCGGGCGAGAGGCTCAAAGGGGTGGGGCTACAAGGTACGGCACAAACACAGAGGACGCGGTGGCCACGAATCCTTGTGGCTCTGTCACACTGTTCTCCCCTTCCCCAGCTTTCCAAATCTCTGGTTTCCTCCCCTGGACTCTGGTCCCTTTTTCTGAGCCCTTCTGTGACTTGGCAAGGTCAGCGGAATCTAATACACAAGGAGCTGTCCATTGTCCTTATCTCAATCATCTGGAAATTCATGCAGCCTTTGAGATGTTTCGGTTCCTGTGCCTGCCTGTCCTGGAAAGGACACCATCCTCCCCCCGTCCCCCATGCTTGCATATTCTGGCCTGTCCCTCCCAATCTCTCACCAGCTATCCTTTCCACTCACTCCTTCCCTCTGGGGCCCCTTCCGGTAACCTCCACCGTCTTACTTTTCTCCACCCTGCTTTTCTCCTCTCTGGCCCTCTGTTGCACTCCTCCTTCCTCGCCACCCAAACCCGCACCACTGGTGGTAAAAACTGGCCTTTGAATGCCCCCCCCCCCGCCCAATCTCTTGTGTGAGGGGCTGGATGTGGACGTGGGATCTAGGGAGGGACTTCTGTGCAAGGCCGTACCGACGACGTCTCAGCTCCCTCCTGACTCGGTCAAGTGCACACCGGGACACAGGCAGACAGACCAGCCAGTGGTATGGGAAGCTCTGAACCTTCCCTTTCTTGCCAGAGTGCAAAGGGTTTCTCCTTTTTATCATCCCAGAACCACAGTTCTCCCTTCCTAGCTCTTGTAATTGGGACAGGGACAACAATTCCATGATGGAAACTGGCACTTGGATTTCTCATCAAGAACCTGAAAGGTAGGGGCGCCTGGGTGGCTCAGTGGGTTAAAGCCTCTGCCTTCGGCTCGGGTCATGATCCCAGGGTCCTGGGATCGAGCCCCGCATCGGGCTCTCTGTTCAGCAGGGAGCCTGTTTCCCTTCCTCTCTCTCTGCCTGCCTCTCTGCCTGCTTGTGATCTCTGCCTGTCAAATAAATAAATAAATAAAAATCTTAAAAAAAACTTTTTTAAAAATTAAAAAAAAAAAAAAGAACTTGAAAGTTAGGCTATTTATACCCGTCATTTCCTTTCGCATCAGAAAAATCTCTGTGAGGTAGAAGGAGCTGCTCTGTGTCACGGACTACTTCATTCATTCAGGCATCATTCATTCATTTGGATGTCTGGGGTTTCCCAGCCTGATTGGGAGCCCCGAGATGAGTCCCTTTGCCCTCCGGGAGCCACTAGTAACAAGCCGTGGTCCTGCCCCCACTTCATGCCAACACCAGGCAAGACCAGATAAGACAGCCTCATTTCTCCCACGAGGTGGGGCTATCCACCCCCCCCCCCCCGGTCTCCATACGACACTGGGAAGGGCTTCAAGAGCATGTGTACTCCCCAAACCCCCGAACCCCCACCACTCCAGGAGGACACGCCTCCCATTCTAGGTGTCCAGAGTAGCCCTGCCTAAGGGAGGGCAGTGACCCCGTCACCCCCACCTCACTGTCAGGCATGTCTGTCTGACTGTTCTCTTGCTCTGGCTCATCCTCTTTCTGGGGCGGCAAGCTCATCTGCATTTTTAATAGCTGGGCATATTCAGCATTCATCACACACATATGGGTGGATCGGGCCCAAAAGAAGGCAACAAGCTATGCGAGGAGGGAAGCCTCACCCGCTCCCGCCCACACTAACGGGTTTGCGGGTGTAAGTGACCCCGCGGCTCCCTTCCTGGCCCCGGGTGGCCAGCGGGACAGCAGAAGGGAAAGTCAGACGGGCCGACCCGGTCCACTAGGCGGGGCGAGCCCCCTGGCTGAGCAGGAGGCTCAGAAGTAAAGGTTGCAATGTCCATTTTAGCTCAAAAGAGCCGAACAGCCAGGGGCGCCTGGGTGGCTCAGTGGGTTGGGCTGCTGCCTTCGGCTCGGGTCATGATCTCAGGATCCTGGGATCAAGTCCCTCATCAGACTCTCTGCTCAGCAGGGAGCCTGCTTCCTCCTCTCTCTCTCTCTGCCTGCCTCTCTGCCTGCTTGTGATCTCTCTCTGTCAAATAAATAAATAAAATATTAAAAAAAAAAAAAAGAGCTGAACAGCCACAATTCCCTCTCGACTTCCACCTAGGGACAGAATCATCTTGCCACCATCCCTCGGCCTTTCTGGGCTCGGTGGACATCGAGAGGGTGAGGTGACACAGTATTCCCCCACCGCTGGCCCCCTGAGGGCAGGGCACTGGTGGAGGGGGGCTCTGGGTGGTGTTGAACGGGGGCTCTGGTGGCTGTGAGTGGTGGCGTAGGGACGCCCCCTTTCTCCCTTTCTTCTAATGCAGAGTTATTTTTTAATCTCCCAGCACAAAAGGGAGAAAACAACACACCCGCAGGCCCTTTAACCTTGAGTGAGATGCCGGGAGGATAGCCTGAACTCAGGAGTGGTGTTTTTTATTGCCGTACATGGGGATTTGAGCTACTTGGAAAAGGGCGTCCCTCAACTCCTGTTAAGTCTAATCTAAAGGCCATGCTCCATCACCTGCACGCAAGCCTTATGCTTTCCTGACCTTTAGGGGCTGCGGCAGAACTGCTTCGGGGCAAGGGATCCTTGGCACGGCCTGCCTGCGTCCGTCAGGCCCATTCCCACCTCACACCTAGCGGCAGCTGGCTAAACCAGGCCGGGCAAACGTGCCTTCCACCCTGAAATCTGTCAGCTCCTGCAGGGAGCGTGATGTCACAGAGACGCCAGGAGCCACGGTCACGCACCTGTGAATCAAGGAACCAGAGGACCCCACCCAGGGTCGCCTGGCCTAGGTGCCCAGATCTGTGCGATGCAGCAACCACTAGCTGTTTGTGGCTAGTGAGCACTTAAAAAAAAAAAAAAAAAGATTTTATTTGTTAGAGAGAGAGAGAGAGAAAGAGAGCACAAGCAGGGGGAACGGCAGAGACAGGGGGGAAGCAAGCTCCCCGCTGAGCAAGGAGCCCGATGCGGAGATCGATCCCAGGATCCTGGGATCATGACCTGAGCTGAAGGCAGATGTGTAACCCACTGAGCCACCCAGGCATCCCATTATAGAGCACTTTAAAAAGGGCTGAGGAACTGAATTTTAAAAATTTTATTCAATCTGAGGAACTTGATTCAGTTATTAGAAAATGCTTCAGTGTGTTTGGAACAACCTGGGTATGCAAATTCATATTTTATAATCTCTAGTTGTTTACAAAATCTGAATATAGGGTTAAGTATTTATGATGAAAACGCACTGTCCAAATTGACGTGTATGTTAAGTATAAAATACAGGATCTCAAAGACTTGGTAGAGAAAACAAAAAAGAATGAAAATGATCCCACTGATATGTTAAAATTAGAAGACTGTGGATACATTAGGATAAATAAAATACACTGTTAAAAATTGTGATCTTGGGCGCCTGGGTGGCTCAGTGGGTTAAGCCGCTGCCTTCGGCTCAGGTCATGATCTCAGGGTCCTGGGATCGAGTCCCGCATCGGGCTCTCTGCTCAGCAGGGAGCCTGCTTCCTCCTCTCTCTCTCTGCCTACTTGTAATCTCTCTCTGTCAAATAAATAAATAAAATCTTAAAAAAAAAATTGTGATCTTTTGGGGTGCCTGGGTGGCTTAGTGGGTTACACCTCTGCCTTCGGCTCAGGTCATGATCTCAGGGTCCTGGGATGGAGCCCCACAGCGAGCTCTCTGCTCAGCAGGGAGCCTGTTTCCTCCTGTCTCAAATAAATAATTTCCTCCTGTCTCAAATAAATAAAATCTTAAAAAAAAAAAATTTGTCATCTTTTCACTTTCTCCACCGTGGCTACTAGAAAGTTTACCACTCCACGTGTGTCACACATTATATTTCCACTGGAGAATACCAGTCCAAACAGTTGTAGGTAAAAGGTTAACTGTCTTCAAGAACAGAAATCTTACAAACCCTTTCAATGGTCAGATCAATTTCATTCAATTCAACAAATATTTACTGACAAGGGGACTAAGTTGGCCGAGTGTGAGGCCTGGCACTTACTACGGAGCAGAGTGGCAGGAGGTCTAACCTGGAGCAGACCCTGGACAGAGTTGCAGGAGAGCTAGACACGAAGTGCTGTGGGAATTAAAAGATGTCAGCGTATCGGGGGCCTGCAGGGAGGAAGCGGGTGAGGCACAGGGTTCACGGAGAAGGTGGCCGGGCAGACAGGCTGTGCGGGCGCTGAGGATCTGGACCAGAAGGGCCAGGATGCTGTAGGAAGAATCTCAGCTCAGCAGTCCTTTTCTCCTCAGACCCTCTTCCCTCGCACACCCCCCACCCCCTCACCGTCCTCGGCCCTTGACCCCTGCTCCTCTCAAGACACACAAGCTTCCCTGGAGGACCCATCTGTACCTCCAGCCTCCATGCCTGTGTCTACACTGATGACTCTCACAGCTCCATTCCCAGCCCACGCCGCTCTCCTGACCTCTGGGTCCCCACATCCAACGCCACCAACTGAACATCTCTATGTGGATGTTTTAGTGCATTTCGCTTGGTCGCAATTCGCACACGCTGCGTCGAACAAGTCTTTCGGCGCCATTTTCCCAATAGCCACCTGCTTACTTTGTGTCTCTGTGTCACGTTTTGGTAATTCTTGCAGTAGTTCAAACTTTTCATATTGTGATGGTTGTTATGGGCGATCTTTGATGTGACTGTTGTAATCATTGCTTCAGGGCGCCACGAACCGCATCCATATAAGACCACATCGTGTAAGACCACAGACGCAGCTGAGCAACAAGCGTATTTGGATGGCTCCCCTGACCAGCCGTTCTCAACCGTTCTCAGGCTCTCTCCCTCTCCTCGGGCCTCCCCGATTCCCTGAGACACAACAGTCTTGAGATCAGCCCAGTGACTAACCCCACAACAGCCTGTAAGTGTTCAAGGGGAAAAAAGAGGCACTTGTCTCCCACTTTAAACTGAAAGCTAGAAATTCTTTAGTGTAGCAAGGAAGGCATGTTGAAAGCTGAGACAGGCCAAAAGCTTGCACCGGATAGCCAAGCTGTGAATGCAAAGGAAAAATTACTGAAGGAAATTAAAAGTGCTCCTCCAGAGAACACATGAATGATAAGAAAGCCAAACAGCCTTAGTGCTGATAAATAGAGAACATTTTAGGGGTCATGGATATGGACAGTGATATGGACAGAAGATCAAACCAGCCACAACTCTCCCTTAAGCCAGAGCCTAATCCAGAGCAAGGCCCTAACACTGCCTTCCCTGAAGGCTGAGAGAGAAGACGAAGTAAGAGAAGACAAGTCTGAATCGAGCAGAGGTTGGTTCACGAGGTTTAAGGAAAGAAGGCGTCTCTAGAATGTAAGAGAGCATGGAGAAGCTACAACAAGTTATTCTAGAAGATCTAGCTCAGATCATGAATGAAGGCGGCTGCACTGAACGAGAGGTTTTCAGTGTAGGGGAAACAGCCTCCTACTGGGAGAAGATGCCATCTTCTGGGACTTTCATGGCTACAGACAGGTCAATGCCTACCTTTAAAGCTTCAAAGGACAGGCCGGCTCTCCCGATAGGCAGCTGGGGACTTCAGGTTCTACCTAATGCTCATTTACGAGTCCAAAAATCCTGGGGCCCTTAAGAATGACACTAGATCGACTCTGCCTATAGCTCTCTAAATGAAACACCGAAGCCCACCTGACACCACATCTGTCTACAACATGGTTTACTGAAGCTTTTCAGCCCATTGTGGAGACCTACCGCTCAGAAAATTAAAAAAAAAAAAAAAAAGATTCCTTTTAAAATACGACTGCTGGGGCGCCTGGGTGGCTCAGGGGGTTAAGCCTCTGCCCTGGGCTTGGGTCATGATCCCAGGGTCCTGGGATCAAGCCCTGCATGGGACTCTCTGCTCAGCAAGGAGCCTGCTTCCTCTTCTCTCTCTTTCTCTGCCTACTTGTGATCTGTCAAATAAATAAACAAAATCTTTAATAAAAAAATATAAAGTTAAAAAAAATAAAATACGACTGCTCATTGACAATGAACTTGGTCACTCGAGTTCTGATGGAGAAGGACGCCGCGATTTGTGTTGTTCTCATGCCTGCGAACACGGCGTCTGGTTCTGCGGCCCATGGACCAGGAAAGCACCCTGGGTTTCAAGTCTTACTACTGAAGAAATACCTTTCACTTAAGGCTATAACTGCCTCCGATTGTGATTCCTCTGACGGTCTGGGCCAAATGAACTAAAAATCTTCTGGGAAGGATTCACCATTCTAGATGCCATGAAGCGGGGTTCGAGGCTCCGGTGGGAAAAGTAGCTACAGGAGGGTGGAAACAGCCAGAGAATAGGGTGAGAAGTGCAGTCTGAAGACGTGGCTGAATCTTACGATCTCATGCTGGAACTTGAACAGAGGAGGGGTCGCTCCTGATGGAGGAGACAGGGAAGTGGTTTCCCGAGATGGAATATACTCCTGGAGAGGATGCTGTGAAGACCGTGGAAACGACAGCAAAGGATTGAGAATACAGCAGAAACCTAGTGGATAAAGCAGTGTTTGAGAGGATGGTCTCCGGGCTTGAAAGGAGTTCTGGCGGCTGGGGGTAAAATGCTCTTGAGCAGCACATGTACGCTACAGAGAAATCCCTCTTGAAAGGAAAAGTCAACCAATGTGGCAAATGTCATTGTTGTCTTACTTAAAAAACTTGTCACAGCCACTCCAGGCTCCAGCAACCGCCACCCCCATCAGTCAGCAGCCATCCACACGAGCAAGACCTTCTACCAGCAAAAACATTACGACGCCCCGAAAGGTCAGATGACGGTTAGCACTTTTCATAGCAATGAAGTAGTTTTATGTATTTATGTATTTATTTATTTGAGAGAGAGAGACAGAGATAGGGAGCAGGGAGGGGAGGGAGAAGCAGTCCCCAACTTAGCAGGGAGCTGGATGCAGGGCTTGATCCCAGGACCCTGGGATCATGGCCTAAGACCAAGACAGATGGTTAACCGACTGAACCACCCTGGTACCACACAATTAAGTATTTTTAAATTAGGTGTGGGGCGCCTGGGTGGCTCAGTCAGTTAAGCATCTGCCTTTGGCTCAGGTCATGATCTCAGGGTTCTGGAATCGAGCCCCACATCGGGCTCTCTGCTTGACCTGAAGCCTGCTTCCCCCTCTCCCACTCCCCTGCTTGTGTTCTCTCTCTTGCTGTATTTTTCTCTGTCAAATAAATAAAATCTTTTAAAATACATACATACATACATACGTAAGGTGAATACACTATTTCTTAAAGATAATGCTGTTGCACACTTAACAGATTACAGTGTAGTATATACATAACTTTTATATACATCAGGAAACCCAAAATTCATAGGACTTGCTTTACTGCGCTATTTACTTTATCGCGGTGGTCTGGACAGGAACCTGCACATCTCCGAGGTGTCTGGACTTCACACCCATGGACTTCCCAGTTTAATCCCGCCTTTCCTTCCCTCCTAAACCCTGGCCCTTCGTATCCTCAAGAGACAGCAGCAGGACCAGTCAGCCCGCTATACCGGCCCGGGAGGACAGCGGCATCCTGCTCTTCTCACGTACTCCAAGCCCTGCGTGCAATGAGCGCTGAGGTCCTGTGGCGGTTTTTTGCCCGCTGTTTCTCCTACCTGGCCCCTTCTGCACACGCCGGCGACCGCTGCCTGCGTGCAGAATGTCCCCGCACCTCACCCGGGATATTCAAAGCTCCCTCACTTTCCGAGTGGCGCCTCAAGCCATCCTTCACACGGCCGGCAGGGGGCTCCACCACCTCGGAAAGCTGCTGTAGTGGGGGGCGCGAGAGGGGCAGAGGGAGGGCGAATCCCAAACAGGCTCTGCGCTCAACACAGAGCCCCATGCAGGCTCAACCTCACCACCCTGAGATCGTGACCTGAGCCAAGATCAGGAGTCGAAGGCTTAACCACTGGAGCCGCCCAGGCCCCTAGAAGCTGATCCTTTAGCAGCTCCGGGCAGCCTTCCGGAAGTCCAAATCCCTGAACTTAGCACACAGAGCGGAACTTCATAATATGGCCCTGCCCACCTACCCAGGTTCACCTCCCCCCTCTCCCCACGTGCAGATAACCCTGTGCAGTCCATTCCCTTTGCCTGGGGCCCTCTTCCCACTTTCTTAAAAAAAAAAAAAGTTTAAAAAAACCCAAAACATGTTGGTAAAATAGATAAAACATTCACCAATTGAATCTAGTTTTCTTTTTCTAGAGGATTCCTATTTATCCTTCAAATTCAGCTCTAGGGTGACTCCTTCTGAAAAACCCTTCCTGAGTCCTCAGATGGGGTAGGTGCCCATCTTTTGTTCTACCAGTATCTTAGTTCTTAACACGTTGTACTCTGTGTTAGCATCTGTCTCTTTTTATTACAGACTCCCTAAGAGAGTCTGTGTCTTTTTTTTTTTTTTTTTTTAAGATTTTATTTATTTGAGAGAGAGGGAGCATGCACAAGAGCACATAAGCTGGGGTGGGGGAAGTGGCAGAGGAAGAGGGAGAAGCAGACTCCCCACTAAGCTTGGAGCCTGACACAGGGCTCAATCCCAGGACCCTGAGATCATGACCTAAGCCGAAGGCAGATACTTAATGACTGAGCCACTGAGGCAGTCTGAGAGTCTTTGTCTTATTTAATTTTGCATCCCTAAGGCTACAGTGTGCAGTTGTACAGGTTATGCACTGCACCAGGATTTCTGCTTGAGGAAGTGAGTAGGGGATGAAGACAGTTAGCCAACAATGCACTCTGGGACAGGGCTGTATCCAAGCTTTTTTCTATTTGCACAAAGATGCCATAGGGGACATCAGGGGCCCCCCATATATACTTAATATATAGGCCTCGTTACAGAATTGGCACACAGTATTATAGTAGGTGCTTATTAAATGTTAAATTGAGTAACGACAGATGGATGGATATTCTAGATAGGTACCAAAGAAAGACACAGTGGGGAAGCTTGGGGCCAGTTTGTATAGGGTCTAACCCTTAGTCGAGAAGGCAATGAGGAAGCTTTGAAAATTTTTGAGATGACTGTGACTTAGACTCACAAACTACTCAGGCTTGAAAAGGAGACTCAGAGAAGTGAAGTGACTTGTACAAGGTCACACAGAACATTCCTGGCTGAGCCCGGACTTGAACTGGCTTCTCTTGCCCCCAGCTCCCTGCTGGCTCTTTCACACTGCTCTCCAGGGAAGCCTGCCAGAACCAAGGCAGAGTCCTCCGAGTCTCCAAGAAAAGTCTTTCCAGCCTTCCTGACACACTCCTGGCAATGGAGGGTTGGGGGCCGATAGCTCGGCTAGAGGCCAGGGAGAAAGCCTCCTGCATTGCCCACCCCTTGTCGGTCTTCAGGTTTGCCTCCTTGAAAGTGGGCAATCACCAGCCAGGTTTCCGCTCTTCACACAAGACGAGTGCTCTAGTGTCTGGAGCTGCTTTTTCCCTAAGAAGGATTTCCCTCCTTGCAATCCTTCTGGCTGCTCTTCTGTGGGCCCTAGCCAATGTTCTCAGAGACTTCCAGAATTACCCTGCTTGGGCTGATGGGCCTGGCCCACAGCGGTCTTCACGAGGGCATGTGGCATTGGTCTGAATGGAGTATGGGGCCTGATCTAACCCAGCAGTCTCCCTGAGGAGACATCTTGGACGTCTTAGAGCATGTCTCATGCCGCTGGGACGTCTATCATCTGTGGTCCATTGTGTTCATCTTATGATCTTCCGTGACCCCCGATTTTCCTTCTGGCTCCTTCCTCCCGGGCCCTTGGTCCAGCTCTCTCCGGTGGTTTCTCAGTACTCTGGACTCTGAAGAAAGGACTTTATCCTTTTCCATTTTCAACTTCATTTCTCTAGTTTTGCAGAGAGATTTGACTTCCCAACCTTTGTCACCATTTAGAGGAGCTCTGACCTTTGGTGCAGCTGACAATGAGGATGGTAACATTATCTTCCCAGTATGTCAAATGTGTGCTCCTCTCCAGACATTGCACTTGCTGCCTTTATAAAAATTAGCTCACTAGAGCCTCACAGCAATTCCACGGGGTAGAGCTCTCAGTAGCCCCATTTTACAGATGAAGAAAACTGAGGCACACTGGATGGAACAACTTGCCCAGGGTCACCCAGCTGAGATCTGTACAGGGACAGTGATGGCCAGAGCATGCATGTGCTTATATCGAGGCTAATGAGGTCACAGATACAAGGGAGCCTCTCCCTCTGAGCAAGCGGGGCCAGAGGCCACCCACCGTCACTCTCAGGCTGGGCCTTCCCTAACCTGCTCCATCCTCCTACAGGATGGCCCTGGGATCCTAACAAGCCGAGAGAACAAAGCCTGCCCACGAGGCCCACCTGGATGACAGGTAACTCCCCTCCTTGACAGCTGTGTCTAAACCTTTCCACTCTATCACAAGAGGCTCTCTAATTGATCTGGCATAATTAGCTCTTTACAAAGTCATCATAATTTCCAGTGAGCAGTGACAAACTAATTGATGGATGATTTTAGTCCACAGCTTTACTAGGTATGAACTTAAGTGTAATTAACTATCATTAATTAACAGAACACTTTTTCTCTTTAAATACACAAATGAGGCAGGCTCCACACTTATCCCTCGTCTGCCTCCACGATGCCTGAACGAGAAGGCTAGAGGCTCGGTCAGAAGCCAGTCCCTTAAGTGTTTCACGTTGGGGCTGTCCGAATTTGAAGACGTTTGCCTCCTGCCTCCTGTCCTCCTTTCCATGTCTCGTTTCCTATCTGTCCATTCCACAGGTGACCTTTCCCTGACTTTTGGGTAAAGACTGAGATAAAAACAAAACAAAACGAACCCAGAGCCTCTGATTCTCCACAGTCACTTGCAACCAGCCCTCTCCCACCCCTCAAAGGGGTGATGTTCTCTTTGGATTTCCTCTTTTCCTTTCAGTGGTCAGCTCCCCATTACCTGCCTCTGTCGGCTGCTGTCTGGGAGCGGAGGCTCGGTGGAGGGCCTGCCTCACAGGGCCTCACTCCCTGCTGGGCAAACTGTCCCTGCTTTTGATTATTTTCATCAGTGCTTCTCTTCACTGGGGCGGAAAGTTGAGACGACCGCCTCACTGAGGAATACTTCCCTGGCACCCTGTTCTTAGACACGGCTTGGCTCAGCTCTCAGGGACAGAAAGGCTTCCCCTGTCAGGCACGTGGTGCCTTAAGGCCCCGTGTGCCCTCTCAGGATTTAGGTTTCTCGTCCCCAGTCCCATCATTCTGGTTTTCTGCCCCTTCCCTCCTCATTCCCCAAATTCCTGGACATGCTGCCCAGGAACAAAGCCAGAGGGTAAACACCGTTTCCTGCGGTGACCCAGGACAGACGAGCGGCGGGGACAGACCGCTGCCGGCTGCCAGCGCCCGACACTCACCATGGTTTGTCCCTTGATCCTTTTGCAGAAAAGACCGTGTGCTGTTTGCTGCTGGAGGTAAGGAGATTGTCTTTGGGCGTTTTGAATGGCTTTGAGGTGCTGCTGGCAGAGTTCTGGCCGCTGAGACAGGCTTTAGTTTTCACCTGTACTAACGATGTCCTGGAATTGGAGGGTGGAGATGCCGGAGAGGGAGAAGGCCTACACATTGACCCGTGTCTTCTCTCTGCGGAGGAAGAAAGAAGAGAACTCAGCACATCACGGGTAGCAGGCGAGCCCCACATGCTCACGCACACTCAAATACACAAGAGGCAAAGAGAAAAGCGTCTATCTTGCAGGGTCGGGACCCCAAAGCCCCAGCTCTGACTACGATTCTGTCTGGACATCTGCTCCTATCCCACCAAGGAGTGACGACGTTTTGAATGTTTCTATCAAATGGCACGTTCAACGAATTCCCGGCTTCTCAAGGAGGCATCCACCGGGCTTGATTTCTGCAAAACCAGCCCCAAAGGACTAGCAGAGGGAACCAGGTGTTCCCAGAACACCGTGGGGCAACCATACAGCCCAAGTGATCTCCAGACAGCTCTTCGGAGGCCACAAGGTCCCTCGGCAGCGGGTAGAGTAGGGCTCTCAAGAGAACAAATAGGAAATTCTTGAACCTGACCCCCTTCCCCACCAACCTCCAGCAGGAGCATGAAGGTCAGAAGGACCAGGAGGGCTGAATGAAAGGGTCAATGAATGCCAGGAAGTGGCCCAGCTTCTGTCCACGTGCCCCTGCGGCCTCTCCAGGGCTCACTGAGGGCCAGGCCCCAGCTGCTGGCCTCGGACCCACAGAAGGACATCTGTGCTTGAGGGAGAAGTCACAGATATGGGGCTGGGTCTAGGCAGACGGGCACAGCTTCCTGAGGTTCTACAG
This sequence comes from Mustela nivalis, assembly GCF_964662115.1. Lineage (NCBI taxonomy): Eukaryota > Metazoa > Chordata > Mammalia > Carnivora > Mustelidae > Mustela > Mustela nivalis. The sequence continues at coordinate 85,277,344 of NC_139031.1, forward strand.
AAAATACTAGCGTTCTCGGCAGATATGCCTCACGTGTTCTCCCATTGTCAGCTCGTGTGGTCTCGACTCACTGGGCAGGATGGGGATGCTGACCAGGACGACAGGTGCACGTCGTAAAGTCCTTAACTGTTGCAGGGTAACAGGTCTGATCCACGCTAGGGAAGCCCCTCTCAAGAAAAACGTGCACTTACACACGCACGAAAACTTCGTACACAATTATAGGAAGGAATCCTGGACCTCCAAAAGACAAAGGCTCTGAAATCTTAAGTTCCTTCTGGCTCTCTGGGGCCCCCATACAGTGGGGGGGCGGGGGCTGTTCGTTCAAGTGCTGAATAAATAAAGAAAATTACATCAGACGTCCCGATGTGGGGCACCTGCCCGGCTCAGTCAGTGGGGTACGTGACTCTTGATCTTGGGGTTGTAAGTTCAAGCCCCACCCTGGGGGTTGACATTACTTAAAAAATAAAATCCCCCCCCCCCAAAAAAAGATGTCCTGATGGGAAGAACTAGACATCACAGATCTGGAAATCTGGGTTGAACGTGACAATGAACAAGATGGGAGCTGAAAATGACAGTCCATGTTGTCCCTCCATCTCCAAGCTGGGTATCAGGCTTTTCTCATGAGTGAGACATTTCTGGCAGTTAAGTCATTCCGGGTACCTGACCTAGGAGGAGAAAGCCAAGTTCACTTGGTGATTGGGAATGGGCTCTTGGGGGTTTCTCTGGGTTCCCTCACACTGATGGGCTGCCAGACTGTCTCATGCAGATGGACTCTCGTCCTCTGATGAAGTGGGGCCTGGGGAAGAAGCGGATTTTCACGCACCATCTGATTGTTGAGGGTACTTCTGCCTGACCAGTGCTTGTAGGTTGCCTATACTCAGGAACTTTCCTGGGTAGTTTTTCTTCATTGAGTCAGAGCAGACCCTTCATCCATGCTTCGGTCTCAGAACCATTCTGCTGTAGTTTTTACAAACCAAGAGCTGGTCCCAGGGCATCTGTTTTGAAGTAGTGGGAGAACCCTAGGCTGCGAGCCAGGGACCGAGGCTCCGACTCCAGCCACCCTGCAGTCCTGGGCCTGGAGTCTGCCACTCGAGCAGTCTCAGTCTCCGTGTCTTTATCTGTAAATGAAGAGGGTCCCTAGTTGGCTTCTAAGGTCTCTTGCCTCTCCATTACCATAAATACAAGGATACTAACACCTGCTGCTTTTCTCCTCATCCCTCATGATTCCCGAATATTATGGCAATAATTACAGCTGAAGTATTGAAATATTTTACCCAGGCAGGGTCTTCCTTGGAGGAATTCATCCTTTGTGAAATTGGACTGGCCTTTACAGCCCCTGCGAGACAGGCAGGAAGCAGCCAGGCGTCTCCACCCTCCTCACGGCTGACTGGTCAAAGAAGACCCAGAGCGGCGAGCTGACTCGCCAAGGTCAGGGCCAATGGCTACGCGAGGAATGGGCCTCTGTGCCGTGTGCAGGGGGCCGAGCGGCTTCTCAGGAAGACAGGAAATGGGATGTACTGCGAGCAAGATTTGGAGCCAGGAAATTAGGAAGTGCAGGACTCAGAATCACAGAAGATCAGAACTGGATCGAAAGTCAGCGGTCCGAACTCCGTGCTGATGGATGAGGCTACAGGGGCTCTCGGTCACCAGCCTGCAGGGCGAAGCCAGTTGGGGGCCACGCCGAGACCAGAACCAAGTCTTCTCACTTCAAACCCATAGTTCTTGCTGCCCTTCCGGAGGTTTCCAGAATGAAAATACAACTCTGATGTTTACCACCACTGTTTGGACATGCTTGACATTTTCATTGACTCACTTGCTGATCACTTGCTCAAGCTGACACAGTGGGGGTGGGAGGGGGGGGCGGGGGGAGGATGTGCAGAAATCGTTCTCAGCTCTGGGGGAGAGGTGGGCTTTGATAACGAAGAGAAATTCTGTTTTGCTAAACTAAGAGTTAAAAATAATACAAGTAAATGGAGAGAGACAAATACCATATGATCTCACTCATATGTGGAATTTAAGAAACGAAACAAAATAAAAAACCAAAAAACAGACTCTTAACTAGGGAAAACAAACTGGTGGTTGCCAGAGGGGAGATGGGCAGGGGGATGGGGGAAATAGGTGATGGGGATTAAGATTAAGAGTATACTTGGTTAAGATTAAGAGTATACCCCGGGGGCCTCAATCGGGGAAGTGTTCATCGCTTGACTTCAGCTCAGGACGCTGAGATCGAGCCCAGTGTTGGGCTCTGTGCTGGGCGTGGAGCCTGCCTACAATTCTTTCTCTCCCTCCCACTCTGCTCCCCACCTAACTCGCGTGCCCTGTTAAAAAAACCAAAAAGAGTACACTTGTCCTGATAAGCAGGGGGTAACATACAGAATGGTTGAATCACTATATTGTGCACCTGAAACTAATATAACACTGTATGTTAAGTCTACTAGAATTATAGCTTTTAAATAATAATAATAGTAAACAAAGATAAATCACAAGGAAGGGTGATTAAGGATAAAATGAATGAGCCACACCAATGATTCTAAAATCACCTTCTTAGGGAACTCTGTTTAGTGACCCAGCCAACACGTTCCACTCCTGAATTCACAGAAAAGAAAGAAATCAACAGATCCGCTTATTTCTTGGTTTTTAGTTCCATAAATTCTCCTCAAATGACCAATTAGAAGAACAAGTTGTAAAGGAGAGAATTAATTATTCATCAAAACCTGAAGATAGCCCTTTACCCTTATGTGTGATTTTGAATTGTAATAAACAGATTAAAGCAGTGTTTCCTATTGAACTATTCCTTATTGTTCAGACAGGAGTAAATGTATCACTCTTTCAAGGTACCCCACAAAGAGACCCGTACTTCTGTCCCCTGAGCTTCGAGAACAAGCTTGGCAGCCTCTGGTACGAGCGAGAAAGGCTGTGTACAGATTTAAAGTGGGGAGCCCAGGTCACAGTGATCAGAGCCTCCCTTAGGAGGTGAGCTGCACACTTCAGTCGGTGAAGCTTTTGAAAAGGGGGAGAACTGATGTCCTGGGTAGCGCGGAGTGAGTAGATTTTTCAGAAAGATCCAATTCCTATTCAATCGGTGTTTCTCTAGTCTGGGATGACCCGCCCGTGGAGAACTCGCATGGTTTTGTCTTTTGGTGGAGAGGGGGGTGGGCTGCTGATAGAGGCAGACGGGGTCCCGGTTTCTCGTAAAAAGGTACTCTGTGCGGGGGCAATGTCCTTGGGTAAAGCATTCCAGATTTATGACAATCATTCTGATGCGAGTCCTCACCTACCCTGGGCTTATTTTTTTCTGTTTTGCTCAAGGGTCAGCCTAAGGTAGATCCTTATAATTATACTTATTCCACCTGCCCTGCCCAGGAAGAGTTTATAGAACACTGAATTTTTTATTCACTATTAAAATACATTACAGACTTTTACAATTATTTTAGAGAAAAATTCTTTTTCTCCAATTTTTCTTTCTTTCTTTTTTTTTTATTTTTATTTTTTTTTATTTATTTGACAGAGAGATCATAAGCAGGCAGAGAGGCAGGCAGAGAGAGAGGGGGAAGAGTAGGCTCCTAGCTGAGCAGAGAGCCCGATGCAGGGCTCCATCCCAGGACCCTGAGATCATGACAGGAGCCCAAGGCAGAGGCTTAACCAACTGAGCCACCAGGCGACCCTCTTTCTTTGTTAATGTAAATAGATGCGTTAGCAAAACGGCAATTAATTGCTGTTTTGGATTATTCTTTTTCAACTACCGTTATTCTATTTATACCCTACTGATTCTCATATACCGGTCACCGGTCACTTAAAATGGTTAGGTAACAGTCAATCATTGCTCTATATTATTGAGCCACTTTTTAAGCCATGTGCTTACTATCTGGCTTTTTGGTTTTCTTTTTTGGCTTAAAAAAAAATAGTAATTTATTTAAAAAGTGTTTTAGGATTATTTCTTTGAGGGATCGTTTCCAAAGCAAAAGACTGCGACAGTTCATCACTCTTACGACGCGTTTCTTTCTGGACAGAAAGATCAAACCCATCTACTGTGCTAAAGCTAAATACGAATAATAAAAATAAATAAATAAATAAATAAATAAATATTGCACTTACTACTAAAGTGGAAACAAAGTCACTGTGAGAACACCCGTACGGAAGTAAGTTCAAGAACAATGTCTGTGACTGATCTTGGCTTAGCAACCTCTGGTCCCACCCCTCTGTCCTCTGGCCAACACTACTAATAATTTACTAAGAAAGTCCCCTGTATCAGGCAGTCTACGAAACTTGATTTCCCTTGGAGCATTTAATTCTTTCAATTCCCCAAGAGAGGTATTATTACTAGCTCTCTGCCACAGATGAAAGGCATGAAGTTCAGAGACAGGACGTGCCCGAGGTTACAACGCTAGAAAACATCAGAGCCCGTGGTCTGAGCTCTACCACCTGACAATCCTGGAAGACGGTGCAGTGGACAGGGGCAGCCTGGAAGATCCCTAAGGACCCCCACCCCGCCCCACCCACCTGTATGGGCATTCCTGCACGGCACTCCTGCTCCCTTAGGAAGAGGAAAGAGATGCCTTTTAGGTCCTGGTCAGCAGTCCCACGCCCACAGCCTGAGGCCCCGGCCTGGAGGAGCTGGGGACCCCAGGACCGAAGACCAAATCCTTTTACTTGTTTTGCATTTCTGCCACAAGAAGTCCAGACCGTGGTCTCAGCAGCTAGGCTGACCACCTGCTTCACCTACAGGCCTTAACCATCCAGGTGTGACTCCAGGGCGCCCAGCTGGAGACCAGCTGAGTAGCAGGCTTGCAGACATCGCCTCCCAGTGTTCTGGAAATCTCTGGTAAGTGTGGGGAGCCTGGTGTCTCCATAGTCCTTTCTCTCCCTTGCTCTCCACTGGCTGGAGGCACCTGGTCCTTGAGCAATTCCATTTCAGTAAAAATTCGGACCTCCCCCACCCCATGCTTATTCACTGAGATATTTTCATACTCACAGCATCGATATCTTGCATTGAAAGCCTCAGCGCAGACGCCTCATTGAATGGCTGAGCCAGCTATCAACACCCAGTGTGGTTCCCTATACCGGCTTTAGAAAGAAACTGTCTTGAATTTTCCAATATGGCTTTTAGGGGACCCATCCCCTCCCAGGAGACTTTGAGCACCGCTGTCACCTGTGGCCTTCACGGTTGTGTCGGCTCACTCAGGCTCAGGCTTTCTCACTCAGCAGCGTGGACTCTCTTTTGGCCCCCAGCTTGGAGGGCAAGTGCTTGGCAGATGATGAGCCCGGCTCCGTTTTATCAATGGATTCCATCTGCAGTAGGAGCCGCAGTCGGGATGCTGTCCATAAAGGACAACTCCGAATTCCAAGTGACCGTCTTCCAAAAGAAAACTGGAGCTGGAAGGTAAGGGGTGCAGCACGGACCCCGGCACAGGAAACCTGACACCTTCCCTGCGTCCCGGCCCCTGAGGCAGGTAGTCTCCGGTTTACAGCCATGGACACGAAGGCAGCCCGAGTTAGAGAAACTTGTCTAGAGTCACAAGGCAATTAAGAGGCAGAGTGGGGGCTAGAATCTGAGCCTGCGGTCTCATTTGCCACGATGGTCGTTAGACACTAAATGTAGTGCCATGGTGGTTAGGGGAAGTGTATTGACCTGGTGGGATTTTCTCAGCAGCGGATGAAATGAAGACACAGCAAAGTCAAGGGACTGTGGCAGGCAGAGCCGTGTCTTCTGCCAGAGTGCTGTGAGCCCCTCTGGAATGCCTCCTCCCTCCTCAGGCCAGAGGACCTCTTTAAAAAGATCCCAGGGCCGGGGCGCCTGGGTGGCTCAGTGGGTTAAGCCTCTGCCTTCGGCTCAGGTCATGATCCCGGAGTCCTGGGATTGAGTCCCGCATCGGGCTCTCTGCTCAGCAGGGGGCCTGCTTCCCTCCCTCTCTCTCTCTGCCTGCCTCTCTGCCAACTTGTGATCTCTGTCAAATAAATAAATAAAATCTTAAAAAAAAAATACCGCGGCCTGAGTGGAAGTGCTTCCGAAGGCATGGGTGCCTACCACCAATCAGCGTATACTGGGTCTTCTTTACCCTTTTCACCTCCTACCCACTGCCAGTCAGCAGGCACCGTCTGCAGCACCTAGACAGATGCCACTGTGGGCTGGTGGGTCGTGCCAGCTTGGTTCTCAAATCCCTCCAAGCTCTAGCTGGGTTTCTTGGTCATCTGGTCACTCTGTCCATTCATTCAGTCAGGAAGAGAGATGGCGCTCCTGAGTGCCTCTGCGTCAGGCACCGTGCAAGCTACTTTCCTGCCTTCCAGCTCACGCAATCTACCCAACAGCCCGACAACAGGATGCTGTTAGCCTCCTTGTTATAGATGGGAAAATGAAAGCTTAGCAAGGTTATGAAACAGACCAAGGTCATGCAGCCCTTGCCATTTGAGAGGAGAGCCCATGTCCACTCAGCCCAAGCCAACACTCTTCCCACACCAGGCCACCCTGCTTGGACGTTCTCTTCCCCTCTACACTGCAGCAACGCGCTTCTCCCATGATTCTTCACAAAGCATTTCCCATTTTCAGAGCTGGCCTGAGACACAACTCTGAAGCTAGAGAACTTGAGATCCTCTTTATCTCCCCTGTGAGCTCTTCCCTCTCCTTTTCTTGGTTATTTATACTAAGGTGCAAGTTTCTGGCATCACCTCCTGCTGGGCATGATTTGGGGGAGTCCCAGGGACTTTCCAGGGCCCTAAAATACTTCCATCAGCCCTCAGGGGTGAGCCCCAGTCCTCAAGAGGCACCAAACCTAGCTCTAAGAAAAAACCACAGCAAATAGAGACCTCTGGGGAAACAAACTCACGCAGACACTGCTGGGGTACTTTCAAGGGATGACATTTCTCTGGAGACCAACCAGTGATGATAGCAAGAACCAAACAGGAATCCATAGCCTTTGATCTGGTAATCTGGTAACTATAGTCTGGAAAGCAGACCTCAAGGAAATCATTCGCCCCCTCCCCCCACTGCAAAAAAGTTCAAAGATAGCCTCAGTGTGGCACTGTTTACAATAGTAAAAAATATCACAACTGACCTGAATGATCTATAATAAAACAACTGAAAATGACAGGAACAAGGTTCATTATTATCCCAACCTAAGGAAAGGTGTATGTGAGATCATGTGCCCAAGCCCACAAGGAAATCACAAATATCACAAATCATGTGTAACCATGAATCATTACTTTACAAAAACAAAAAAAAATGTAACACACACACTCCCATCTATACAAATACATAATGTAGACGGATGGGGAAAAAGATAAGGATATAGGATGGACTGCTTAATAGGGTTAGTTTTGTTACAGCTGTTTAAGTCCATGTAAGACAAAAAAATCAAAAGGAATAAAACCAACTACGAACACATCCTTAATCTGGAGAGGGGGCGAAGGAGGGCGAACAGGTGCAAATACAAAGGTAGGAAGGAGTCAAACGTGTTTAAGTCACCCCCGTTCATGCGTTCATCCACATGTAAAGCATTTCCTAGGCACGACACTGTGTGCCACACACTGGGATGGTCGCGACGAGACACTGTCATTGCCAGAGAGTTCCCTCAGGATGGGGGACACTCCAGATCCCGGGCTGGCCACCACGTGGTCGCCCTGAGTGGTGGAGGAAGGTTGCTGCCGGCAGGACCCGAGGACTAGCCCTCCTGCCTTGTGGGACTCTGCCTGCAGCCAGAGCCTCGATTCTCTTAATAATACCAGGCCTTTTGTTATCCGGGTTGTCCTCATGTGACCAGAGCCAACACGGTAGTGGAGAGGTTGAGAAGTTCCTCTGTATGGTACTAAGTCTTCCATCAGAACGACTGCTTCCAACAACCACCCAACAGACCGACTGCACAAGCTGCACGAGTCCAAACACAAGAGCCTCCAAAGCTTAGGCGAAAACTAGTGGCTTCCAGCTGTTGGATTCTACCTTAGGCTGGCACAGCTAACCTCGTCCCCGCCCCAGGGTGCCAAAGGGACAGGTGTGACAGGAAGCTGGAAGCTGGGTGAAGCAGGAGGCATGGACTGCTGTGTCTCTGGGGAGAAGATATTCGAATGGGGATTCCCAATGTCTAAAACACCTGAACAGCTGGACCGAATCTTCCCATCAGTAGCTTTTCCCCAGCGGCAAGTGCTTAAAGAGTCCTTGTCGCGGGCATGCCCTGTCCACACCCCACAGGAGGTGGGGAGGATCCTGCAGCAAGAGGTAGAGAAAGGGGCCAGGCCATACCCCTATCTCTGGGACCACTCGGTGCAGCAAGGCCAAGGCCCCCAAATCTGTATTTTTTTTTTATCTGTATTTTTTATTATTTATTTATTTATTTATTTGACAGAGATCACAAGTAGGCAGAGAGGCAGGCAGAGAGAGAGGAGGAAGCAGGCTCCCTGCCGGGCACAGAGCCTGATGCAGGGCTCGATCCCAGAACCCTGGCATCAAGGCCTGAGCCGAAAGCAGAGGCTTTAACCCACTGAGCCATCCAGGTGCCCCAAATCTGTATTTTTTAAAAGTCCCAAGGTGGTACCCATTGGGTGGCTCAGTCGGTTAAGCATCTGCCTTTGGCCCAGGTCATGATCTCAGGGTCCTGGGATGGAGTCTCATATCTGGCTCCCTGCTCAGCGAAAAGCCTGCTTTCCTCTCTGCCCCTCCCCACTGTTCCTGCTCTCTCTCTGTCAAATAAATAAATAAAATCTAAAAAAAAAAAAAAAAAAAAAAAAAGAAAGGTACTGAGGTGATTCTCATGCTCTGTGCCAGCTTTGGGAGTCACAGGAAATGTGGACAGACACTGCTGTCTTTGGAATTGGAAGGATCTGGGCTCAAATCCCAGACCTGTCACCCATTAGCTCTGTGACTGTGCAGATAATGTAACCCACTTCCCGAACCCTAGTTTCCTTACCTATAAAATGGGAACAACACTGTCCACGTCATAGGGTTGCAAGCAGGCAGGTGCCCCCCCCAGACACTGATGCGCCCTGTCTCGCCACACATCTCATGCTGTCATCCCTGGCTGACTGGCCTAGGCGTCCTGTCATTGTCACCTCGAGGGCAGGTGCCTCGTTCCCTCTTATCCCTGGCAGTTGGCCCTGTGTCTTGCCCTAATAGGCACTTGCTGCATTCAGCATCGAAGAAATGAGTGTTGGGAGGATTGATGACCCAAAGGAGGTAGCGACCAACTCACTTACTGTGATAAGTGCCAACTCACTTATTTTAAGTTCCCCATCCGCATGAAAACGTCGACTTTTTTTAAAATACAAGGCATAGCCTTACTAAGTGGGTAGCTCCTTCTCCCTGCCCCTGAATTAAAACGATTCCATGTACAAGAATCCTCTGGGAGCACGCTGTTGTAAAAAAAAACAAAAAACAACAAAAAAAAAACAGGCTAAGGAAGGAGAGGCCACCAGGACTCGATTTGTCTCTGTCCTGACCTCCAGTCTCCAGAGTGCAGGGTCACAGCCTCTTCCAAGAGAAGCTGCGAGGTCTCAGCTCCCTGTGAAGCCCACGGCGGCACCCAGAACCACTCACCCCACAGGCTGCCGGGGTCCTGCAGCAACCACTAATAACGGAACCACTTCTGTTCTCCTTGGAGTGGCAGTTGGCAGTGGCAAACAGGAAGTTGTCTTGAAATAGGGTGTGGTTGTACCCTGTCAATATGTGCGTATAGACACACACACTTGTTTTGTCTCTTCCCAGCCCCCTTCTGTTTGCCCCTGCCCTCCTTCTTCAGGAGTGGAAGGTTTGAATTATTTTGGGGAGAACAAAGCCTTTTTACCTGATTGAAGATCACCCACTGACTACCACATGCGCACAAAAACCCGGGCAGAAGGCTGTCTAACATAGATGGAGGGTCTTTCTTCCGACCGTCAGTCACTTGCTTGTGGCGACTGAGTTAGTGGCTGTGTGTGTGAGCCGGTATGAGCTTTCTCCTCTACGTCACCGTGGGCACACAGGAAACAAAACCTGAGCAAGAAACCAGGGCAGGTACCCTGCCAGCCACCCCAGGGAGCCGGCCAGCCTACCCGGGGTAGGAGGGTGGGGGGCCGGCCAGCAGCGTCTGCCCAGGGCCCGCTATGGGCACACCCAGGACAGAGGACCCACCCCGCCCCCAAGTAGGAAATGGGAAAAATCACAAGTCCCGAGTGTCAAGTGATTTTCAAAGTTCGAGGGCAAGAGACCCGAACTATTTCTTCATGCAAATTACATATAAAAATGACCAAACTGATGGCCGGGGAGGTCTATGCATTAAGTGAGCTGCGCAGAGGTGCAGAGAAGAGGGGGTGACGGGTGGGTGAGGTTCCCGCGGCTAGGGGAGGTGTGCCAGAAAATTTTCCACTCCACTCCTTCCCAGGCCCCGAGGTTAGTGCCTCCAGAAGGGCTGTCCAAAATAGACTGGTCCCCAACCCAGCCTCCTACTCCTGACCTCTTTCTGAGGCAGCTCCTTTCCCCCCCGCATGCCTCAGCCCTGTCTGGGGCTCCCGCGCCAGCCCACAGCCCCAGAGCGCGGTCTGTGCTACACCTCGGACTTGCTAAATGGATCGTGGGCTGACAGCACGCTCCGCCTGCCGGGCTCTCTCTTCCGTGACCTGGGCCCAGCCCCACACCATCCTGTGTGGCAGACGGGCCCTGTGCTCACACTTACACATCCCGGGGAGACAGCCTTGCCGTTTGGATAAGGAGGCTGAGCCAGTGACACGCTGGGCGACGCGACTCGTGGGAGCCGTTTCCTGGCTCCTGGCTGAGGGCCCTGGCCAGTCAGAACGCACCACTTCCCCTTTAAGAGAGCACGCCCAGATGCGATTAGGGAAAGGCAGAAAGAAAAGCCCGGAACAGTCAGGGCTGTATCCCGAATTTGGCAGATGAACTTGGGTTTTCCTGAACTGCACTCACAAGGTGGTGTCAGAGGCCGTGGGCTCCCCTGGGGGCTGATTTGAGCAGTCGGTGTTTGGGAAGGGTTGGGTGGGTGGGTGGGTGGGCCTGCCACAACCCCCACCCCCACCCCCATTCCCTGGCTTGATGGCCACGTGCAAACTGCATGGGTCCGGCTCCCGGAGCTGTCCGCTTGGGCCTGGTTCCGGGCCGCCTGCAGGAGCTCAGGCCTTTCCACTCCTCCTTCCCCCAGGGCCCGTCCAGCACGCAGGGCAGAGTCCACGGCAATGCCTGGCCCCGTGCTTTCAAGAGTAGAGACATCGTTATAAAGACTGAAAAATACTTTTGTGGGACATTTTAACCACTAATTCCAGAGGGGAGTTTTCATTCATTCCGGCTATTAAGGGAGTTCATTCCTTGAGCTTGGCATAGAGACTGGTGGGGAAGATGACGGTCCGAAAAAAAACCAACAGTTCACAAAAGGCCACGTGTTGCAGAATTCCACTGATAAGAAATATCCAGAACAACAACAACAAAAAGAAATATCCAGAACAGGCAAATCCACAGAGACAGAAAGCAGATCAGTGACTGCGGGGGTGCTGGGGAAGAAGGCAGCGGGGAGGGACTACTTAATGGGTATAAGGGCTCTTTTGGGGGTGACGAAAATGTTTTAGAACTAGGTAGAGGCGATGGTAATCCAGCATTGGGAACAAACTCACTGCCACGGAACTGTATGCTTTAGAAAGTGTTAGGTGAGGGGGCACCTTGGTGGCTCAGTCGACTGAATTCCCACGGCTCTTCGTTTCAGCTCAGGCTGTGATCTCAGGATCGTGAGATCAAGCCCTGGGTCAGGTTCTGCGCTCGATGTCAAGTCCGCTTGAGTCTCTCTCTCTCTCCCCCCGCCCCCAGCTCTCTCTCCCTCAAATAAATAAATAAATCTTTAAAAAATTGTTAGGCGAAGTTCACCTCAATTAAAAAAAAAAATCTGGTGGCAAAGTGCATTTTGGGCAATTTTATCTTCTACTGAGATCTCTGCTGTGTTCCAACATTTTTTTTTAGTAAAACCTGGTTACTAACTAATAAATCTAAAGTCAATCCTGGCTGAGGAACATATGCCCTCTAATAAGAATTAAAAACAAACTTCTAAGAGACAAAGGGTTTACAAGCCACAGAAGTACAGCTCTATGGAGAATTTTCAGCCCAGGGGAAGACAGTATCCTCTCAAACAAGGCCACATACATGAAGCAGGGCCTTCCTGCCTTTTCAAGACCGTCCCACGTTGGGACCATTCCCTCAATGGCTTACCAGCATAACCGAAGCCGGCCGGAGGGAGTCTCCTGAGGAGAATAATTCAAGAGGACGTGACTTCGGGCCTCTGGATTCTTGGCTCCCTTTCCTCTCTTAGAGTTTCTTCCCAGAATGAAGGAGAACTCATCAGTTTCTGACAGGTAGGGTGTAGTACTGGTTGGCCAAGCAGAACTGGTCTCCACAATTCCATTTCTTTGGGATGGAGCCAGTGGGAATGAGGGGGTGTGAGCCGACCACCAACCTGACCCAGGTTCACTGGAAGGAGCGTCCGGGCCTCCTTTCCAGCTTACTTGCAGCTTTGCCTAGAGACAGGCTGCCTGTAGTGGGTAAGGCTATGAGCCTTCTCTGCTGAACCCTAGGCCAGTAGGTCAAGGGCCCATGGGTACACTTCCCACGCTTAGGGGACTGTCAAGAGGAGGTCTGCAGGATGCTGCCATGTTTCACAGATGAAAGGGCAGGCTCTGTGGCCCAGAAGCCCTACCCTTTCCAGAGACCAATGTGAACAGCTTTCCTAGTCTCTGCTGAGTTCCAGGATAGCCCACGGGGCAAGAGCTGTGAACAGCTTCCTGGGGTCAACTCTCCCAGAACCCTTGATCCTTCTGGAGCACCTTCCCCTGCTTCCTTCACCCTGTGCTCTCCGATTACCTCCGGCACCCAGGGAATGAGTTGGTGGCCTACATTCTCAGCAAACAGATGGTTTATGATAAAAAGATGCAATAGTTACCTCTACTGCTCTAACGTTAGAACCTTAATTCTAAATACAAAAACAGGCAGGTTCGACCCAGTTAAGAAATGGGCAAAGGTCTTGAACACAGACATTTCTCCAAAGGATATGCTCACGGCCAACAAGCACATGAAAAGATGCTCAACATCATTAGTCAGTAGGAAGCAAATCAAAACCACAACGAGCTCCAGCCTTGCACCTACTAGGGTGCTGTATATAAAAAATAACCCAAAACAACCAAAATGTAAAATGACAAGTGTTGGCAAGGATGTGGAAAAATTGGAACCCTTAGGCACTATCAGTGGGACTAAAATGGTGCAGCCTCTATGGAAAACAGTTTGGGGGAGCACCTGAGTGGTGCAGTCAGGTGAGGGTTTGACTCTTGATGTCAGCTCAGGTCATGAGCTCAGGGTCATGAGATCCAGCCCTGTGTCGGGCTCCACGCTGGGCACGGAGCCTGCTTAAGATGCTCTCTCTCCCTCTGTCCCTCCTCCCGCTTGCACTCATGCTCCGTCTCTCAAAAACAACAAAAAAGAAAGGAAACAGTTTGGTAGTTGCTCAAAAAATTAAACACAGAATTATCATAGAATCCAACAATTCTGCCCTAAGGTATATACCCAAAAGAACCGAAAACATGTGCCCAAACAAATCCTTGTATACAAATGTTCATAGTAATACTAGGAACAGACTGCTTCAGGATATCAGGGCTGGGGCGTGTGGGTGGCTCAGTCGGTTGGGCATCTGCCTTTGGCGAGGGTCATGATCCCTGGGTCCTGGGATCGAGTCCCACCTCTGACTTCCTGCTCTGTGGGAAGCCCGCTTCTCCCTCCTCCGTCTGCCTGTTGCTCCCCCTGCTTACACTCTCTGTCAAATAAATAAATGAAATCCTTAAAAAAATATAAAATACAAAGGATAACTCAGAGTTACTTTCAAAACCCTTCTTGGAATCACTAAAAGGATGTGATTTTTAAAATTAAGTAATTACTTATTTTAGAGATAGGGACAGAGAGAGTAGGGGAGGGACAGAGGGAGCGGGAGAAGCCGACTGCTCTAAGTGAGGAGATTATGACCCTGAGATCATGACCTGAGCCGAAATCAAGAGTTGGTTGCTTATCTAACTGAGCCACCCAGGTGTCCCTAAACGAGGTAATTTTTAAGTTAAGGGAATTAAGGTGGTCAGTAGGAGACAGCTCACAGGCACTCCAGGATAGTTCTCAAACAAGGCCAATTTGGGTCCACGAAGAAGTGTGAATTTACTTCAAACAGTATCACACATGTGCTTGCACACAAACATACACACACATACACACATACACACACACACACACACACACCAGACATTGAGGCACAGTTCCCCTCTGCCAGCCCCTCATCTCTGCTACAACCGTCATTTCCATCAGAGAAACTGTCATTCCCGTGACGGAATCATCATTGCCACCAATGATGGCATCTTAGACCTTGGCGTTGGGACAGAGTAACAGACTCCCAAGAGACAGATAATCACTCTCTGCTAATCCCTGCCAGCCCCCTCTTGGGACTGTTGTTGCCTCCCTAGCACTCTGGCCGTGGGGCTGCCCAGCCTGGCTTCTCCCCTTGGAGGCCTGATGTGCATGGCGCCTTCCAAGCGTGCACCAGGTGGGACAGCACGGCATTTCCACTGGCTGTTGGAGCCTCCTCCCCTCCTTGAGCAGCTCTGCAATGTTGCATGTTAATCCCATTTCTGCTCTGTGGGAGTCACCTTGACCCAGTCTTACTTCCCTTTCACTGACACCTTGCCAAATACTTGCTCCTTGAAATCTTTCTCCCGGCTAAACACCCCAGACATCTTTTTAAACCATACCTCACAAAACATCATTTTCACTAGTCTCATCTCTGGGCTGTCTTCGGCTCTACTGTCGGTCCTTCATAAACTGTGGAACTCAGAAGAGAGAACTGGGGTCTGATGGGATCTGAGCAGCTTGTAGCTGTCCATCCTGGACATGATCCTTCTATCCACACAGCTAGAGAGCCAACCTCGATTTCTTAATTTCTGGTAACTGTATCACCCCTAAGTCTTATTTCACACATGTTCTTGCCACGCCACGAAGCCACAGGCATCCTTTAAAAATGTCATCGGGTTAGTTTAGTCTGGCCTGCTGAAATCGTTTTGGACCCTGATCCATTCACGTATCCGTTCTCCCTCCCAAATCTGCCACCTGCAAACTAGAGAAGCCTGCCGCCAATACCATCCTTCTTCCAAACCCCAGAACGCGGAGGAGGACGCGGCCAAGTGTGTGACTGCAGACACGCATCCCCTAGAGTGACCGTGATCCGTGAACAGCACTCTTGGCCACTCAGCGCAGGTGTGTCACTTAGCCCACATTTCTTCATCTTCCCTCGGAAGGATCTCATGGGCAACCGACAAACGGGGCTAACAACCCCCATCTTCTTACCAGTGGTGGTGAAGATTAAGCATAAAGGTCATAGAGCAGGGCATTGCACAGAGTGAGCAATCAAATGTTGCTTTTATAACTGACAGGAAACACAATAAAAAAAAAAAACCAACTACCTGGTTTTCCCATTCTCAAACTACCTCCTTTTTTTTTTTTTTAAGATTTTATTTATTTATTTGACAGACACAGAGAGAGAGGGAACACAAGCAAGGGAAGTGGGAGAGGGAGAAGCAGGCTTCTCGCCGAGCAGGGAGCCCGATACAGGGCTTGATTCCAGGACTCTGGAGTCATGACCTAAGCCGAAGGCAGACCCTTAACTGACTGAGCCACCCAGGTGCGCTCCCAGACTACCACCTTACTGGCAACCAAATACAGACATTAGGCAGCTGAAATCAAGAGAAGGAGCACTGGAGTCCAGGAGCTGGAGTGTCAACCCCGGCTCTCCTCCCAGAATTTCCATGCTCTGGGGTTAACCATACTTGTCCTCCCAGGGCTATAAGGAGGAGTCAATGAGATCAGGCACGTAAAAAAAGGTTTAAAAGTTGAGTCAGGCTATGCAAACATAAAAGAAGAGTTTTATGATTATTGCCATTATAAATAACCCAGACTCCCCCCCACTTCCCTGGCAGAAACCCGCCTGTTAAACCTAGCAGGAACCAGTAGCAGCGTTGAGGCTGCCGGAAGCTGGCTTTTCAGCACGGAGCAGCTGGATTGCTGCAAGGGAGCAGACGCCTGACCTCCTCTCGGGACAGCAATCCCCTTCTTCCTTGTCTCCGACCAAAATCCAGGCTGGCTCACAAAGGGTAATGGATCCTCCCACTAGCCTGCAGGAACACATCGTCTCTCCATGGTGGAGACCGGAACTCGAGTCATCTGCAGCAGGAACCCAGTACGCAATGAAGGGCTGGGAGGGTCGCTCCTAGCTCCTAGCTCTCCTCTCCTAGCTTCCCTGTGGCTTGAGCAAGCATGACCACAACTCATCCGTGAGTTTCTGAGTGGGGCGGCAGTTTCCAAGAACACCAGGCTTTCGTCTCTGCCATTCTCCAGGTGGGCCCCCGGGAACCCCACTCTTGCCTTGGTTGAGGGTGGGTACCTTCTGAGGGAACAAATGTTCTTTACCGAAGAAAAAGACCTTGGGGGAAATTTTGTGTGAAGGGCTATCAGGGGGCCACCTGCTGGCTCCTAGCATCTCGGGGTCAAAGATGTCCCACAGCAAGGGAAGAGGGAAGGACATGGACGGCCACCCACAGGCCCTTGGGAAAAGAGCAGCTGTTGAAATGGGAGACATAACTGGCTAAATTTTCCTCTCCCAGCCCATGTGAGGCTGGGTTCCCAACTTCCAGAGGGAATGAACACTGAGGGCAGATTTAAATATATATACATAATTGTTGGCAAGACACTGAGAGGATCAGGCCAACGAATCTATTCACAGATCAGGGAGTCTGCCCAGAAAGGCACCGGGAGGAAGAGGCCCAGAAGGGAAGGTAACACTTTGTCAGATGATTTCTGGGGCCCAATGGTCTACCAGCTACCCCTGCCCAGACCACCCCTACAACAAACACCCTTCCTCAAGGCAGGGGAGCTGCTGAAATCATCAAAAAATTATCACAGGACACATGAAAGCTTACTCAGACATGCACCGCCACTGGTGACTGCTTCTTGTGCCTTTGAACATATTTTGTCCTTTTCTCATTGTGTTCCCTTTGACTGTACACCCACACAGAGAGACGGTGCCTGGTTCTCTACACTCCTATGTGCAGGAACAAGGCACAGATGAACCTCGACATCTTGCTGGTGCGGCAGTGCTCTGAGGCAGCTAAGGAATGGAGCTATGGTGGCACCAGGCTCAGTGCACTGGCGCTTTGGGCTGAATTATGTCGCCCCCAAATCCGTATGTTGAAGTCCCAATCCCCAGTATCTCGCAATGTGACTGGATGAATGGGCAGATAAGGCCTTCACAGAGGTGATTAAGTTAAAAATGAGGCCAGTGGGGGTGGGCTCTATTCCAGGAGGTCTGGAGCCCTTTGATACAAGAGGGACAACCTGATGAGGAGACAGCAAGACAGCCATCCGCAAGCCAAGGAGGGAGGCCTCCAGAGAAACCGAGCCTGCCAGCACCTTCATCTTGGGACTTCCAGCCTCCACAACTGTGAAAAAATAAATTTCTGTGGTTTAAGCCACCCAGGCTGTGGTACGTTGTTATGACAGCCCTAGCAAATTCATGCAACTGATTTACCTAAAAACCCTCGCTGTTCCCCAGATTGGAGAGAAAGAGAAGAGGACAGAGGGCAGAGTCCTAAGCTCGGAAGCAAAGGATGCTGTGGAGCAAATGGAGCTTCTTCCTTAGTCTGAGACGTGCCACTTTGATGGCAAATTGTAGCAAGGTCCAAGTGGGGACAGTCTACTGGTCACCGAGGACTGCCAAATCCTGCCTTCTCCGGTGGCCCGAGGCTTAGGTCCCCCTAGGGCCACAAGCATCTGGGGTGAAAGAAGATGACTAAGCCACCGCTGAGGAGTAACCAAACTCTGCCTAATCTGTATGTCATGGCTGTTGTTCCAGAAAAGGATAAGACCTAGGGGATGAGTGGGCTAGCAAGTGAGGTGGCCACCTGCAAACTCTCCTAGGTTTGACAAACCAACTCAAATCTGGCCCTGAGAGGGTCACGCCAACTGCTGCCTTTGGCATTGGGAATTGGCAATCCCCAAGTCTGCCTGGATGCCTTGGCCCTCCCGAGCCTCCAGGACCCTGCCAGACCCTGGGCTTCCCAGTGAGTGTGCGGCCCAGCCAAACCACTCCTTAGGGGCCAGGAGTGGACCCCTAGGGGGACCCACAAATGCTTACTGCTGCTAAGGGGCCCAGACACACCAATCAATTATCAATCCAACCAAGGCTCTCTCCAGGCGGGCGGCAAGGATCAAAGCAAGGAAGGAGGGTATTTGAAAGGTATTGGCAGGCGGATGTCTGGAGGGGCTGGGAGGGGCGGGCGTGCTCTGCTCTGAGAGGTGGACAAAGGGCTGTGCCTTCACTCTCTCAAGGATTCCAGAGTGGGCGGGACTGGCTAATCAAATGCAAAAGCCTCAGGGCAGGAAGACTAGGAAACCTTTCCATTCTCTAGCTCCATCAGAAAGGCCTATAGGTTCCCTCCAGGTCCCTTCATTCACTCTGGCCGTGAGGTTATTTACTCGGAGGAGTGGGAGCCCCCATAATCACCGCTATCTGAGAGCATACAAACCAACACACACTTTGGGCCCCTTCCAAAGGCGAGCCTCAAGTCCTCCCGCAACCCCGCAACCCCGCAACCTCAGTACAGGAGGAGGAAGAGGGAAGTGTCATAGGGACCGCATCCTTGGGGGTGGATTAGAATCATGCGGGAACAAAGGGGCTCCTCACTTCTGCAGTGTGGTTCCTGGGGTTGGATGGGCAGCGGGGAGGGGGAGGTCCGAAAAGGGGCAAGCCTGGCCCCTCCTTCAGCCTCTTTCTGCTGGGACCCAAGGATTTCTCTTGTCCTTCACCAGCTTGGCGGGGCTACTGTGAGGAAGCAGAGGGCACGCTCTCAATTAAGAGAAGCCAGACAGCCTCATCATTGTTGTCTGCAAGGTGAGAGGAGGCCAACCAAACCAAACCAAACCAAACCACCACCAAGAAAACTGCACTCTGCAACAGATTAGAGAAACATGGAGGAGAAAAAGAAATCGGCTCCTGGCCTTGCTCAGCAGTTACTACGACGCCGCATTTACTACCTTGAAAATTTCCGCCTCAACCATCCATTCTCATTTGCGTGTGCGAGTCGCTGATGGTAGGTGTGGGAGTCGCTGATGGTAGGTGTGGGCCTGTCTGCGAGGGACCCACGGACCAGGGCCGACTTCCCGCTCCGAAGGTCTTTCGCACTGCCCACACGATGTTTACTGTTTCCTTTCTTCCTCCCTCCCTCCTGATTTGTTTGAAATATTTAGCCCGAGGCACAATGAATTGTCTCATTTACAAGCGTTTCCCTGGACCAGGAGGCTGGGACTCCGCACTCTTTACGCTGGAGAAGGTGCTACTCCCCATGCAAATTCCAGGAGCCTACGACCCAGAGATGGGAGGTGCTCAAGGTATGCTCTCAAGGGGTGATTTAATTACACAGCCATTCAGTGGGCAAAGCAGGGCGATTTCCAGCCAGCTGTGCTAGTAAATATTATGGAAGCCCTTTCAGAGAGTTCATTCCGGCTTAGTGATCTCAAGCGTGCCCAGATTTCCTCCTCATTCCTGCACATACCCACCCCACAAAGGTGCCACTGGAAGGTGCTCCCCACCCACCCCCTGCCAGGGCCAGAAGATCCAATGGATAATGCATTCGCTGGGATGCCACCTCGCCATGGATTAGGACTCTTTTTTTTTTTTTTTTTTTACGTCACGAACCCCCGAGGATCACGGACGCGCAGAGGACGACAAACTTTGTTAGCCATGAACTTTCCAGAGGCCGGCCCTCTTCTGCCCCTACACCGCCCCCCGCCCCCGAGCCCCTGCTCTTGGTGGGTCCTGCCCGGTGGCTTCTGGGCAGGCGGCGGTAGCCGGCGGACCCGGCTCCCGTGGGTGGGACAGCACAGCCACACAAACCCACTCGGCCCGTGTGAAACAACACCCAATCACTGCATCCACCCTCCTAGAGCGCCCCGGAGGAAATGGCATCATGACTTTCATTTTGCTCCGTTTCTGACCGACCCAAGGAAAACAACTCGTCCTAAGACAATCCTCGGGGTATCCGATGTCAGGGGCTGGGCGGGACGCTCCGGAATGTTATCAAGTGACCTCGAGGAGAAATTAATTTTCAGGAGCTAAAATAACCGCCTGCTGCCCAGGCACGGCCAGTTTCCCTCCCTGCAGACGCAGATTTTCACTTTCCCCAGCCAGAACAGAACACACTCCTGCATCCCCGTTTCTTCAGAAAAGTCTATAAATAACCGAGGATCAGCAAAATTATGCAAAACACCCTGCTAGGAGAAGAAATGTAAACTAAAACCACTTACAGAGAGACTCAGGCTGCCAACTTAATCTGATTCTACGACGACTGTAAACATGTTGTACTTTTGGAACCTGAAGAGATCCACATTAGCACGGATGCCATCACAAAAAAAAAGAAAAAAAAGAAAAAAAGAAAAGAAAAGAAAAAAGAACAAAACAAAACAAAACAACAACAGCTAAACAACAAAAGCCCACCCCTGAAACTGAGCAGCACAGTCCGGCGCCCTGCACGGTCCAGACCCGCGGTGACCAGCTGCGGCAGCAGCAGCGAGCCCGGCTTGCACACGCCAACTGTTTTGACTACGGGCACTTGTTAAACACAGAGTTTCAGGTCCTACCAGTTGGACACCAGAAGTTCATAGAACTGACCCGGTGCCAAGAACAACAAGCACAGAAAGCGAAACGGCTGCCTCGTGTGCCGTGTTTTTGTTAACTGTTTATGCAAGCCCCAAAGCGATTGGGGAACAATTACGAATAAAGCCGAACTTAAAGAACAAAAGCAAAAGATTACCACCTTGAAGGAAATGGAGATGTTGGCAGATAAAGGACAGACGTCAACCTAGTTTATCGGTGGGGTGGGTGGGGGGTTTTCGGAGAGATTCAGTGGGGGGGGGAGGGGCAGATGTCACATGACGAACTGCCGTTATTAGGAGGAACCGGGTGCTTCCTCGAAGCATCTTTTACTTTGAGATCTACTTAAGAGATCTCGCAAATGCTGAGGCCTCGGTGCACATCTGGGGGTGACTGGCGGAGGCCCTGGAATTTGGAAGTTGGCAAATCCCATAGGAGGAGAAAGGGGCGTGCTGAACAGAGATTTCAAGACACAGGAAAGGGACTTCCAAGCGTCCTGCTCCGTGATGTGAGATCGCCGAGCCACTCAGGAAGCAGACGCAGGGGCCTGCGTCCCTGGTTTGTTTCTGTCCTGGTCCTGAGAAAGGTTTCCCTGCCCTCTTTGGGTTTAGGGTTGCTGGGGTCAAGCTTTCACCTTCATCCGGGACTGTATTCTGTGTTCTTTAGGTGACAGTGAATAAAGTATTTTCAACTGGCAAAATAAAATAAAAAGGAATGTTTACATCACCTGTCTAACCAGGATTTCCATTTCTTCTCCAGAATGCATTCAGCACCATCTCAGGTGAGGAACAAGACAAGAGAATTAATCGGATTGTCTGAGGATTTGAAAAAGTGAATTCCAAGAGAACTGGGGTATAGATGTAAGAGTGAGGAATTTTAAATTGCAGAGTGGACTCAAGCCCTCCTCCCATTATCTATCTACCTATCTATCATCTACCATCTATCTATCTCTCTTTCTAAGGAGATTTCAAAATGCAGCAAGCAAGCCTAGCTAAGACAATCTCTTTTTAAAATGGGCTTGGGAGGCCATAAGGGAAGGGGAATATTTGCACGTCCTTATTGTAGGAGCCAAGAACTTTTAAAAAGAGCGTTTAGCCAGCCCTCAGCCGGGACCTAACTTCCTCCTCAAGACACCTGAATCATCCTCACTCTTCATCTCAGAAAGAGCCCATGCAATTAACATGGTTCAGTCCCTTATTTATATATTAACCTGACCAATCCCAGCTAGCCTAGTTGCAATGCCTCCTTTGCACAGAGGACCTGAATGAGGACTGCACACCTAGCCCTACCCCTGTCTTCCTTAGGACAAGGTCGCGGTTTCTACCTGAATCTGTGTCTCCTAAATTCCAACTCTAGCAGCACAAGTGAATGCCTGTTGGCTTAAATTTTCATGACTTCTTTCTTGGTCCACACTATTTATCTATCATCTATCATCTACCTTTGATCTGAAGAATCCAGTGTTGCCACTTTCCCACTCCAGAGGGTTAGGAAAAAGCAATGAGTAAGTAGAAACAGGTTGTTGGGATAACCACTGTGACTTAGGCCAGATTCGTGTTTATTCTGGAGAGTAAATGTTGTTCCTCTGGTTCTGGGGGTCAGCAGTGTGATAGTGGACACGAACCCACTTGGTGGTTACGAGCCCACATTTTATTACAAACTAGATATAGAAATAGTTTCGCTGTGATCTGAAATGGAGCCCCCCACCCCCACCCCCTGGAGCGAAACACAGCAGCTGCCTGACAGAGACACATCAAGAGAGAAAAGCAAAGGCGTCCAAAACAAAGGAAGGAGCTGAGGAGGAAGACGGCTGGGGGTGGGGGAGGGGAGAATGGGGGAAGGGCTTAAGTGGGAGAGAAGGATCTGGTCGGGCCCAGGGGGTCTCCAACCACCTCTGGGCTCTGGGTTGGCAACTGACTCTAGAGAGTGACCCCAGAACTTTTGCAAGGCGTGCCCTGCGCGTAGAGCACCATGGTTTACGGGTCCCCTTCAAGCTCGTTATGTTATTTGCCCCTCAGAGACATCCTGAATGGGCAGGTCCTGAGCAACGAAGGAAGCAAGCTGAGGCCCAGTGAGGCCTACCAGCGAGAAGACTCGCATGCCGCGCTGGTGCTTTCTATTCGCAGAGCACTTTAAAAGGGGCAGGGTTTATCCTTCCCATGTCCAGACAAGTACACCGAGATTCTGGGGAGGCCACAGGTCATGTCCAAGGCCACACTGCAAATAATATGCAGCACTGGGTCTCCTAATTGCTCATCTAACCTTTCTTGCTTACCTCTACCATGTTCCCAGAACACTTAATGATTGACCCAAAAAGGCCACCAACATGGCTGTATTTTAAGAGCACATCATCTCTAGATTCTTCTCGGAACTGTCTGCACAGCTCTTTGGCAGCCGTTCACAGTGCCCCTCCCCAGCGCAAGAGGTGCCTCTCCACGCCTGTGAGTTTCAAACATCTGGACAGCAGAGCTCATATGTCAATGGGAAGCCACCATCTCCGCCCCGTGAGAACCCTGTCCTTCTTGGTCTGCTTACTTCACCCACGTGCTAACCCCTGGCTCTTCCCCTAATCCTCATCTAAGGAGAAGCCACAGCAGAGCATCCCAGCAGGCCTGCCAAGCTGAACATTAGGGAGTCTGCATTTCCAAGGTGTGCTGTCTCCAATGTAGGAGGGATTGGGCTCAGCCTACGGTTTGGTGGATGTCTTCTTCACGGGTACGTTTCCGGGCTATGCTTCTGCTGAGTTCTGTAGCAGCAGAGGCCACTGAAAATATTGGATCAAATGGAGGGTCCCACTATTGTGTTCCCGGTCTGTGCTGAGGGGACATGCTCACACCCTGATAGAAAATGGTATCGCTATTGTGTGATACACCATGAGTGAGTTTATTGCAGATTTGGGGCACTTCCTCTGAGGGAACATGGTAGTGAGTTCCTGCAAATGGCCACAGGGTTTGTTGGGGAGAATGGAGATATGTGTCGGGAACCCAAGAGCTCAGAGCCATGATCATGATGCCAAACGTGGAGGGGAGAGGGAAGACAGTCCGGAGGCAAAGATTGCAGAGTTCTAGAGTGTTTGGCCACTGCCTTATGAATCCACCTCTCCCCTTCTTTTCTCCCCCCAAACCCAATAAGAAAACATAGAAGCAAAAGCCAGAGGAGCTGGAGGTCAAGGCAGACTTTATGTTCAAAGTGCCTACGCAGCCTAGCTCATGAGGACTGATCAAATGCAGAAGGTTTTGTTGGCTGCAGAGGCTCTGTGGTCAGAGGAATGCACAGGTGGCACCTCTGACTGGTTTATTTGAGGTTGTTTTGGTTTGGTGACCACAGGACATTTGCATCCATGCTCCCTGAAAAGAATATAGGACCTGGTAAATGAGAACAGTCTCGATAGGAAAACTCATTTGCTTACAAGATAAAAAGCGAGTAGAGTACTTCCACATAACTTGTGGCTCTTGTGAGCAGAGAGACCACTTTTTTAAAATCCCAAAATGGAACACATGGTTCAGCAGGCACTGGTATATTTAGGGAAGACAGGGTGGGCTATTTAAAATCAGCAACTTCTGAAAATCCTTGAGGCATGACCACCCGATCTATAGGATTAAATTAGTAAAAGTGGGCTAGGAGCGGGCTGTGGGACATTAGCAAAAACTTGTAGTTAGCGTCCGTGTGCTCCACAAAGCGAGTTCTACCACAGAACAGACAGACAAACAGTACTCTGTCGGTGGATACGGTGGTTTGGGGAAGGCAGGTGAGCACAATACATCCAGGCCCCTGAGGACGATGGCAGAGGATGAGACAGAGCTGAGGCCCTGGATCCACTCTCTGGGTGTCGAGACTCCCCCTAGTGAAGGCAGCTGCCTCAGAGTTCATCCACACAGGAGGAAGCTGGTCAGGGACCAGCAAGGTCTTCAAAACATAGCCCGGACGGATGTGCGGAAAGCTGACCAGGAAAAGGATGGAGCCAAAAAAAAGGACGGAGGCCTGAGGTGTCAGGGGACAGAAAGCCAAGGTAAGCGTGTCAGCAGCTGTGGCCACGGATTTGGCTTCTTGTCCCTTGGGTTCTTGTCCCTGATGCTCCCTGCACACTTTCAGGTCAGGACCTGTGGTCCAGCTCCATGCTCTTCCCTTCTGCCTTCACAGGGGCTGAGCCAGCCTTCCAGATCTTAACCTGGAATTAGCTTTTGGTTTAATCCTTGGTGATGTGGACTCATGATCAAAGCCACGGGGCCAGTGGTGTCCACACGGAGGCTACATACCCTGGGCTTTGGGGAGAGTATCAATTTCTGCCAGCCTGAGTGCTATGGCACCACAGTTTGCAAAGTGGCTTTAACTGTGGGTTGACTGGACTCGGACCACCGCGCTGTAAGTTCCTCGAAGGCTCCAATTCCGAGCCTCGTTTATTTTGAAGGCTGACACCTTGCCAAGCACAGAAACCTTGATTTGAGTTTTTAATACGTGTTTTGAATGAATGATTGAAATTCCTCGTAATGTACACCACAAAAGATACATGGACATCTCACTAGGCAGCAGCAGGGCTGCGTCGTGAATGACCAGACCCAGGTTCCCATGTACGAGGTTACTGGGCAAGCCGCTGACCCTACTCTAGGCAGTTTGCAATGTTGTAGCCTGGCTTTCCGCTCCCAGCTGAGCTGCCCTTTGCCCTGTTGTTGACTAGCTCTTCCTGGTCAATACATCAAATGTCGGTGCACTTTCCACCCAAATGCAAAGAAGACAAACTAATCAATAAATGAACCTCCCCCTGTCGGGGTTTTGAAAAGTGTGCATGCATGGCTACATTAAGAGTAGAGAGCTTGGGGTGCCTGGGTGGCTCAGTGGGTTAAAGCCTCTGCCTTCCGCTCAGGTCATGATCCCAGGGTCCTCTCATTGAGCCCCGAGTGAGGCTCTCTGCTCAGCAGGGAGCCTGCTTCCCTCTCTCTCTGTCTCTGCCTGCCTCTCTGCCTACTTGTGGCCTCTGTCTGTCAAATAAATAAATAAATAAATAATCTTAAAAAAAAAAAAAAAGAGTAGAGAGCTTTTTTTTTTTTCCCTTTGAGAATAGGTATCGTACATTGATTTTTAAAAATTACAGCAAAAGGGGTAGATACTGTGTGCCCAACCAAACCAAAATAACAAGCAATCGGATCCTGGGTAGGTAAATTCCTGAGCCCGCTACTCCATGGAATGCTGGGAAGCTATAAAAGTGATGATGTAGATCTATATTCACTGAAGTGTGTCCTCAACAATTTTAAATGGGAAAAAAGGGCAAATTTCAAAAGGCAGATTTCCACTTTTATTTTTTAAAATATAAGATATATGCATATAGAAACACGCACACAACACAGAGACAAACACAGAAACACAGAAAAATGACTGTTACATTTTACACCAAAATATTTACTTTTTATTTTTTTAAGATTTTATTTATTTGAGAGAGAGAGAGAGGGAGCAAATGCAAACTGGGGGAGCAGCAGACAGAGGGAGAGGGAGAAGCAGGTTTCCTGCTGAGCAAGGACTCCATCCCAGGACCCGGGGATCTTGACCTCAGCCAAAGGCAGACACTTAACAACGGAGCCACCCAGGTGCCCCTACTTTCTTACTTCTTGAAATTTAGGCAGTTTTTACAATGTATTACTTTCATAATAAGAAAGAAAAGCAATTTTCACTTTGGGGGAAAAAAACAACCCTGCTTTATTATGCAAAACAGTCTACTGCCGCCTGGCCTCCCCACTCACCCTCACCTCTGGTGTGACTGTTGCCATGGGAACATTTGCTTGGACTAGGCATCAACAAGGCGGGATACTGTGCTCGCTTCGGCAGCACATATAATAACAAGGCGGGATACTCACACTCGGGTGGGCCTTTCACCTTCGGATCTCATTAGCTGGTTTCCTCAAACTTTCGAAAAGTTCTACTTATACAAAGAAGGGTAAGTGGAATCCTTACCGGAAAATTTTTACATGAATGCCTTTAAGGCAAAGGAAAGGCTTACAGTTGTACTTGCAAGGCTCATTCTCTTTTCTCTGATGGAATTAAGGGGGAAAGTAAATCTCCAAGCAGGATGGGGATGGCTTTTACTTCCCTGCAAAAGCAGGGTCACTCATGGGGTCTCTCCATTCTATAGGAAGACAAGGGAAAGAGTTGACATGATCTATATTCTAAACATTTATTTATTTGAGAAAGAGAGCACCCGCGTGCGCAAGTAGATAGAGGGAGGGGCCGAGAGAGTCTTTTTCTTTTTTTTTTTTGAAGAATTTATTTACTTATTTGAGAGAGGGAGAGAGTGAGTACAAGCAGGGAGAGCAGCAGGCAGAGGGAAAGGGAGAAGCAGGCTCCGTGCTGAGCAAGGAGCCCCATGTGGCACTTGATCCCAGGACCCTGGGATCATGACCTGAGCCGGAAGTCAGCTGCTTAACCCACTGAGCCACCCAGGCGCCCCCGTCATCTATGTTCTAAAGCTAGTTTTCTCCCAAGCCAGAGTCAAGTCAAAGCATGAACCAATGTTGGGTTTAAGGACAGGAATAACCCCCAGCGCTTGTCGGTGCTCTTCTCCCCACCAAGTGCATTCACGTCCATGGGGTGACTGGTACCTCCCATAAGAAATGACGAGGCAGAGAGGGCAAGCAAGTGTATCACTCTCAGTTTACAAATGAGGAAAGGAAGACTTATCACGGTGAGGCAACATGCCCAAGGCCTGCCTACTGGAACTGGTAGAGACGGGACTCAAACCCAGTTCTCCCGGGTGTGTTCTTTTCGTTCTGTGCTACAGCACTGTCTATAAATAGAGTAACCATATACTTTCTTATCCTAACTGGACACTTATGAAAATAAAAGGGGGTGTGAAATGCATGGGCCGGCCCCAAGGCAACTTTCCTGAACAATCCAGGATTTTATGGTCACTTTGAATATCATCTGGCCTCCCCAGCCCGCCACCGGGAATCATCCCTTTCGAACGGGAGGGAGAAATGGAACTCAGTGACAATGTCTGTAATTTACTTTAAAGTACTTTAATACAAACAAATGAAAGAGAAAAAAAAGTACTTGAGTCTGACTGGTGGTGTACTGGGAGTCTGGGCTCTCCCTCTAGGGGTGATCAGCTCACAAGTTATCAAGAACGCCTGGGTGGCTCCGTCAGTTAAGTGTCTGCCTTTGGCTCGGGTCTCAATCCCGGAGTCCTGGGGTTGAGCCCCACATCAGACTCCCTGCTCCTCAGGGATCTGTTTCTCCCTCTGCCCCTCCCCCCAACTTGTTCTCTCACTCTCTCTCTCAAATAAATAAACAAAATTAAAAAAAAATAAAAAAGAAAAAGAATACAAAGTCCATCTTGGGTAACCAGTATTAATCTTAGAGGTCACACTCCAAAAGTGGCTGCATTAAGGGGAGGTGGTGGGGGGATGGGCAAAATAGGTGATGGGGATTGAACACTGATGAGCACTGAGTAATGCAGAGAATTGCTGAATCGTGAGAAACTAATACGCTACTGTTTTTTCTTAACTATACTGGAACTGAGATTAAAAACTTAATACAAATTAAGAAAAAAAAACCCCACCAAAAATTCCCAAAGTGTCCGGCTACTTTAAATCCTTTCGCTATCTGTTTTTTGATCAACACTCTAAACATAAAAAATGGGCTTCTGTTCGGTGAAAGCTTGACTTAGCATAAGGAATGCTAGGAAACGATTCTTTTTGGTGAAATTAGAGGTATTCAAGATAGGTGGCCAGGGCAAAGGCCTTAGAGACATCCCACGCTTGAATGAATAGAGGGTTCGAATCCAGCGAGACCCGTCCCTTCGCCCTTAGGGAAGGCACCGGAGGTGGCCTGGGGCAGCCAGTGAGTTAGGACGGTTGAAGACAGCATGATGCTGATTTGGGGAAACAGAGTCCTCCTGTGTTTGGAATATTCTCGTCACTGCCTTGAGTGAACCTTCTGTATAGGGATGGCTGGGACAGCTCCAAGGAGAGGAGGCGGGGACTTCATCATGTTTACCGAGGAGGTTCAGTCCATTGTTTTCTTCCCACTGGTTGACACACATTTGTTTGATCAATGTTGTACTGACCGCAGCCTTCAGTCCGACTGAAGACCTGCTGTAACCTGGTAGTGAGGTTATGGGGGAGCAGCAGCCCTCACCACCTCCAACCACCTACAACCTTCTACCATGGCAACCCTGAGGAGTTCTGTATCGCCACAGCAGCTGAGGTCAGTCCACAGCGAGCATGCCTCTAGGTGAGTCTCTAGTGGGTAGATTTCAGGAAGGGATCCCTTGAAACACATTCCTTTTCGGGCGCCTGGGTGGCTCAGTCAGTTGGGTGTCTGCCTTTGGCTCAGGTCATGATCCCTGGGCCCTGGGATCGAGCCCTGTGTTGGTCTCCCTGCTCAGGGGGGAGTCTCCTTCTCCCTCTGTCCCTCCCCCTGCTCTCTATCAAAAATAAATAAATAAATAATAATAATAATAATAAAAACAAACTTAAAAAAAACAAAACAAAACCCAGGGGTGCCTGGGTCGCTCAGTGGGTTAAAGCCTTTGCCTTCAGCTCAGGTCATGATCTCAGGGTCCTGGGATCAAGCCCCGAATTGGGCTCTCTGCTCAGTGGGGAGCCGGTTTCCTCACCCCCTCTCTGCCTGCCTTTCTGTCTACAAGTGATCTCTCTCTCTGTGTCAAATAAATAAATAAAATATTAAAAAACAACACCCCCCTAGAACCCCCCAAAACAAACACAAAAATCTCCCAACATATTCCTTTTCATACCAGATTATGAGCCTCATGAAGGCAGACACTGGGTTTGTCTTATTCACTCTTCTAGTACCTAAACCTCATGCAGTGCCTGACACTCATCCAATGAATAACAGAAATGAATAGGAATTCTTTTATTTCTAGCATGTATTTTATTAACTAATTTGTGATTGTTCTTTACTCCGCTAAACCATCACTGATCTTCATATACCATATTCTGCTGCTTGCTTTGGATTAGGTCAGTACCTTAAAAGGAAACAACAAGCGGGTGAAGGGGCCTGGCTGGCTTCCTCAGTACAGTGTGCAACTCCGAATCTCAGGGCTGTGAGTTTGAGCCCCGTGTTGGGAGGAGAGATTACTTAAAACACGAAACACACCAAGCTGGTAATAAAAACCACGGGGATGACACGGTTTAATCTTCACAACAGCATGCTGAGATTGGTATCATCGCCCTCTCATCTGGATGAGGAAATCAAAGCCCAGAGCCGCTCAGACTCAAGTGAATCAAGGCAGAACCTGAGTTTAGGACGTGAATTCTGTCGGATTCTGAACCCAAGTGCGCTCTGCTGTCAGGAGTTAGCAATTCCTCAGTGGGGCAGGGATTGAGTTTTTAAAATTTTTGTTTTATTTATTTATTTATTTATTTATTAAAAAGATTTTATTTATTTATTTGACAGAAATTACAAGTACACTGAGAGGCAGGCAGAGAGAGAGAGAAGGAAGCAGGCTCCCTACTAAGCAGAGAGCCCGATGCGGGACTCGATCCCAGGACCCTGAGATCATGACCTGAGCCGAAGGCAGTGGCTTAACCCACTGAGCCACCCAGGCGACCTAAAATTTTTGTTTTATTTTTATTACTTGTACGCTACTCACTTCATGTCCAGCTCTGGAACACACACAGCTTTTGGCACTTCATTGTATTTTTTTTTTTAAAGATTTTTTATTTATTTATTTGACAGAGAGAAATCACAAGTAGATGGAGAGGCAGGCAGAGAGAGAGAGAG
Source organism: Mustela nivalis (assembly GCF_964662115.1). Taxonomy (NCBI): domain Eukaryota; kingdom Metazoa; phylum Chordata; class Mammalia; order Carnivora; family Mustelidae; genus Mustela; species Mustela nivalis. The sequence goes on from NC_139031.1 coordinate 85,307,754, forward strand.
GGAAGCAGGCTCCCCGCTGAGCAGAGAGCCCGATGCGGGACTCGATCCCAGGACCCTGAGATCATGACCTGAGCCGAAGGCAGTGGCTTAACCCACTGAGCCACCCAGGCGACCTAAAATTTTTGTTTTATTTTTATTACTTGTACGCTACTCACTTCATGTCCAGCTCTGGAACACACACAGCTTTTGGCACTTCATTGTATTTTATCAAAAGCGTTTTCTGGGCGGGGGAGGAAAGCTAGATGGATGTTGGAATATGGGAGCCAGCTTTCCGGTTCTTTTGCTTTTAATTATTTTGATTGACATGTGGCATTGCTCTCAATGTCTAATGGCCTCTCGCGTCTTTGAGCCGCAGAAGAATCAGTCCCTAGGAATCTGTCACAGCACTCATCTCCAGGGCCCCGGGCGCTCTGGATGGCTCTGATCCTCCCCCCCCCCGCACCCCCCCCCCCAGCCCCGGCATCCTTCACTCCTGCCACCCTGGACTCCGGACAGCATTTTGTTTCATGTCCCTGTGACTCGGTGCACACTGTTCTCCCCTGGAATCCACCCTGGCCTTCCTCACCTTGCTTAACTCTGTCTTCTGTCAAGACCCAGTTCAGACAGAGCCACATTTGGGCTATGCGGGGGACCCCATCACCCTGCACCTCTCCCGGCTTGCCTCCGGTCCCCTTCTCGGGGTTCCCAGGACACGCTGGGCACACCTCCACTTAGCGCATGGTCCACGGATCTGGACTGACCCACGGGACGGCCTTCCTCTCCCACGATTCCCAAAAGAGCCGCAGTCAAAGATCTCATCTTGGCGCTGGCACACAGCAGGCACTCAAAGTGTGTCAGAGAACACTGCGGGGACGAATCGGGAAATAATTCGCCAGTCCGCAGTAAAGCAAGAGAGAAGGCAGGGATCAGCCAGGCCAGAAGTTTTGAGTGGGCAGAGGGCTAGCTAATCTTAATCACTTGTCTTAGCCAGTGAGTTCAAAAGTTATTTTTTGAAGCCTAAGAGCAACAAGGGTGGGTTTTTACGAGAGGCAACAGTCTATTTAATTTTGAGAGTTCTCCCTTGCTTGTTACCTGGGGCGGGGGAGGGGGTCTCTGGAGAAATTTCCCGATGCAACCAGTTACAAGGTTGCTAGTGTTTTGCCGGCTCCCGGCATCCCCTTGGGGGCTGGGGGTGACCTGACACACCCATAGGTCAGGTGGCCCTGGCAGTTCATGGGGTGGTGCTCACCAACTCCGGGGTGCCCCGCTGAGCTGAGAAGCTCCTGAGTCTCAGATGCTCGACCCGAGGAGAGCCGCCGCTTGATCTGACCATGGGACTCTGGCCTAATGAAATAAACAATTCCCAGCAGAGGCTGACCCTTCAGAATGTAATTCTTTCTAACCACACTGTGTAGATAAAAATAATTTAGTGATTTCCTCCCACTAAACTCTTGGGCATCAACCAAGAAGTCTGCAGCTTGGCTGTTGGGATGCTAACTATACGCGTGTAAATATTTAGGCGTTCCTGAGTTCTTATCAGTGTTTATCCCCAGGGATGCACCTGGCAGTTTTAGTTGGATGATTTTTCCCTGGGCGGAGCTGTCCCAGGCATGGCAGAGCACTTAGCACCTCCGGATACTAGGACGGCCACAAAAACGCACATTTCCAGATGTGTCCAGGGGTGAGAGCTCTTGCAAGTCCTGGGACTGCTGGTGGGGTTAGCTTTGATTCCTTTGGTGGCCACAGGGGCTTGGAAGGGATCAAACAAGCCACCCACACCAGTGGGGGGTTGGAACAAGTCCCAGGAAGTCAGAGAGAGAGCGCACCTGAGTGGGACCTTGCCTGAGAACGAGGCCTGCCTGTGGGAGAGAGTAGAGGTCCAGAAAGCAGGGAGGATGCCGGGGTCCCTTGTGTGAAGAAGTCAAAGCATCCAGTGAGCTGGCCTTCCAGAACCAAGAGATCAGAGCTGAAGCAGAGGCCTACACGGTGCAAAAGGGCTGGCGGAAAACAATGGCCGTGAACTCTGGTGATGCCGGGCCTCCTCTTCCCAGCCTGCAGGGGCCGAGGAGGACACGGACTCGGGACAGCGCTAATGGTCCCAAGGTTCTGTGGAGCACCGACAACACAACAGCCCCATCCCTGCCACCATCACCGCCGTGGCCAGCCCATCCAGGTCACCCACTGCCGAGAATTTCCAAGTCTCTCAACATGACCTTCCAAAGGGCATCCTGACCCCAAAGCGGGAGAGGCTCTAACAGTAGCCACGGAGAAAAACTGGCCGAAGTGCTGCTGAGTTGGAGGGGCCACGGGCACAGAGACCCCACAGCCATCAATCGGATTTCGGGGCTGGACGCTCGAGAGCCGGAGCGGGATGGCACTGGGCAAAGCTATTAGGAATCCACTTATTCCTTTGTCTCATCTTTCTCACTTATTTAAAATTTATTTTGCTCTGTTGTTTGCAATTTTACAAGCGGCCTTAAATCCTTTTGTAACAAGGCTGGGTATAAATAAATAAAGCAAAGAAATGAAATACACGGCTGCAGCGTCAGCACTGCCAGACTGGGCATGAGGAGCCTGGCTCGCATCTCAGAGGAGGAGGCGCTCGGTCGAAACGGGGGTGGGGGGAGCTGGCGCGACTCCAGTGCCATGGAGAACAGTGAAGACTGGCCCTGGGCCTGGAGCCTGTGTCCTGCTCTGTCCCCATCCAGGAGTCCCAGCACCTCGTGCAAGCTAACTAACATCTTGGGCCTCAGGGTCCTCACCCTTAAAACGAGAGATTTCACTGGATGGATTCAAAGGTCCCTTTATGTCCCAGCACTGGGATTCTAAGCCACACCCACACTTGGCTCTGGTTCCTCGTGCTCTCGACTCTTTCTCAATATACTGCCTCTTCTCCAAGTGGAGTGGGCTAGTCGGGGCTCCTTCTAGAGGGCTTTCTGTCCGTGCTGACAAATGGAAATGGCACCGGTCAGCTGAAGAAATAACTGGTCTGACCAGAGAGATGAATGTCCTGTTACAAGAAACTGAAGCACTACTCGTTTGAGATGAGAGAAAACCTGAGTTTTATGGGATAATTTATTGACCAATGTTCCCACTGTAAAAGGGGATAAAAACACTGGTTTTTCTCTCCACTCACTGATGAGGTGGTAAGTTCCCTACTTTTAAATAAGTTCTGTTATAGAAATGAATACCACATTTGTTTTCCCAGTTTCTATGACTGCTACACGGATCATTATTAATGATCAAAAGGATATTAGTAGCATCTGCCCAGGAAATGGAAGGCGTTGTTAATGTTCTGGGACATTCTTCTCTTAGCTATCCATTTAAGATTTTAGTGTAGCTTGTCTCCCAGACCCGTAGTCACCATTCCTACCTTTTTTTTTTTTTTTTTTTGAGAGAGTGAGCGAGAACACACCTGTGTGCATGCGGGGGCCAGGGCAGAGGGAGAGAGAGAATCTTAAACAGGCTCTTAAACAGCCTGCCAGGATGCGGGGCTCGATCTCACGACCCTAAGATCATGACCTGGGTTGAAATCAAGAGCTGGATGGCTTAACTGACTGAGCTCCCCAGGCGACCCACCAACCCTTAGGGCCTCTGTTGCTCTGCTGCTGTTAGCAGACCCCATTCCGACTGCCGGAGAAGAGTGCCCTACAGGTGCTTCTCAGAATTTAGACTGCTCATTAACTACCTGGAGATCTGGTTAAAATGCAGATTCCATATGTCAGCATCTAATCACACCTTTTTATTTTTCTGTATTTCTGATGCTTTAACATCCAAGAGTCTTGCTGACCATGGGCTGTCCAATTCCCTAAAGGTAGCAAAGGACTCACACACAATGTATCTTTCAAATCAACCAATCTAAAGCCCATACCCACAACCATCTCCTTGACAGTCTAGGCCACTGCTCCCTTGTCCTGGTCATCCTAGGGTGGGGTACAGATAATCAGAGACAGCCCCTACACCCCGGAGCCTGCTTTGATTACTCCACTGCCGTGCTTGCTTACTCTGCCTCACCTGGCCTTCCCGTGCATACCACAGCAAAGGCTCCTGCCTCTGCTTTCCCCACTTCCTCTGCCACCTGACTGACCTAGGCGCTTCCCTGTGTGGTCCTGAGTGACACAGCACATCTCCTCCTCTTTGGAACTGTAACAAAGTACCTTGTCACAGGCAACAATCTCCTGATCTGTCGGACTCACCAGCCCTGAGTAATAGTAAAACCTCCATCTTCCAGGGGCCGGGCATGGGGGTGCGGATGCTGCTGTTCTGGGAACCACACTCGGCCGCGGAGTGGGGGTTCAAGGCTGGGCTCTGAGGGCAGTGCCCGCCCCACAGACACAGCTAACACGTGGGTCCACAGAGACTTGGCGACACAGAAATTAAACAAAATACAATGAAAAGGAAGCAGGGCCTGAGGCCCTTAAACTATATCAGGTATAGTGGCAATAAGGGTGATCCCAGGCCCCGGTGTGGGGGGAAGAGTTCGGGCTCTGGGGGGACAGCAAGCACAGGGCGCTTGCCATGTGCCCCCTGCCTGAGCCCCATCTGATGTGGGCCCTGGAAGCCACGTAGGCATCTGTGGAAGCCCCTGTCGGGAGGCTCCGGAGGACTCCCGGGATCCGAGCTCGTTACGGGTCTCCGGAGCAAGAGGCTATGCAGGTACCTAAGCCACAGGAGGGCTCTGTGGGTCTCCCACCCCCAGCGAGACTCTAGGCGCTTACAGAATTGGTCTAGGCGGGACCTCAAACCTTCCCACTTCCTGCCAGAGCACTTTCCTCCGCCCCAGGGCGGTGTGGCTCCACGTGTTACTAATCAAAGCAAATCCTGATTAAGAACTATCAATTGTTAGTACTTCATAAGGCTTATCTCATCTAATCCTCAGACCTCGGAGAAGTAGCTGCTATTTAAATCCTTATTTTCAAGATGAGTAAGCAAGTGCAGAGAGGTTAAATAGCTTGCCCAAGCCACCCACACATTGGCAGGATCAGAATTTATATCCACGTTCTGCATAATGCGCCCTTCGCCAGCCGGCCGAGTGCTGCTTCCCTATCTAGGGCCCTGTTACCCCAGAAGGAGGCCTCCGTCTGCAGTGTTGGCATCAGCAGGCACCCAGCCCAGACCTGCTGACCTGGGATCTGAGCGTTACCCCAGCACGCTCCGCTGCACGCTGCAATTGGAGAAGATAATATCCAAAGCAAAACTGGTGGACGCTTATTTCCCAGGCTAGACCCATAGCCATAGCACAAGTTTAACTTGAAGCACAGATTTCATTGCTTAGAGGAATGTTCTGGAAGGCGGCCTGGTATGCCAGCAAGAATTAGGCAAGGATGCGAAACCCAGTTCCAGCAGCAGCTTACCAGCTCAGAAACTTTGGGCAGAGAATGTGAACTTATCTGAGCTTTCCCCCACCCCACCCCCCCAACCTGGAGAAGGGGGAGGCAATATCCACCCCCTGGAGTTCTGGGGAGCATTAAGAGAGAGAACTGTATAAAGCGCACTCATGAGGTGCCCAGCAATGGTGGCCCCAGGAATTTCTCAGAGCTGCCCAATTTTCTAAAATTCACGTTCTTTCGTATGGTGCTATCTATCAGTCTGAATCCTGAATTCCTTTGGTGCCAAACCGAGAAGAGCTTTCAGAAAGAATAAGGAAGTCCTAATCTTGAATAACTGGAGTGTTGAGCTATCTAACTAATGCCCAAAGGCATTACTGTTATCACCCAGATGCTGTGAGTGTCTCTAATACTATCAAAAAAGCTGCCAGCCCCATGGTGTGGGAGAAGTGCTCACTTGTGAATGGCAGACATTCACATTTATTTTTATTTTATTTTTTTAAATTTTATTTATTTATTTGACAGAGAGAGATCACAAGCAGGCAGAGAGGCAGGCAGAGAGAGAGAAGGAAGCAGGCTCCCCGCTGAGCAGAGAGCCCGATGTGGGGCTCTATCCCAGGACCCTGAGATCATGACCGGAGCCGAAGGCAGAGGCTTTAACCCACTGAGCCATCCAGGCGCCCCAGACATTCACATTTAAAGCAATCGATTTGCTCTTGACTACTTCCCTCCGACACCCGGTAAAGTTGTTACCTATGGCAATTTATAAAAAAAAATTTACCCAATCCCGTACCCCAGAAGTGCAGCAGGGATTATGGTGTGAAAAATCAGCCCCAAGTACGTACCCCATACTACAATGACGATTCCAGTCCTATCGGAACCAAACCCACCCTCCCACTTCCAGTCCTACAGACACCTCGGAGGAAGCAGCTGTCACGCTGATTATGGAGGGCTGGGGCATCCCAATCAGACACCAGCAGGCTTCGGGTATAAGCAAAGAAAAGGGACCCTCCCCAAAGCGGGGGAGGGGAAAGATAAAGGATGTGGTAGAGGAGGAGCCTCAGGGGGCATTTCTGTCATCTCTACCTCAGTAAGCTGCTATCAAATCAGCTTTTCACTCAAGAGCAGGGGGTACAAGTAGAATTCAAAGGATTTTTTAAAACGATAAGAAAAAAAAATGTAATCCTAGCTCTATTATATAAATTAAAACCCCACTGGGACATGTCAGTAGTTACTCTTCATATCTGTAAAGAAAAATTTCAATGACAGGATGTAGGTGGTAAATTGAAAACCTGAGCAGACCTCATCTTTTCATTATTCCCTCCAGGATTTGAAAATCGCCACCAAAATATTAGATATTTTGCATGTGGGGGCCCAGTTTTTTCCTCTCCCCCACCCCAGTCCATTTATATTCTGATCTAGAAACAAACAAAACACCTAACAAATGCCAATACCAATGTGGGTTCTCATGCACTGTAACTCGGTCACTGTTACCATGTTACTTGTTAAATAAAAAAGCGAATCGTACGGGGTGCTGGCTGGCTCCGTCAGTGGAACGTGTGACTCTTGATCTTGGGGTTGTGAGTTTGAGCCCCACGTTGGGTGTGGAGATGTCTTAAAAATAAAAATCTTAAAAACCAGTTGAATTGTATAAACAATACAATTCTACTACTTAGTATTCTACTTAGTATTCTCTTAGTATTCTACTTAGTATTAGGTCTACTTAGTATTCTCATAGCCCTACTGTCAGGGCATTCATATTGGCTCCAATTTTTTGCTATTCTAGATAATTGTGTAGTGAACATCCTTTAGGTAAATTTTTCACACATTTCTATTTATTTTCTTATGTAAACTCCTAGAAGCAGAAATTGTGGTTCCAGGACCTTCATTCATGAGTCAAATGCTTGGCGGAAAAGGGAGGCCCCACTTATATGCCTATCAGCTTGGGAGTGAGTCTGTTTTCTTTCTTCCTCACTAAAACTCGGTATTGTCGACTTCTAAACATTTGCCGTTTTGATAAGTTTTTGTTTTACTTATTTATATTTTGTTTACCATTGAGGTTGCATATTTTTCATATTCATTGACTACCTGAGTTTCTTCTCTTATGAATTGCCTGTTTATATCCATTCTGGCATTAGTATATTCGCTTTTGGTCACTAATCTGCAAGAATTTTTTTAATAATAGTATGAATAGTAATATTTTAAAATCATAAGTTCAAAATTATAATTGCTTCTTAATAAGACAACTGGGAAATATCCAGCATTAAAAGGTGGTTTTTAGCTTTTGTGTTTTTTTTTTTTTTTTTAGTTTAGATTTTTTGTGATGGCTTGGAGGGGAAGAAATGGGGGCAGGTGAAGTTTAAATCTGATTAAAAAATATTTGTCACCAAACTTGATTCTGGAATTCTTGTTTTAAAACTGCTTCCCTTGAGGGCGCCTGGGTAGCTCAGTCAGTTAAATCTCTGCCTTCGGCTCAGGTCATGATCCCGGGATCCTGGGACTGGGCCCCACATCCGGCTCTGCACTCAGTGGGGAATCTACTTCTCTCTCTTGCTCTCAAATAAATAAAATCTTTAATAAGTAAAACTTCTCCCCTTTTAAAATACCAGCAAAAATACCAAAACCCCAGACATAGAAATAACGACAGGGTGACCCCTTAGGTTGAGTCCCATGCCTGTGCTAGGTAGCCTAGTTCATCTGTGGCAGGACGCCTGGGGTGGTGGGGGAGAAGAGTGATCATGTGGGCACTGACCCACGTGGTTCCAGTCCCAGTGGCCACAGGAAGGGTAGGGCATTTTGCAGAAGTTCTTGTTTGGGTGAGAGCCAGCAAGCCAGTGGGTTTGAATTCTTGAGTTCCCATGTGCCACTTCGCCTAAGCTGAGTGATCAGAAGACCCATGTAGATGCGACCACCCACTCCCTCGGGGTGGATAGGATCGAAGAAGGTTTAAGAAAGCTACCACAAGGTGTCCTGACCCACTGTTCCCAAGGGGCAGGGTCACATCTGCCTGAGGGCTCCCCGGAGAGGGGGGGACAGGTGGTTACAAGCTCTCAGTTCTCGAGGAGCTGTTGAAGGAGCAGGAGAGAATGCGGCCAACCAGGTTGGGAGGGTGGAGGGCGAGGGCGGACAGGAGGCAGGCAGCCACCTTGGGGCAGCCCCAGGTCGCTTACAGTAGGGCAGGTGTTCATGTTGGACGCTAGCCATTCGTACGTGCTCTGCGTCTGCCGAGGCATCTGTCCGGGCTACAACTGTGCACAAATAGAACAGGAAGTCCAGAACGAAACAAAAGCCGAGAGGAGGCTGCAGCATCCGAGTGCGGGTCGAGCACATTCCGGGAAAGAGGATTTAGCTTGTGGGGAAGGGCTCAGAGTTGAGCAGGGACGCACGGGCTCGAGGGTGGGAAGTCAGGTAGTGCGTTGCCTGAGGCCTGTCCATATTATATCCAGATCCCAAATGAACAAGACCAGGTCACAGACCATCCATGGTGCTCGCCAGGTTCACACATTTGCCCACTACAAGAGAGCTTCCTCTCCTTTTGCAATCAGTAGTTGAAGGGCAGACATGGGAAGGATAGGCAAGGAAAGAGACCAGGCAGGGGATAGGTAAGAAGAACTTTTGGTACTTCCCCCTTTTGTTTCTTCTTCCAATTACGGGCTTTAATTTTCCTCTGGGGAACACCCTTCTCTTACATTCAAGTCTAGGAGGCCCTCATGGGATAGGCTCTGCCCCACCTCTCACCTCTTGGAGGCTTGGGAGACCCTCTCTAGGGAACATGGCTAGCGGACAAAACCAGTATCCCAGGGATTTGTGCAAGCCTTTTCAGATTAAAGAGCTTCCACAGATACCATTGCCACCTGGGCTCTGGGTCTTTCTGGTTTCCTAAATTCATGCACGACTATGTGTCTCAGTTCACTGCGTTAGGATTCCCACGGCCCTCGCGGCACTGACCAGATCCCAGGAGCCATCCCAGAGCTCCCTCTGAAGCTGGAGCAGGAGGGAGTACAAAGGATGCAGGTCAGGAATTGGAGCCTCCTTGGAAAGAGGAATTATATTACATTTGGGGTGAATCCGACACCTACTTAAATCGGGGGCATACCTGAAGCCCACAGTGGAGACAGGAAGTTAAGATTTGGCAGCCCAACAGACTGAGGACAGACCGAAACCCACCACTTACAGAAAAAAGCAACAGCACAGGGAGTAAGCCCTGCTTTCAAAGTTGATTTTTGCTGCTCAGCGAACGGCAGGGGAGATAAAGAGCTGCGGTGAAAGGCCTGGCCAAGAACACACTCCAAGATGGCGCTGCCAGAGAGCCAGGGAAAGGAGACTCCCCTCAGCCGTGCCCCAAACTCGGGATTTTTCTGAAACCCAGGGTGACTGTCTAATCCCTTCAAGCCGAATTATATCTTAAGCCCTAGAGAGCCTGGGGGCCTGGGCTGGAATGTGGGACCTAGACTCTGCTTCCTGCTTCTTTAAATAGTCTGGATAGGTCTTGAAGGCTGGGATCTTGATCTTGGTGCCGTCCTTGGCCCACAGTAGCTTCTCTGGGCTGTGATCCTTGGTGCAGGTGGTTAATTCATTAACACCTGCAGAGTGTAGATAGGAGTGGGCAGAGCTAACTCTGGCTTAGCAGTAATCCAGGTACTTCCCTTTACCTCAGAGGACCTGGTGTCCTTTGGGCTTCTACCGGAGGACCCCAGGGTGCTCTCCACCCATCTGGCCGAGGCAGAGCAAAACCTTGGTAAGCGCCGAGCAGGCTCCCCAGGGCAGCCGTGCCTCCCTCCACGAGTACTTGTTTCACTTCCCTCCCCGTGGCCCTTCTAGTTTCTTTGGCCCGGGGGGCAACAGGACCTCTGTTCTGGGTTCACACACATGGCTTCTCTGTCTGTGGCCTGACCCCCCAGAAATTATAGCAAGATGACCCTTCATCCACCCAACAGTCTGGGCGGCCGTGACCACAAACACCTGACCTCTGAGGCTGTCGCTGGGGTGGGGAATGGCGGGGCCAGGACGGTGGCTTCAGATAGTCGGGGCCTTCCTGCCCTACCTCGCTCCCTCCAGCCTAAGGGCTGTCGGTTGGAACGAGGCAGAGGACACCCACACAGAGTCATGGTGTGACAGGGCATGGAAGTCCCCCCACATCTCTGACTCAGCTGATGTCCTCATGGCCTCCAGCGCCGCTCCCTGCGCCCCCCCCCCACCTCCCAAGGAAGCAGGAGTGGAACCAAAGGCTGACTTAGGGAGAAGCCCAGCGACGGGCAGGGGGCCACGACGTGCCACACCTAGCTGCTGGACCGATTCCTGGATCCTCCGGCACAGCTGGCCTTCAAGCGGCTCGTCATTAATACCTGTCTCCAGAAGACACCAGGCCAGCTGGAGGGCAGCAACGCCATCCTGTGTGCGTCCTGTTCTCCCACACACAGCGCATCTATCACAGCCACTCCTGGAGCCGTGGCCGCGTGGGGAAGGGGTCTTGTCCCAGGGCGGGGATGGGGAACACTGGGGATGGAGTAGGTGCTTGCACCGATGGGGGTGTCTGTCATTCCTCTGGGACCTCATGGTGCAAAACAGGGCGAAGGCCCCAGGGCAGTGGGGAGGGACCAGCCCAGAGGAAACTGGGAAGAATTCCCAGGGGCTAGGGGGCAGGGTCAGGCTACCGTTCTGTCCAGCGGGACCCAAGGTCCTCATCTTGAGACCATATGGCTGGTTGTGCTCATCCTGTGACTGCTCCTCGAAGATCCAAGTCTAATTAGTGCGCTTTTGTGAGGGAAACGCTCAGCCGCTGGAGAAACTTTTTACATTAAGGGGAATTGGGTAGCCTAACTGATAACACAATGGGGTCTTTCTCCTAAATCCCTTCTTCTAAGCTTCTGTTCTCCTGTAAGTGACTGGTGGTTTCCTCTTTTTAAGAAGTGTGTGTGTGTGTGTGTGCGTGTGCACACACGTGCATGACACATGCATGCTTGCACACACACTCCTACGTGCCTCTGGGTCTATATTAAGAAAACGTAGTCCCACTTCCAGTGTTTAGGTTCTGTGGCTCCCAATCGTGACGCTCTTGCTCTCTGGCTCTAGGAGAGGATAGGAATATCCTATCCTGTTGCATCTCTGCAGAGCAAAGGGATCAGGGTAGAGCAAACACAATTCTGCCATTTGTGAGCTGTTGCTCCTGTTCTCTCTGTACTTCAGCTTCCTTTTCTATAGACTTGGGATAACGAGAGCCCAGGTGACAATGTGTTACTGCGATGATTAAGTAAGTTAAAATACAGAGACCACTTAGAAAATTTCCTGGCACAGGAGCATCTGGGTGGCTCAGTCTGTTAAGTGTCTGATTTCATCTCAGGTCTCTTGATTTCAGCTGGGTCATGATCTCAGGATCCTGGGATCAAGCCCCACGGCGGCTTTGTGCTCAGTGGGGAGTCTGCTTAGTCTGCTTATCCCTCCTCCTTCTCCACCTCTCCCTCTGCTTGTGCTCTCTCCCTCTCTCAAATAAATAAATAAAATCTAAAAAAAAAAAAAAAAAAAAAAAAAAAAAAAAAAAAGAAGATTTCCTGGCAAACAATATGTATTCAGTAAGTATGTGGTATTATTTATATTGTTATTCAACAATAGCAGATGGCATTATTATAAATAAAATGGGGTGGAGAGTTGGACTGAATCATAACCCAGGTATTCTGTAGCTTTGAAATTTTATATTATGGAAGATTCAATGAATTCTGAGCGGATCCTTTGAAGGAAAACATCAGCCATGGAGAACCTAGGACTAGGGTTGCCCACCCACTCCTGGCCCCTCTATGTGCATTTTATGTAAAGCTCGTGTGTCTCCGGTTGGTACAAACCAGGACGGCTCTCAGTCCTCCAGTCTGTTCCCCATGAATGCTATAGAGCGCCGAGGTCACAACCCTTTCTCTTTGGCCGGTTGGTGGATTCTAGCTCCGCCCCCTGGCTGCAGCTCCGCCCCTGGCTACAGCCCCGCCCCCTGGCTGCAGCTCCGCCCCCGGCTACAGCTCCGCCCCCCGGCTGCAGCTCCGCACCCTCCGCTGCAGCTCAGCACCCTCCGCTGCAGCTCTGCCCCCAAACGGCCCCTCTGAGATAAGCTGGGCCACTGGGGTCAGAGCAAACAGATTTCCAGTGTCCACGCAGCCGCTAAGATCCTCCATTGGCACTTGATTTTGTGCAAAGCAGGGAGAACAGGAGAAGGCTAGATTTTGGAACTGAAAGTCATTGCTAGATGTGGGACTGAATCTTTCTTTGATGGAAACAGGATATTTGGGTTCAAAGGCTCCTTTTTCAAGAGAACCAAAAGACAGGGTGTATTAGTTTCCAGGGCTGCTAGAACAAAGTACCACCAACTGGGGGGCTTAAAGCAACAGAAATGTATTCTTTCACGCAGTTCAGGAGGCCAGAATTCTGAAATCAAGGTGTTGGCAGGGTGAGTCCCTTCTGAAGACCTTGAGGAAGAATTTGTCCAAGATTTCCCTCCTAGCTTCTGCTGCATCCAAATCCTTCTATCCTTTCTCTTATAAAGACACCAGCCTCTAGGTTTAAGATGGGTGCCAATTGGATCTAGTGCCCACCCTGATCCAATACAACCCCACCTTACCCGGATTGTGTCTGCAGGCCCTATTTCCAAACAAGGTCACATTCCCAGGTAGGGGTGGTGCGATTCGAGCATATCTTTTTGGAGGGGGCCACAGTTCAACCCCTTATGCAGGATGGACAGGGTCCAGAACACGGAATTGAGGAGAGGAGAGAATTTACTGTTTAACCAACGAGAGAACAAGAGAAATCTTCTCTGCTCTGAGAAAAGCTATAAACCACTAGTAAGTGGAAACAACCAGTCTCCCTCCATCCTGCACTCCCCACTCTGGAGCTGGTTGTGGTAAATTATAGGACCACGGGGAGAATAAGTCCCCAATAATTAGCGTCCTGATGAAAGCTCCTCCGCAAACCTTTAAAAAAATCTGTCTGACTCCTTCCGCACCTCCTCCTCAGATGCACCATCTACAACTTCCCACGGTTGGCAGGTTGCGTGCGTAGAGCCTACTTCGTGGGGAATCTGCTCTTAAAATGTGAAGCATATACCTGATTCTGATTAATCAGAACAGGGACATTGTGAGCAACTTTAATTTAATTTTTCCACATCTGATTAAATAGCAGCCCAGCAAGTTATTAGCTTTCACACATCCATCCAAAGGCCCAATCACCTCAGAAATAATTCCGGGAGCATAAAGCGGCCTTGAGAGTGAAGCTGGAAACGTTGCTCTTCTGGGAGGACTGAATCCACCATTCACCGTATTTAAGGATGCTTAACACATCTCCTGTCCCTCAGCTCGCACAGAAAGTGCCTCATCGGCCCCTTAGCATGACCAAATCAGGACGGAGCTGAGAGTCCGAGGGGACGGCCGGCGGAGCCACATGTGAGCAAACCCAGGACCGCAGCATGTCACCCTCTCACGTGTGTCTCCCCAGTGCCAGGCTTCCTGTCTGGAACCCAACATACGCTCAGCCAAAGGGGAAATGAAGGTGCAGAAATGCACTGGCCGCCTTTGTCACAGAGATTCTGGAAATTTTCAGCCCGTCTGAGTAACTGGATGCCACAAGGCCAACCCCGTGGCCAGCCCTTAGTGAATGATCAAGCGTGATTGCCGAATGAACTCAGGAACTTCCCTACTCTGAGGGAGCACGTGAGAGGCCATGAAATATCTCCCCTGGCGTCTCCCATCTTGGTCCTTCAGTGTCTGTGGCGTTCTGGCCCCTGTCAAGCCGATAAAGAGTTCCTGGGGAGTCAGACAATTGCTGTACATCTGCTTAGAATCTTGACCCAGAGCGGGTAGCCCTCTATACCACACTGTCCCTCTTCTAATCATTTAACTATTACCATTTTAAAAGCCCTGGAAATCATCACAGCGTGAGGTTCTTTTAAATAACACACAGTGAGTCTTACCCCCTAGTTACTATTCTCTGGAGAGAAACATTAAGACAAATTAGAAACTGGCAGTCTGATTCCCTTCTCGGTCCCACTCAGCTATGTAATATGGAACAAGGTTTTTTCCTGGCTTAACTATACCGAGAGGTATTTTGACAGTCCCTGTCCCTGTAGCGTGGCTGATGAGGGTAGAGCAGGATCCCACAATCAGGACCCACATGTCCATTCTGTGCAATGTTGCTCATGGGGTACAAAGCCACACATGGACTCGAAAGATAGCCAAGCTGAGTGGTTTGGAGAAAATCGAGGTGCAGCAGTTATAAGTGAAACTATTTGTGTCAAAACGAGAACATTTCTACTTTTTTATTGGAATGAGAAATAATTTTATTTAGGAAAATTAATTAATATCAGCATGAAATATAATTGGTCATGAAGCTGTTTTAAAAAATAATTTCAGGCATACTATAGATATTAAATGCTTCTAACTGTATAGTTTATAAATATCAAATTCTAAATCTCTTACCATCTACATTTAAAAAAAAAAACAAAACATATTTTCAACACAGGGCTTGAACTCAGGACCTGGAGATAAGACCTGAGCGGAAATGAAGAGTCGGGTGCTTAGCTGACTGAGCTATTCAGGTGCCCTAGCATTACCACACATTTTCTATGAGTACATATATATGAGGATATAATTGCAAGAAAAAAAGTGAGCACAGACACAGCCCAGATGAACAGCAACGTTCATCATTAGGAGGGGAACTGGGGTTGGAACAGTAGGAAAGTAGTATTACACTGGGGCGCCTGGGTGGCTCAGTCAGTTAAATGTCTGCCTTTGACTCAGGTCATGATCCCAGGGGTCTGGGATCTAGCCCCGCACTGGGCCTCTATGCTCAGCAGGGAGCCTGCTTCCCCCTCTCTCTCTGCCTCTCCCATCTGCTCTACTTGTTCTCTCTCTCTCTCTCAAATAAATAAAATCTTTTTAAAAAAGTAGTATTAAGTAGTTTAACTTATAATAAATCTATTGTGTAATGTGAGAATTACTTTAAAAAAAACCAAGGAAATGAAAAAAACGTATGATTGTACCACTTTGTTTCTTACGGCAGTTTTTCTCTGTGGATTTATTATCCTAGCTAGAGATAAAACATTAAAAGAGTTTAAAAAGTGTTCTGTGGGGCACCTGGCTGGCTCAGTCAGTAGAGCATGTGAGTCTCTCTCTCTCTTTTTCTTTTTTAAAAATATATATTTATTAAGTAATCTCTACCTCCACCATAGGTCTCAAATTCACAATATTCACATATTGGGGTTGCAACTCTTGATCTTGGGGTTTCAAGTTCAAGCCCCATGTTGGGTGGAGAGATTACTTAAAAAATAAAAGCTTAAAAAAAAAAATGTCCCCTTAGGGGCCCCTGGCTGGCTCAGCTGGTACAACATGTGACTCTCTATCTTGAGGTTGTGCGCTCAGCCACACAGCGGGATAGAGCTTACTTAAAAAAAAAAAAATTATCCCCTTAGATCTCAGGAAGGAATATAGATCGTGACAAGAGACTCTACTTGTATTACAAATTATGAAACCACCCCACTGAAGAGGGCTGGGGAAAAGTGTTGATCTAAGTAACCTTCGAAATGAGGGGAGTCTCCAAGACTAAAGGCAAAGGCAAGCACACGTAAGCGCTGTATGCTAGTGGATAAAGTTGTTCTCCACGGGGACACTGGCTAACAATTCTCATACTGCTGTCGATGCCGGCTGGAATTGAACAATGGGATGGGGAGCATATGGGGGAAGGCAGGTTTAACTTCATGCATAAGCTAGAATGATCTGTGTGGTAACAGGTAAGAGCTGGAGACATCAGCAAGAACTGCTTACGTTCCTAAAGCTACAGATGGTTATATACAGAAATATTTATAGATATGTATATATACATGAGTTAGGTTAGTATACACACGTATTTTCTTGCTCTGTCAGCTGAGAGGGTCTGGAAGCAACAACATTCCAATAGCAGCAAGCACATCCTGTGCCCAGATCCTGGCTTTTTTTTTTTTTTTTTTTTTTTTTTGAGAGCGAGCGAGCACAGGGGCTGGGGGGCAGAGGGAGAGAGAGAACCTCAAGCAGACTCCCCACTGAGCCCAACACAGAGCTTGATCTCGTGACCCTGCGATCCTGACCTGAGCCAAAATCAGTAGTCAGATGCTTAACCTACTGAAACACCCAGGTGACCCCAGATCCTGGTTTCTAATACCATTCTTCAGCAAAAGGAACCAGGACTCCTTGGGGAAATGGTTGATTTTCAACAGGGGCAAGATATACAAGGTGAGCCTCAAGGGTCTGCTGGTGCCAAAAGGTAAGGACAAGCTCAATCTATCTCCTCCCTGCAAAACCCCTCCAACTTCTATATGTCAAAAGAACACAGGAGTCAGGGCACCTGGGTGGCTCAGTGGGTTAAAGCCTCTGCCTTCGGCTCAAGTCCTGGGATCGAGCCCCACGTTGGGCTCTCTGCCTGGCAGGGAGCCTGCTTCCTCTTCTCTCTCTGCCTGCCTCTCTGCCTACTTGTGATCTCTCTCTGTTAAATAAATAAATAAAATCTCAAACAAAACAAAACACAGGAGGTCAATGGAGAGAGCTCCCAATGGCCAAAACTGGAAAAATTTGAGCAAAAAAATAGAGTAGTATTGGATTGGAACCCCAAAATATAAAGATCTGTGAGTCCATATTGATATAAATAAGTGATCAAATAATAAATAAATGGGGGAAGAACACAGATTTCCTTTTCAAAAGAATTCCAAATAATATACGTAGATATTACATCCTTAAGGAGGGAGCGCACAACTCCTCATTTCATAAGTGTGGGCTGTGCATAGTGACCTCCTTGCAAAGACTATGGGATGGGAAATGGCGGGGGGAGTAAGTTTGCTGGAGAGCCTGCACTGAGATCATGACCTGAGCTAAAACCAAGAGCTGGATGCTTAACCGAGCTGAGCCACACAGGTGCCGCTAAAAAATAAAATCTATTAAAAGAAGTGTCCTTTTAACTTATACATTATTTCCTATTCCTTCTTAAAAAACCCAAACACCCTGAAACCTAAGTATAGATTTCAGATTTACAAGGATAAATCATGGACTTTTTCTCTTGGGAGAGATTTCAGGACGAGGAGGCCGAGTACTTTAGACTACAGCTGGGATGAATTTCTAGTCTAGTCTCAGCAGTGATGGCTGCTGCGGCCTTGGCAAGTCAAGGGCACTTGACCAGATGAGCATTTGTACTCAGTGCCAAGGCAACTGGAGTCTAAGTTGGGTGGGGCAGGGTCATTGTCCACCTTGTGTGTACATGAGGTACCCTGTCAGCCCCTGGACTCCTCCCACGGGCTGCTGGTTTCGATGTGAGCAGTAGCTGGTGAGAGCCAGAGGCTGGCGACAATCCATCACTCTTCTGTTCAAAATTCTATAATCTCCTGTAACCATCTGCTTTGTTTACCCCCATCCCATCACACTGGGCTCCTAGCTGTTCCTCAAATCCAACAAGCACAGTCCCAGCTGCAGCCCTTGCACCTGCTGGTCCTCTGCCCGGAATGCTCCACCTTTGGGAGAGCTCACGACTTGTTGTCACCACTTCTCTAGGGTCTCTGCTCAAATGTCACAGCACCGGAAAGGACTTTGTGGCTAAAATAGCAAACCCTGCATCATCACTACCTTCCCCGGGCTGGCTGAATTTTTTCTTTCTGTGTACTAATACGCTATCTAGTTAGTGGCTTATTATCTGTTATCTCCAAGTAGAAGGCGATTCCTGTAAGAGCTGAGACCACATTTTTCTTGTTTGCTGCTTATTACCAACATCAAGACTAGAACTTAGTACTTAGCCCGCACTCAGTGATATCTTGAGTGAATACATGAATGCATGGGAGATTTTTTTACACCGCAGTACGGTGAATGATATGTGTTGATAAATAATAACAGTTACACTCACAACGTATTTCTCCGTCCCTTTGATTCTTTACAGCTCAAAAAGCTACTTCTCTGCAAACTCTCGTTTGTCTTTGTACAAAAGTATATGCATATATAAGTGGACTATTCATTCAACAAATATTTGGGAAGTGGGCCTTGCATGTCAAAGTACTGTGGTGGGCACCAAGGGCACAGAGGTGAATAAAACCCACTTTCCAATGTCTGGGAGTTCCATGCATCCATCCATCTCATCCTTTTGGGATCTGGTAAGTGCCAGACACTGCATGTTTTTTATTTTAAAAGATTTTATTTATCTGAGAGACAGAGAGAGAGAGAGAGAATGAGCAGAGGGAGGGGCAGAGGGAGAGGGAGAAGCAGGCTCCCCGGTGAGCAGGAAGCCCAACGCGGGGCTCAATCCCAGGACCCCGGATCATGACCTAAGCCGAAGGCAGCCGCTTAACTGACTGAGCACCCCTCCAGCACCCCCAGATTCTGCATGTTTAAGTAGCACTGGATACACACCCCTGTCTTTCTCATGGCAGAGAACTAAAGAATTTAGTGTTGCTCGGCTGGTAATTTTCGGACCCTCAAATTGTTAAACTCTGAGCATGAGTTTCCTCATCCGTAAACGAGGGTCTGAGACCCTCAGCCAGTCTGTCACACCAGGAGCTGCTGGCAGCATCAAAGGACGAGACCCCAAAAGAAATGCGCCTTGGACACTGTGAATCCCTGATCACACGTGCGGGGTTCTCAGGCAGCAAATGCTTAAAAATAAAACCAAAACCCAAACGCAAGGACAGACACACAAACAAAACCGAACAAAACAAAACCCCAAACTCCCATCTTTTGCTCCGACCGCTTCTCAGTGGGCCTCGGAGCCCGAGGCAGCTGCGGCTTCTGGCGGGGGCCGATCCGCCATCACTCAAAAACTCAACGGTTGGACACAAATCAGGAGAGGCAGCCCAATTCCTGTCAAGGTAATCCTTTGCAGATTAAGTAGACCATCAATAATCTTTGGTTACCATTTGATTCAAGCACACACCAGCTCTTCCCACCCCGGCCTCTCCTGCAGCTGAGGGCCTGTCGGCTATTGTGTTCTGTTCTAAAGCCTTCACAACCCTCAGAGTCTCCTTTTATATTTTTTTAAAAACCTTGACTTGGCCGGCTCTGGAGTTTCTTCCAAGATGGGGCTTGCTAGTAAATGAAAGTGATTCCTGAGTGTTGACATATAAACATCATTGACCAGGCTAGGCTTTCTTCAAAGGGAAGATATTGTAAGTCTTCCAAAGTCTAATCAAAGTGAATAACGGGGCGGGGTGGGGGGAGAGGAGGAAGGGGAGAGAGAGGAAGGAGGCGTGAGCCAAGGCAAGCAGGCGACAGAGGGAGCCAAGGAGAATGCACAGGAGACTGTCCTTCCTGGAGCCATGGCCGGATTCCTCCATCAGCTCTGGCATTTTCTCGCCTTTGTATTCGCGCTCTCACTTCCCGATGGGGTGCATGAAATTGTCAGCGCTCACTGAGAAGGGGGAGGCTTGCAGACAGAGCTGGCACATTTATTCTATGGGAACAAAGACTCGTCCCTCTGCGGTGTGTTGTCTCCTCTCAGGGCTGAAGACGGTTTCAAGGTAAATACTAGAAGAAACTCCTGTTTCTTCAGCCTCTTCCATACGAGATCCCCATGTCCTGGACTGCATAATAACAACATCTATAATAGGAATGATGCTGTCGGCTCGCTGCCTTTCACAGAGCCCTTGCTCTGAGCCAGGGAGATGCTAAGTATTAATCTGCCAATGGCTCACACGGCCTGAGAAGCTTATCTGCACTGAGACCCTTGTCCCTCCTCCGGGACTTTCCCCCATGTATTTCAGGGTCCAGAAGCTTCCATGGGTCATGTGGCCATGGACGCTCATCCCTACTCACATGTGGACTCTCCCAGTCTTTTTTTCTTTCTTCTGATGGAAAAACTTCAAACACACAAAGGGAAAGAAGAACATTAGAGGCACCTGTACCCACCCCTCCCCGCTGCAGGAGTTAATATTTTGCCATTCCTTTTGTTTTCTATTCCCACCCCAAAGGCTCCTTTTAGGGACTATTATAAAGGGAACACCAGACACTGTGCCACCTCACCACCGCTCCTTGGGATCTTTCGTTTGTTCTTTCACTTGCTTTAATGATGCGGTGACTCTGAGAACCCAGTGAGATTTCCTGCTGGTTCTTTTTCTTGGAAGGAGGTGGCGTGGTGCACACAGGAATACGGTTTGCATTTCTCCTCTATCAATTAACCCAACCTAAGCCAACAATCTGTTCATTTAAAAAAAAAAATGTTGTCTTATGGTGAAAGTTGTTCAAATTGCCTTATTATTATTATTTAATGAAACAAGGATGGAGAGTAGATTTACACCTAACGCCGGAACTGAAGATGGATATAAAATTATTATTGTCACCTTGAGTTCTGAGGACAATGGATGGTTGGAAGGGTTTCCAGGGCCCCGGTCTAGGACGGATATCTAGGACATCTGTCCTCTAGGGAGCCTACAGGACTGTCTGATGAGGCTTCAGCCTGCGTGGTCACAGTGCTGTCCCTGCTGCTGCCGAGCACGGGAACTGGGGAATAATGAAGGAGGAAAAGCCGGACCGTGGATTGAGTGTGTGCCCACACTGCGAATTAATGATTTATGTAACTGCTTAGCACGTGTGCTTAATGACCTTGCGGCCACGACAGTGAGCAGGTCTGTCATTAAAATCCTACTGGGGTCCAGAGACTGAAACTCTGTGGGCTTTCCTGGCCTTCCTTTGTGGCGAGCAAGGTTGCTGGCTCAGAAGTTGCCCATGCAAGTGGCTCTGTTGCTGGCTAGGTCTTTGGTCTCTCAAGACGCGGCACGTGGAGCTTTCTGGAGACCTTTAGGCTCTGATGGGAGCCTTGGTGTGACTGTGGCCAATGGCTGCCTCTTCTAGTTCTGACTGTACCAAAGCTTTGTCTAAAAGTCTCTCCTCGAATTGCTTCTGCTGTGCTGGGACGGTTTCCCCAACCCAGGTTTGCGGACTTACATAATCTCCAGTTCCCTGAAAGCAGTGGTTCTGGGGAGTTGAAAAGTGTATCCATGGCCCGGTGCTTCCCCAGACTAGTGAACTCAGGATCTCTGGGAGTGGGGCCTGGCGTTCCCCAGTGATTCTTACCCGCCTTCAGGGCAGAACCTGGGGCCGTAGAGCAAATGCTTTGTGCACATAGTCCTGCTTTCTTCCCCATCTTTCTTTGGTAGGGTCATTTTTTCCCTCAAAGCTTTTCAGATAGAAGAGACATGTGCTTTTCAGGTTTAAACACTGAGGTCATGCTGGTTTCATAAAACGAAGTGAGGGAAATTTTCATCTTATTCCATGACCTGAAATAGTTTGAATAACAAAGAAGATACCTGGTTTTTGAAGACAAGCCAGTGTCCAGTTGTGAGACCATGAAGGCCTTTCAAAAAGGGCTCCTTTAATAAACTTTCTAAAGTATTCTATGGTTATTGGTCAATTCAAGGTGTTCTACCTCTTTGGGGGCAATTTTGATAATTTATATTTTGCTAGGAAATTCTCCATTTCCTCAAGATTTTCAAATTTATTGCCATAGATGTTCACATACAATGCTTTTACAATTCTTTTACTCCTTTCCCACTGGGTAACCACATTTTCTTTCTCATTCTAATGCTGCAGACCAGGAGCTGCTCAGATCTCCTCTGCTGAAATAATAGCAGTGCTTACTGATCACTGACCACGTGCTAGGCACAGGGGGCTAACTGCTTTACTCGCAGTAGCTCCTTTAACCCTCAAGAGCACTCAGTGAGATAGGTACTCTTAAGAGCCTCATGTTACAGACAAATTCCTCACCTGTAGGCGCGCAGAGAAGTTAGGTAACTCGCCAGTAGTTCTGTATGTTGCCTACTGACCTGTGTATGTGAACTGAGATGCCGCCTACCATTCGAGTCTGTTATTCTAGGTTTAAGAATTAAGAAGGGGAAGGGGAGTGCCTGGGTGGCTCAGTGGGTTAAAGCCTCTGCCTTGGGCTCCGGTCATGATCCCAGGGTCCTGGGATCGGGCCCCACATCGGGCTCTCTGCTCAGCGGGGAGCCTGCTTCCTCCTCTCTCTGCTTGCCCCTCTGACTACTTGTGATCTCTGTCAAATAAATTAAAAAAAAAAAAAAAGAAGAGGAAGGGGAAAGGAACAACAATAGTGTTCCTGTTTGAAGTTCTTAACTAGAGTGGATAATCTGAGAGTTGTGTGGCTGGGAGGGACAAGATTCCACCAGCAGAGAGTGGCCCAAGACTTGGGCTTAGACGGATTCCATGCTATGTGACTCTTTTCATGTCCTAGTTCGAGGTCACTTGAACTCAAGGGCCTTGAGTATTCAATTCATCTCTGGGTTATAAGTTCGAGCCCCACCTTGGGTGTAGAGATTACTTAAAAATAAAATCTTAAGGGGCGCCTGAGTGGCTCAGTGGGTTAAGGCCTCTGCCTTCGGCTCAGGTCATGATCCCAGGGTCCTGAGATCGAGCCCCGCATGGGGCTCTCTGCTTTGTGGGGAGCCTGCTTCCTCCTCTCTCTCTGCCTGCCTCTCTGCCTACTTGTGATCTCTGTCAAATAAATAAATAAAATATTTAAAAAAATAAAAAAATCTTAAAACAAAATAAAACAAAACCCTCCCAGAAGTGGCTCTCTCTTTGCTTCAAGAATAAAATCTGGACTTTTCAGTTTGGCCTTGAAGGATTCCTACCACCTGGCCCCAACAGGCATTCTAAGCCCATTCTAAGCCCAGCAGCATCTGTCAGTCTCAACTCCAGGCTCTGTATGTCCTTGTATGTCTGCCTCCAGATCTCTGCCAATGATTTTTCTTCCACCATGAATGCCCTTTCTCCCGCTCTGGATACCCGAATGCAACGAGTCCCTCAAGCTCTAGCCGGTCACGACACGGGTGTCAATCCTCTCTTCCTGTAACTACACAGCACTAGCACAGACATACAGCTCACCGTGTGTGCCAGCATTTGATTCTGCTGGTTCATTCAGCCTTCAGAACAATCCTGTGAAGGATGTATTATTCCTGTCCCTCTTTTATAATTGGGATAACTGAGGCTCAGTCATTGGCTCAAGGCCTCAGGGCTATAGCAGGGCTGGGATTCAAATCCAGGTGGTCTGGCCCCACACACCTAACTCGGACGCACGGTGCCTGTGACTCTCCGCAGGGTGAGTTGCAGCGACTTTCACACTTGTTTTACCTTCCCTATAGGACAGCACGCTCCTCCAGGAAGGGCTGTGCCTATGGTTCTGGTGTATGTCTATAGTAATGGGGCGCCTGGCTGGCTTGGTCAACACAGCACGTGACTCTGGATCTTGGGTTGTGGGTTCAAGCCCCGACATTGGGCGTAGAGATTACTTAACAAAGAAATGGCTTAGTGGATGTGCCCTAAGTATCTGCCCAGCTGGAGAAGAACACAGTACTCAGTAGATGGGTTGAGCAGGGCAGGGGTGAGGAATTTGGAACCAAGGTCCCCGGGGTCAAGACACTTTAAAGTGTGGGTAGGGAGGCCAACTTGGACAAGCGATGCAGTGGAAAATCTTGGCTGGAGAGTAAGCAAAAGCAAATGCGTGAGCACAACCTGAGGCAGGCAAGGGGGATGCCAGCAGTGGTGTGCAGGTCTGCACACTCTGAGGGACCTGTGGCCATACCGTCATAAGGCCCTGCTGCACAAAGTGTGGTCCCTGGACCCACCACAGGGGGCCTGTTCCAAAGTGCAGACTCCTAGAACCCATCCCAGACCATGGAAGCAGAATCTGCTTTTTTTTTTTTTTCCTTAAATGATGATACAGAACTTCATATATATATATTTTTAAGAGAGAGCGAGCGAACACACGTGCTTGTGTGTGATGGTGGGAGGCGTGGAGGGAGCGGGAGAGAGAGAACCTTAAGCCCGCTCCACACCCAGTGGGGAGCCAGATGTGGGGCTCCATCTCACAACCCTGAAAGCATGACCTGGGCTGAAACCAAGAGTTGAACGCTGAGCCAGCCAGGTGCCCCAGAATCTGCATTCTAACCAGACCTTCACAGGAGTTATATGGACACTAAAGTTGGTAAAAGGCTACCATAAGGCTAGACATTGAGGCCCACCCCCAGAGGCTGTAACTTAATTGGTCTGGGCTGGGGCCACGACATCTAGATCTAAAAAAACATTTTCAGGTAACTGTAACATGCATCCCATGCCTTCCCTGGAGACCTGTGGAGCAGAAAGATGGAGGAACGGCAGGGGACGGAGAATTCTAGCTCTGCCACTAACAAGCAGTGTGGCCTTGGGCACGGCACTCAGTGTCAAATGAAGAAAGCAGATTCGATCAGTGGTTCATGACACTCAGAATCAGAAAATACACATTCTTGGGTCAAGTGAATTTTAATTCCCAGGGCTGGGCCTGAGGAGTTCAGCAAGGACTTCAGGGGCCATGGGCACTCATATAGCTTCTAGACAGGGGAGATCCGCAGAACATTTAGAGCTGTGGCTCTCATGCTGGAAACGTATCAGAATCACCTAGAGAGCTCTCGAAAAGTACCAGGACCGAGGCCCTCCTCCCAGACATGTTCCACCTCGAACCTGAAGTTCTTCTAAGTGACTAGACTATGCAGTATAATGGAAAACCACCGGGGTCAGTGAAAGATGTGGAGGTCGCATAGCACCAAGAACGTGGGTTTCTGAGGTCTTTTCAGTTCTTGGAGTTTTCTGTTTGTGGAATGAGGACAACAACATCCATACTAGTGGCTTGTTGTAAGGATTAAGTATAAAGTCACATATACCTTTGACCTCAGCCAAAAGTCACTTCATTGTGAATCCAGCTTCCTCGGTGGACTGATGAGAACACTAAACCCCAGTAAGGCAGGTCCAAGTTCACATAGCTGGGCAGCCGGAGAACAGACATGACACTCTGCTTCAAATGCTAATTCTACCTCACTGTGTGGCCTCCTCTGGATACAGGAAAGAGCCCAGAGGAAACTTAAACGACCCCAAATGACCACACTGAACTTCAGCCAGAGCACGGGGCCAACAGACAGTCCCTCACACAAAGTAAAGCCTTAGTTTTCCTTACCCAAGAACCAGGCCAACCCCCTCCCTATAACCTTGTCCAGCCTTGGCTGTCAACATGTTTGATTCTGACCCATATGAGCTCAATTCCTGATCACAATATCAGGAATGAAAGAAATGCCTCCATGGGGACAATGGAGTGGAAGAATGATTCTTCCCCCACCTTGTGGAAGGTGAGCGGGAATGGGAGGTGAGGGCTGAGAGCTTGGCCAGCTGGAAGGTGGTTTCAGCAATTCCAGTGTGAGGGCTTGAGGAACTGTGAGTACCATGGGTTGAATTGGGCTCCCCCAAAGATGTGGAGGTCCTAACCTCCCCCGTACTTGGGAATGTGACCTTTCTGGTAAATAGGGTTTTTGCAGATGATCGAATTAAGACAAAGTCATGAAGGTGGGCCCTGATTTAATAGGACCGTGTCCTTAGCAAAGGGAAATCTGAACACATAGATAGATGCACACAGGGAGAACAGCATGTGAAGGTGAACGCCGAGACTGGGGTGATGCTTCCATAAGCCAAGGAAGGTCTAAGATGCCCGGTGGAGCACGAAAAGCTAGGGGTAGGCATGGAGCAGATTCTCTCCCCCAGCCCTCAGAGGGAATAGACCCTGCGGACAGCTTGACCTCAGACATCTAGCTTCCAGAACCGTAAGACAAGAAAGTTCTGCTGCGGTACTTGTTACAGCAGCCCTAAGAAACAGATATCCCGAGCGCCAGATCCTTGCTCAAAGAACACGCTGTCATGCACCCAGGCAAAGACGAGAACTTCAAAGGAATAGGAGTGTTCTGTCTCTCGTGTGACTTACTCTATGATGCAGATGCCCTGTCTTCTTTGGTGCGGGGACCTAGCCTTGAAGTAGAGCTTGTGTTCTAAGTTCAAGATGACCAGTCTCTTTGTTGAGGTTTTCAAATATGTCTGGATATGAGCAAAATCCAGGGGTAATTTTCTCATTGACCAGTACAGCAGGCGATAACTCTCTTTCTTGCTCTCTTTCTCTCTCTCTTTTTCTTTTTGGAGAGATAGAGACAGCGCACGTGTGAGCACGGAGGCAAGAGGGGGGCGGCTAGCAGAGTGAGAAGGAAAATCCTAAGCAGACTCCATGCTCAGTGAGGAGCCTGACTCGGGGCTCGATCTCGCGAGCATGATACCATGACCTGAGCCAAAATCAAGAGTCAGACCCTTAACCGACAGAGCCCCCTAGGCGCCCCAAGTAATAGCTCTAATATGGTTTGCTTGATATGTGCCTGGTGCTCTTTCTAAGTGCCTTCTGGATATGAATTCATTTGATTTTGATGAATTTTCACAACAATGTTCTCATGTACATACTCTGATCATACCCATTTCACAGATACAGAAACTGAGACACAGAGAGGTAGAGGTAAAGGAACGCCTTTCTCCCCAAGGCTGTGAGCCTAGAAATGTTAGAGCTGAAATGTGGACCCAGGCCATCTGGCTGGAGAGTCCAGGCCCTTGGCCACTATAAAAAATGGCTACCATTGGCTTGAGCGCTTACCCTGGGGCAACTGTTTCTCTAAATACTCATATTCTTTTTTTTTTTTTAAAGATTTTATTTATTTATTTGACAGATGGAGATCACAGAGAAGCAGGCAGACAGAGAGGAGGAAGAGGCTCCCTGCTGAGCAGAGAGCCTGATGCGGGGCTCGATCTCAGGACCTGAGCCAAAGGCAGAGGCATTAACCCACTGAGCCACCCAGGCACCCCCAGGAAAGCGATTTCAATGTTGAGTTTAAAAGCTCCCCCCGCCCCCCTGACCTTGGGACACCAGGATAGCTGAGTGGGTTAAGCTGCTGCCTTTGGCTGAGGTCATGATCCCAGGGTGCTGGGATCAAGTCCTGCATGGAGCTCCTTGCTCAGCGGGGAGCTTGCTTCTCCCTCTGGCTGCTCTGTGTGCCATTACCCCTGCTTGTGCTCTCTCTCTCTGACAAATAAATAAATAAAATCTTAAAAAAAAAAAAAAGCCCCCACCCCATTTTCCATCACACACACACACACACACACACACACACACACACACACACACGACCGGGTCCCTCCTACAAAGCTGGTCACTGGCTGCTGATCCCACAGCTACCCCTAGTGGATATCTTCCAGTGGCCAGCTGCTTGCCCTTCCCCGTCTCAACACAGGGCGCCCGCCCCAACTTCCAGCCCTGGTCCTCCAGCTAGAATGAGGAAGCGAATGAATGCTTCTCTGGGGGAAAGCAAGACCTCCTAAGGCCAAGGTCATTGCTTTCCAAACTAGGATTTGATGGGTCTTTTTACTTTGCTGGTCAGTGTGCAGGGGACTCGGCCTCCTGGTCTCGGTTCGTGATACTGGTACAAAATAACAACTCTCACTTTGACTAAGGGAGTCAGAGAGGGGAAAGGAGGGAGCAGGAGAGCAACACTGATAAGGAGAAGGCAAATGGGCAGAAATAATGGAGGGAGAAGAGGGAAAACCGAAGATGATTGCCTCTCTGTGCCAGGAACGGGGGCTAGGTACTCAGCACACTCTTCCCATGGCCAGAAACCCCAAGAGGCTGGGTAGCCTGCTGCACAGAGCTGAACTTGAACCCAGTACCCGAACCGGTGTCCCTGAGAGCTGCGGGGGGTGGGTGTCCGGTGGGATGCAGCAGCCTGGCTTAGCAGTTCTGACAGGACAGGACTCTTCTCCACGAGGATTTCTGGCTGGGTGGGGAAGTGATGTTCACGGCATCTGTCAAGTCCACAAAGAGATTTGGCCACGATTCCACGAAGCCCCTCAGGGCGACAGTGAGAAGGCAGCTGAGAGGTTCCCCAGCTTAGAGACAGAGGAGAGTCACCCAGATACAAAGTCATCGTAGTCCAGGCGGTGCCCACACCTGTGCCCTGAGCCCGCCGTCCCCTGCCTGCCTCCTGCCCCGCCCACCACAGAGGCTAAGGAGGCCAGATGCAGCACAGCTTCCTCTCTGAATTAGCCAGCGAGACGCCCCGGTGCTTACTGGCTCCCTCCAACTCTGTCTGCTAACTTAGGAGGAAATAGATCTTTCCGCCTCAGTAACAACAAAATTGGTCTTTGCATCTGTGAAAATTACGCTCTAGATGACGGCAATCCTGAACATTAATCAAGTATCAATCACTGACATGAGTGGAAAATAGAGCTGGAGTCTTTATTCAAGCCTTGTTGTGAGCAAAGCCAGACAAGGGCTGATTGCTGAGGAAATCCTCTCCTAGGTTTGAAACAGCGCCGTGGAGTGCAAAGAGCATGAGCTTGGGCGGGGGCAGAGGCCCGATGATACTCCCCTAACTGTGTCTGCTCCCTGGGCCTCAGTTTCCCCATTTGTAAAACAAGGGAAACCCTGCTAGGCCTCGGGTCACTGAGGGACTGAGTGAGAGGAGGCATGTTAAGTGTGTATCCTACATAGGCCCTACACAGAAGTGATGATTTTTTGAAGATTTTATTTATTTATTTGAGAGAGAGAGTGTGTGTGCATGAGTGCGGGGGAGGTGCAGAGGGAGAAGCAGGCTCCCCGCTGAGCAGGGAGCCCAACTCGGGGCTTTATCCCAGGATGCTGGGATCCTGTTCTGAGCCTAAAGCAGACACTTAACTCACTGAGCCACCTAGGCGCCCTGGAATCAATGATTTTTTAATGGCTCTGAATAATTGGGGAGAATAAACCTACTTTCCTGCCAAACATTAGCTCAGAAAGTATTTAACATGCATGGCATCCAGACCAGGTGAACCTTCTCTTTAGGTCTCAGTCCAGTTTTGGTGGGGACCAGCTGTCGGGTCCCCACCAAAAGGGCCTCCCCTCCTCTCCGGAGTGGCCCTGCCCTGCCTTCCCTTTGTCCTTGTCCCAACATCTCAGACTCAGACCTCACCCTGTGGCAAGGGCCTTCTGCCCCAAATACGAAATTTGAATTTAACCCTCAGAGAACATCACGCAAAGGAAGCTGAGGGACATTTTGTAAGATTATTATCTTGTAATCTTGACTAGGGTCAAGGCTGGGAGCCTCAGGGTATAGGACTCTCCCCGATTCAAGGAGACTAAAGGGACATGACAGAGAAACCCAACATGTAATCCTGGATCTTTACCTTTTTTCTTGGCTCTGTGGAGAAGCTGGCAACATTTGAATAAGGTCTCTGTTGGTGACACTGGTTTCCTGATCTTGATAATTATACTACCGTTATGTAAGAGAGTTTTTTGTTTTTAGGAAATGCACTTTGAAATATTAAGGGGTAAGAGGACATGACACTTTGCAACTTACTCTCAAACAGCTCAAAAAACCTTTAAAACACAATATATAAAACATATGAAAATGTCTATCTACACACATATATATGGGGAGGGGGTCAAACTATTTTTTGCAACTTTTCTGTGAGTCTGAAATATCCTCCTTCAGCCCAGACAAGCACTGCACAGTCAACCACACTGCCTCCCTTCCACTTTGTGAATGTCCTTGGAAAAGGGTGTGCAGGGATTTCTTTTGTCCTCCTTGGGCCACTGGCATGGGCATATAACATTACTGTGGGAAGGGTCCTCAGAGACCACCCAACTCAAACCCATCCAGGTGACGTGGCTTGTCATCCCTTGGCTGAATGGGCCCGAGCTGGCCTGGATTCTGTGTCCCGACCCCCCACCCAATGCTCTGTCTTCGACGCCACACTATGCGACTGCACCGTGCGTGTGGCCACAAAGGAGTGACAGCTGTGACAGGACATGAATCCCTCTGGCCTTGAGGGCAAGGGATGGAGACCTGTCAAGAGGGGGAAGAGGCCCCGGAGTCAGCATCCTCTTCCTTTCCTGCAGAGGGACTGGGGTATGAAAAATGTTCAGCTCTGATCTCTTCTGCTCCCGGGGCTCAAATGAGTCTCGAATTTGTCCCCCAACCCTGACCTCTGTCTGAAGTCCCCACTCCTGGATCCAACATCCAACTCTTGCCTGTTGAAGGGGCACCGCTAGGCAGCATGCAAAGCCAAAAGCTCCCCTTCACCCCTCCCCGACTCTTCATCTCAGTCCAGCCCCTCCACTCGCCTGGTTGCTCAGGCCAAGCCCAGAGGGTCAGTGCAGCCTCCTGTTCAGTGGCCCCCCACAGCTTCACCGTCAGCCACATCATCCTGTTTGCCCCTCTCCCGCCAACACAGACCCAGAACTGGCTTTTCCCCAGCATCACTGACACCAGCCTGACTCAGGCCATGGCGCTTTCTCCCCAGGGCTCCCACGAGCACCTTCTGATCGGATCCCTTTCCATGTGTGTTCTCCGCAGGTGACCAGAGGGAGCTCAAAACCTGCCCAAGCACTTCCGCCTCACTCTGAACTAACCCTCACAAGGGTCTACCCGCCGGGTCTCCTGCAGAGTCATGCCCCTTTCTCCCTGTCCTTCACCCTAGAAGCTCCAGGCACCCCAGCTCTGCTGCCACAGGGGCATGACCTGCCTGGCACGCCCCCGTTTCAGGATCTTCCCCGGCTGCTCTCCCTGCCGAGTCCTTCTGCCAAGTATCTATGAGGCCCGACCCGTCTCCAAGTTCACGCAGGAGCGGCCTCAAGCCTCTTCAGACCAGCCTTCCCTGACTGACTCATGGGAAACAGCACTCCCGCCCTCCCCCACGCTGATTTTTCTCGTCTCTATCCCCTCACTAAGTTCCTAGAGGCCGGGGATCTATTTGGTTCCCTTTGTATTCTAGCTACTGAGTGGCACCTAATAGGAGCTCAGTACATGTTAGTTAAAGTAAT
Organism: Mustela nivalis; assembly: GCF_964662115.1. NCBI lineage: Eukaryota > Metazoa > Chordata > Mammalia > Carnivora > Mustelidae > Mustela > Mustela nivalis. The sequence goes on from NC_139031.1 coordinate 85,338,734, forward strand.
GAATGAATGCATTGTTAAGTTAAAGAAGCAAGCAGCGGAACAGTGTCTATAATACACACCCACTTATTAAAAAAGAAAAAGAAATGAACACATTTATGCTTGCCTAACTCCGGGAGGAGTTAATAGCTATGGCTTCTGGGAGGGTGAACGGGTAGCTGGGGGCAAGGGAGGAGGAAGACTTGTCAGTGTAGACCCTCTTGGTACCTTTTGAATTTTTTTTTTTTTTTAAGATTTTATTTATTTATTTGTCGGAGAAAGAGAGGGAAAAGAGAGCGAGCACAAGCAGGGGGAGAGGCAGGCAGAGGGAGAAGCAGTCTCTCTGCTGAGCAGGGTGCCTGACACAGGACTCGATCCAAGACCCCGGGATCATGACCTGAGCTGAAGGCAGACGCTTAACTGACTCGGGTCCCCAGGTGCCCCCCCTTTCGAATATTTTCATAGGGACATGTGTTACTGATTTGATGAATTAAGGATACATATGTGTATCAAATCATTATGTTGGACACCTAAAGCAAATACGATGTTATACATCAATTACATTTCAATTAAAGAAAAGGCCACCTGTAATGAAATCCACGTCCCCCCACCCCGAATGTTATAAGGCACACTTCCACCCATGTGGGCACACGTGTTACGGATGTAAAATCGTGATACACAGATTCTGTTTGGGCAGGTACATCCCCCACTATTTTTTTTTTTTTTACTGTAACACCGTTTGGTGAAGTTTATCCTAGTCGAGGCTAAGAGACATGATATCTCGTGCCTACAGTCAGAGTTCTCAGAAACATCCCCCCCACACATGCAGTCCCCTAGAGACCTAACTAAAAAGTAACTGAAAGGAAGACTGAGACAGAAGAAACAAAGGCAAATGAGCTGGAAGGATTACTGGTGGTTAAAAAAATAAAAAATAAAAAGTATGCCCAACCCCAAGGCCCAGCCTAGGTGGGGGCTGTGACTTTTCTAGGTCTGAGGGGCCTTGGGGCCCTCTGCTGTACCTGGTAATGTCCCGGCCCTTCAGGCTCCTGACAAGAAATATGAAAAGACATTGTATCTGCGAAAAGGGGCCAGGGGCCGTGGTGGAGCGCTAGACCTTGACCCCCGCGAGCGTGGGCCACCTCTCTTGCCACCTGAGGGGCTCTGGGCAAATCACTTGCATGGCCTCAGCGGGTCTGGGGTCCCATTACTGTAGTGAAGGGTTGCGGTAGAGGACTCTTTCCAGCTCTAACACTCTGTAGTTCTGTTTCAAGTAGATGTTGCCTGTTGGACCTCACCAATGGACAGGTGCTCTGTGAGATCCGTGCACACAAGACACTGACATCACGGGAGCCCTCCTGCCTGAAACTGACCCAGCCGGGCGTCCTCTAGGCTACCTGAACCCGAGCATGACTGAATCAGAATGCTAAGGCTCACCCTCCTGCTTCCAGAGGCTTCCTTGTCGAGCCCTGGAATTTGGGGCTTTTGTACCCTGTGCCTCTGCCAACTTGTATTAGCCAAGCAAAGTGCTCTGGAGAGCTGCTACACATGATCTGAGCAGAACAACCGGAGCCTGGCGTGGACAGGGCCTCGTCTGCGTCCTTGGGGCTGGGCCCACCCAGGAGAGCAAGGAGAAGGTCAGGTGGTTTCACGAGCCAGTAGGCCAGACTATTAAAGTAAACTTCCCTTTCCTGGAAGATGCTGGCAAGGAAAAAACCATGAAAGGCCCTCAGGTAGGGGAGGGGAGTGGGCAGTGGGAGAGAAAACTTGTGGACATCGATTCTCAAATTATCTGCAGGAGGAGAAGGAAGGAAATGGCAGGAGGGCATGGGAACTGGCTTCTCCCTTTGGAGGGCCTGCACGTTACCGTTTTCATGACTGCAGTTGCCTTGCTAGCTATTTTAGACCGCAACTGATGCGAAGACTGGTTCGCATTCCCTCCGCACATGCCCGTGAACTGGTAGAGAGAGGTTCGGGAGTCTGTGGGGCTCCAGAGGAAATTCCCTGGGGAATTAAAGGGTTCTCAGTGGCTGGTCCTCAAAATCGAGTTTAGGGCATGGTTACAGCAGGGAGGAATACTCAAGGGTGAATGAAAATCCTTTAAGTCAGATTGGAAGGAGAAAGAACATCTATCTCTCAAAAGAAGTTGGATGATACCTATGGTTTGATTTTCTTCCTATTTCTTCAAAGTTTTATGGACTTATGTAATCTCTACACCCTACAGGGGATCGAACTCATGACCCTGAGATGAAGAGGTGCATGCTTCTCTGACTGAACCAGCCAGGTTTGATTTTCTTTTTTTTTTTTAAAGATTTTATTTATTTATTTGACAGAGAGAGATCACAAGTAGGCAGAGAGGCAGAGAGAGAGAGGAGGAAGCAGGCTCCCCGCTGAGCAGAGAGCCCGATGCGGGACTCGATCCCAGAACCCTGAGATCATGACCTGAGCCGAAGGCAGCGGCTTAACCCACTGAGCCACCCAGGCGCCCCCAGGTTTGATTTTCTTAACCAATTTTCTTAACCCATGTACTAAGCTTAATTCTGCCCTTACTATGAAAGCTCAGGAGCTGTAGTTTTTGGAGGTGTCTTTTGGGACCTGGGGGGTGTGGTGTGGGGGAGGGGCACAGAGTTGTCACACTCAGAAAAGGGAAACTCCGTCCCTGGATATTAAAGTAGAGACAAGACAGCGTGTGGGCTGGAGGATTTAAATTGAGGGGAGCTTCAGAATCCCTCTGGGGTAGGGCCTGTTCTTTATTTCAAAAGCCCCAGAAACAACTGCAACCCAACCTGCTTGTCTATTGTTGTCCCCATACCCTCTGGTCCCCAAGTCCAGGCGCCCTGCCGAGAACCACGGCTGGACCTGTTCTGGACACTTAAGGCCTAAAATGAATCAGCCCATGAAGTTTCTCCCTGCGTTTTGACTTCAAAATCTTCACGTACCTATTACAGTTGTGCCTCATAGCGATCTCCTTGGCCTTCAAATGGGAGAACTGGGGGTCTACCCCCCATTTTTTTCTATTTAAGAACATTCCAGAACTGTGTGTATAGCCTGCAGGCACCTCAGGAGGAAGTGCAGTGTAGTCTGTTTTAACACCAAAGGAAGGTCATGTCCCATCTCCAGGCCAAGGCCTGCTCTCTGCTGTCATTCACCAATATGCACTGCAAATAGTTCAATGTTACCTTTACAAATGCACTGTTTAAAATGTTACTTTTAGGGGCGCCTGGGTGGCTCAGTGGATTAAAGCCTCTGTCTTCAGCTCGGGTCATGATCCCAGCGTCCTGGGATTGAGCCCCACATCGGGCTCTCTGCTCGGTGGTGACCCTGCTTCCCCCTCTCTCTCTGCCTGCCTTTCTGCCTACTTGTGATCTCTGTCAAATGAATAAATAAAATCTTAAAAAAAATTTTAAAAAATGTTACTTTTACCCATCAATTTCCAAATCTGTAAGGCCCCCTCCCCAACCACACTGTCCCCCTTGCTTCTCCTCAAAATAAGGCCTTGACTCTCTGAAAGTGGCTTTTCCTTTTTTTCAGTTTGCCACTCAAAGCCTTCCATGATCTGGCTCCAGTATGATCCTCCAAGCTTCTCTTTCTCCTTAACAGCCCAGGCCCCCTGCTTCAAGCTGGCCGGCAGCCTCATTGTTCACGTTCTCCTCGAGTGTTCCAGTAACTGCGTGGGATTGTATCATCAGGATTATGGACGCAACTTAACCATTCCCAATGGCCGAACATCTTTCTGCTGCTCCTCTCTGAATTTTGTCAGGAAGGGTCCAAGGAATCGTCTAGATCAGCGGTTGTCAACTTTGGCCAGTCACTGGAATATGGGATTATGGGCAGTGGGAGGGTGAGGGATGGGGGGTGGTGCATTTTTTTTTTTTAAACTGAGATAGAACATGTATATAGGAACGGGCAAAAATCACAAGTGTACGCCCTTTAACTCTGGGTGTACAAAACAGCCTCATGTGACCAGCATCCACATCAGGAACCAGCATGTTATCAACAACCCAGAAAGGCTGGGGTGAAGGAGGCTTTTGAAAAATTCTCACAAGTCAAGTCCAGGAATTTACATCTTTAAGGTTTTCCCCAGAGAAGTTTGGTTTCCCACGCACCTACTGGACTCGGAGAGCAGGAATCTACCAAGGATTTTCAAACTGCCCCTCATGTGTCACCCTGGGGGATGGCGGTTGAGGCAGGGAAGTGTCAGCCCCGCCGGGATCTCTTTCTTAAACGGAGACTCCAGCTCAAGAAAGGCCTTTTCTCTGTGGATGGAAACAAGCCCTCACTCCACAGTCCTGAAAGCTAGCCATATCGGTCGGTTCAGGAGAGGAAATAGACCTACGAGGAGGGGTCCGGGTGGATCTGTATATATATGTATTAAGGACGGGACTTGGACCTTTCAAAACAGGACTTGCCGGTTTAACAGCCCCTATAGGGCTGCTGTTTTGGTGTTCGATACTGGATCGTGAAGTCCATAGGGCAGGCAGTTAGGAAGGAAAGACCTTGGTAGACCAAGAACAATCTAGAATCCCATGAGGATGGATTAAAACTCCTGCTGCCTTTGACCTTGACAGTAGGGATATCTATACCCCAGGAGCCATGGAGCTAAGCACTTGCAGCTGGCCGGAGAGTCAGAGAAGCCAAGGTGGGATGCCCGGAAAGGCGGAGGGATGGCAGGCCTGGCCACTGCTACCTGGCAATCGGGTGAGCCAGCAGGAAGACCACAATGCACATACTGCTTCCCTTCTGTCCTCCAGCTTTCCCGAGCCCTCTGTGGCCCAACCCAAAGAGGAACCCACAGGCCAGGGAATTCTGGGAGATGAAGTTCAGCCTAGCCACGCCTACCCACGACAAAGCCATCACCACCCTGATTGCTGGTTCTGATGCTGGTCTGATTGCTGGTTCTCAAGCCTGGCTACTCGCTGGAATGACATGTGGTTTTAAAAACACAGACGCCAGGACTAGCACCACATTATGGGAAAGCTTCCCAGGCCACCCTAATGTATAGTCGTGGCTAAGAACCACTGCCTGGCAACCGGGGGACTAGCTCCAACCTGGGGCTCAAGACGATCAATTCTTCTCTCTTTTTGCCCCAGGAGGAGCATAACAAGATCTGGTTATTCTTTCAAAGATTTTCTCATTCTTCTGCCTTCCTGCATCAGTCTGTCCTCTGTGCACGAACCCAGCCACAACCTTCCCTCAATCTGCAGCACGCTGGCTGCCCAGTGAGTGGACCAAGCTTCCTGGCTATCAGTCCTTCTGTGCTCAGTAGATCGGGGGCACAGCGGGCAGACCCTGGGATCATCCCAATGCCAGCAAGCTCATCGGGAACTAGAGACTCGGAAGGTTTCACTGGTAAGCTTCTAAATAAAGCACCTCTTCCTCCTAGGCATAGACGAATTAAAGGATTATAACGCAGCCAAGTGGTCAGCGGGCCCTTTGCCAACAGAGGCCACTGGACGAGAGGGATGCGGAAGAGCTCGGGGCGGGGGAGTAGGTCCAAAAGCGTGGGCGGTTCTTCGTGCCGAGGAGTAACTCTGTCACAGGGAACGGTCATCTCCATGATGGATTCGACCCATTGCTTTCTTTCTCCTAGCCGCAACATGGTCGTTCCTAATGAGGTCTGCGGCTCAAGTGTGAGACTGACACAACTGGTCAAAATAAGGTCTCTGGGATTTCCTCTGGGTTTGTATTATTTATGGCCTCCCCATTACAGTAGTGAAAGCCTGCTGCCGCCCTATTTACCCTTACTATCATTACCCCTGATTGACCCACACTCTTATTTTAACCCATAGCCCATACCCACTCCCAATACTCTTATTACCCATACTCGTACCCATAAATCTGATTTACCCTTATTATTACTACACCTTATTGACCCATACTCTGTAAATAGTTTAGAGAGAGAAACCTTCTGAGAGGCACCAGCAGGAATCTTTTGGACCATCTCTGTGAAGCCACCCAGGGAAAGATTGGGAAGTGCTCCAGAATGTTCAGTGGCCTACGTTTCCTTGTGTGAGGTCGCTTTCTGTGCCCCAAGCGGATCTGAAGCTTCTTGAGGGCCAGGCTGATCTCTGATCCCCCTTTACTGGGGTCCCAGTGCCAAGGACAGGGCAGCAGGAAGGATCCCAAGTTCCAGGTTCCCGTTTTAGCGCTGCTCCTCAAAAGTGACTTGAATCCTCCCTGCCTCAGTTTCTGCCTCTGGGAAGTGGGAAGTTTATCTACTTCATGCAGCTTTTGGGCAGCGCCCTTGAGACAGCGTGTGGGGAAATACTTCCCTGACCCAGAATTGTCATTTAAGCGGGAGAAGCCGTGGGAAGAGCTGGTACTTCTCAAGAACTAGGTGCTGGCTGAGTCCTTTGTCGAGGAAAGGGAGGCACAGAGGGCTGACCCCAGGCTGCTGCCAAGGAGATGCCTAGAGGTGGAGGCAAGGGGAAGGTGTCCCTGAGAGCCCACGGAGCGACAGCAGTCCCTTTCTCCCTGCCCCTCTTGGAGAATCCCTGCGAACACTTCCCCACTACAAGCTGGTTTTGGCCTGGTCCCCCGTTCACTCATTCATCGTCTTCATCCAGTGTCTCCTGGGCACCTGCCGTGTGCCGAGCACCGTGCCGGGGGTTGAGAATTGAATGGTGAGCAAAACCAGATGAGGTCCCTGCCCTTCCTTCCCAAACAGGTTTGGACTCAGGCTTATGCACCGAGAGAGCTGGACAACTAGCTTCATGCAGGCCCAGGGACAGATGGCAATGTCGTGTTTTAGTGCGATCCTAGCGTTAGCTGAAAAATATCAATGAGTTGAGGCCAGGTGTAATATGAAGAAGAAAGGGAAGAAAAGGTAGAGTCCCACCAACCCCCTGTCGTGTTCTCCCTTACTGTGTCCTCACCTCAGGCTTCAGGAGCCTACCCTTTAACTGTATCCCCTGTTAAAACCAGCTCTCACCTAACTTCCTCGTGCTAAGGTGGTCAGTGCTCTCGTGGAATGACACTTCACAGGGACGAAAGCCTCGAGGTAAAGGAATGGTATCCCTGCTGGACAGAGAGATGTGAAAGGGCACCCTAAGATCATACCACAAGGGTAGTCGCTGCAGACAGGCATTTCCAGGGACAGCGAGGCGGACAAAGCAGGGGCTCATGGCAGGGGGAAGGTCCCCAAAGCAAACCTTTGTGGCCTTTAGCGATTTCCAGAGATCAGGGAGGAGGAAGAGGGGGAGAAGATGTTGTCAGGCTCCCAGAGTCTGTTTAGGGAGGGTGGGTTTGCAGGTGTTTATACCAGTACCAAAAGCATCTGACTAGATGATTAGCTACATTAAAAAGAAAAAGGGAAAAAAGAAAGACCAGAGGATTTTCAGTAGCCAGAACCCAGAAAACGCTCCAGCCCCAGGCTCACAGTTCCGACCAAGCTGCCAGAAAACCCCACTGGTGGATTTCCAGCTCGATTTATAATTTACCTCTCCGTGAGAAAACGAAGACATATTTTAAGATGACCACCTCTCCCCCTCCCCCCAAGCCAAATTCTGGAAGGACTGTAGGTAATATAAACCCCAAGGGGACTCATTAAAACAGAAGTTTCTATTGTAAAACAAAGCATAGACACTCAAAACCACACAAGGCAAACGGACCGCACTGGGCAAGATGAGAAGGCAAGCGCCCCAGGAAGCACTGGCCAGGGGAGGGGAGGGGACTGTGCCGCTCCCCCCAAGAGGCCCCTCCACGCACGGGTCCCAACTGCAGCCCTCGTCCCTCCCCGGCTCCCAGAAGCCACCGCACTCCTAACTTCAGTTCCTCATGTTTATTTATGGTGTCATCACCCACGTATCCCGAGACGCTGTAGGCCACTTCCGTCCATATTTTATTTTATTTTTGAGGATTTTCTTTCTTTGTCAGAGAGTGAGAGTGTGCAGAGCACATGCAGGGCAGAAGAGGGAGAAGCAGGCCCCCCGCTGAGCAGGGACCAGGATCTGAGCCCGAGGCAGATGCTTAACCGACTGAGCCCCCCAGGCGTCCCAACCCGTATTTTTAGATGTCCTTTACATTTCTTATAAGTGGCCACGAGTTCTCCCTCCATCTATGCCCTTTCCTTGCACATGATCTGTGGAAGGCTCAGTCCACCAAACCTGCCTTTTCCCACCATCCGGATTTTGTCTTGGTGCACGCCAAATGTGTCCAAGGGCACTCATTCTTAACCCAAATAATCACATCTGAGAACAAGCCCGTACACAAGGAGGGCGCACCTCACCGTGATCACGCTCTCACATTAAAGGTCATGAGACAGGAGGAGAATGGGATCTGGGGGAGCTCTCTGCGGAACTAGTGATTTACGACTTTTTTTTTAAACAATTGGAAATGACTGGGGAATGCTTCTCTTTCATGCCTTTCAATATAGTTTGGAATGGGGTTTGACATTGCACTATGCCCCAGGGCCCACGGTTGTCTATTGTTAAGTTTTATCAAAGATGATTGCATAATAGCAGCCTGGATGTAGCAGGAGCCGAAGGAATCTCGACCACTAACCAGACTCACCAAATGTAATAAATAAATGATAGATGAAGGGAAGACGAGACGGGCCATTCACTTATGGTCTGGAGCAAGAACAGTTACACTTAGAAAGTTTTTCCTTTCTCCAATCTCAGCAGTCAGTCCCACAAACACAATTATTAGCATTATTGCAAAGGGCTTTATCAACTATTGACTTAATAAAGAGTGCATCCACTTAATGGTGACCTCTAGATCCCCCCTCCAGTAAGTCCAGGACCCTAAGTTACATGCTCCAGGGCCCTGACACCCCAAAATGGACAAAAGAAATGAGCCCTCTTGTACTAGGAGATGAGAGGTTTTATAACACTTAATATTAAACATGTGTGAGGGACGCCTGGGTGGTTCAGTCATTAGGCGTCTGCCTTTGGCTCAGGTCATAATCCCGGGGTCCTGGGATTGAGTTCCGCATCTGTCTCCCTGCTCAGCGGGGAATCTGCTTCTCCCTTTCCTGCCCTTCCCCCCTGCTCATGCTTTCCCTCTGACAAATAAATAAAAATCTTAAAAAAAAAATTAAACACATGTGGGGTTTGTTTTGATTTGCACAGAAAGAAAAAATTCCCAAAACTGATGGGTATAACAAAAAATTCAAAAGCCAAGGCAGTCCTCAAATGCAATAGGCTCCCAATACTACCTTCAGACCTTTAGTACAGCAGAAGTCATATAAAAGCCACGGAAGGGTCCTGAAAGACGTCAGGGGAATAAAAGAAGTCAGGCAGAGGTCCAAACAGATCACATCCTGGTTCTCGGTTCGTATTTCTTCCCTTGGTTCTCCCAGGGGGTTTTATTTGTGAAGCAGATCAGGATTGTTTGTCGCTGTTAATAGCGGGGAGGATGCGGGATGGCAAGGAGCAGGCATGGAAACTTAAGGAAACTTCTCTGGTTATGATCGGGAGAAGAACTTAGGCACAGTGGACTGGCAGACCGATGTCTTTCCTGGCCTCAGGAGTTTTTCAAATCTGCTTGCAAGATTGGGTTCCTGCTCTTAGAGTGTCGACGGTTAGTGAGTTGCAATTTGGTAAGTTTTTACAGTGCTCTAGGTTATTTCCAATGATGACATATGTGTTTAAAGCTCTACAACCGAATTAACTTGAATTCACTTTCACTGAAAAGGCAAATATGATTCAGAAGCTTTTTTCTTATTCTTAGTGCCCGTCCTAGGCTACCTTCCTAAAAGATCGGACACTCCCTGGAATTCCTTCCTGCCTGGGCTCTGTGACACGGTCATGCTGGGGCTTGAGTCTAGCTGCTTCTCTTCCTGGCTGCTCCCCCTGCGCCTCCAGCCCCTCTCTGGCTCACTAGGCCTTCCAGAGAGCTCTTCCCTGACCCCTTTCCTTGTACCTGTCCTCCACCCCAAACCCATCATGGATTCCTGTCTTCTCAAGATTCCCAACTTCAGCCTCTAAGAACCACCCAGCGTATGATGTTCTGGAAGCGCAGGCTGAGCTGGGGCCCAGGGGGGTGTCCTAAGTCAGACCAGAACTTGGAAAGGGGGTTCAATCTACCATGGCTTCCATGCCTCTGTTAGCTCACTTCCCCTGCTGGGGAGGGCTCAGTCGAAGCACGTTATATGCATTATGGTGTTTAATCCTCACACTGCCTCCCCGAGAAAGCATGATCACACCCGTTCGCTACACGGGAGATTTCAGCCAGCAGAGGACAGGAACTCGGTGGGGCGGAGGGGAACTCTTAACCCAACTCTGAACCACCAAGCTCTTCCGTCTGAAGCAGGAGACTGTGTCCTTGTGTTTCTGGACAACTGAAGGACTCAAGAGCTTTGGGGTTTGCTCCTTTGGGGGACCAAAGGGAGGACAGATTAATGGTTCCAGGTTCCAGCTCTGCTGCCCCTGCTGGGCAGCCACGGGAGAGGTTCCACCCCTGCCTCCTCACACCGACCACCCAGCTTCCCCGTGAGGGTCTGCCACTGAATCAGGTACAAGGCGTTTGCCCTATGACTGTCAAGGAAAGTTCTAGACCTGGGATTGGTCTTTAGATGGGCAACAGGGGCTTCAGCCATCATGCTCAAGGTCTTCGAACCCACCCGGGACCATTTTAAAGTCTTCTTGGAAGACTGCCTCCTTACTTCACAGACCCATGTTCCACACCATCAACTACTACATGGAAATGAAATAACTGGTGGTCTTTTCTCCTAGTTTTTTTTTTTTTTTTTAAGACTTTATTTATTTATTTGGCAGACAGAGATCACAAGTAGGCAGAGAGGCAGGCGGGGGGAAGGAGGCTCCCTGTCAAGCAGACAGCATGGTGTGGGGCTCTATCCCAGGACCCTGAGATCATGACCTGAGCCGAAAGCAGAGGCTTAACCCACTGAGCCACCCAGGTACCCTTCTTCTAGTTTGTTCTTAACGTTCTTCCTGTGGAGTATCTAGTTTCGTCAGCCAGGGTTTAGAGCATGGAGGGGTGAAGATGAATGCTGAGATTGGCCACTGGAGGTTCATTAACTCATCACATCTTTCTTATTCAACAGGAGTCCGTCCCGAGATGGTAAGCGTGGGGCTCTGGTGCAGCCTGGGCCACTCGCCTCCAGGGCCCGCACACAGAGAGACGGGCTGCATCTCGGTGAGGTCTAAGCTGTCATGTTGGAGTAACCATGGGCCTATGGACTTAGCTGGGGTGTGTGTATGTGTTAGAGTGACCTACCCTGCATGGACGGTTCTGGTAGAAAGTGAAATGTAAACAGAGACCCCAAAGAAGCTCACAGCAGTGAAACTGCCCTCACACAGATCTCACACCACGGCTAGCAGCCTACACATCCAGCCCTGTTCCTCCTATTGGAATGCAGGGAGTTAGAAATGAAACGACCCTAGAAACTGAAACCTACTTATCCATGGCAATGTAAGAAATAACTGAGGTTCACTGGGCCCTATTACAATAAGTGTGTGGGGTATTCTCTTATCCTCAGATGCTCACTTCTTCACTTGTCTGCACCTGTTGGTGGCAGCTGGAGTAATCTCACCAATTCTGCTGTGTGTGCAAATTAACTTGATTTCCCTCCGAAAAGATAAAAAGCAGTAAAGCGATGAAGTTACAATTAAGGTCCGTCACTGAAAGCACAGAAAACGTGAAAAGGCTGAGGAGGACTGGTCCTGAGGTCACCAGCGACTACTGAGTTGAAAGACTTGTTTTCCCCTCATTCCTTGCTTGCTTTACTGTATGTGATGCTGTGGTCAATCAACACGCCTCCTCTCATTTCTTGAAATTCCCTCCTCTTTTGGCTTCCATCACACTACTCCCGGCTCTCATGCTGGCTCCCCGTTAATCTGTCCATCCGTCCACGCAACCATTCATCCATCCGTCCACCCATTAATCCATCCATCCATCCATCCATCCGTCCATCTAGGCTTCCGACAGCTAGTGACAAGCACTGGAAAAAATGACAAAGTATATTCATATCTGGCTTTACAGTTAAAAGATGTTTATATTATTTCATGAATTTCTCACTACAACCAAGTGAAGTGGCTGTTGGCACCCCCACGTTACAGATGAGGAAACAGATCCTGAGAGGACCTGTGATTTATTTACAACAGCACAACCAGCAGGTGGCAGAGTGTGAACATGCATTCAGCTTTTCATTCCAGAAAGAATTCATAATGGCATTCTACTGCATACTGGTGGACTGTAATCTCTCTACTAGTTAAATGTCATGATCCAGTCAATATGTATTTATGAGACAGTGCTAGGCTCTGTGGGATCAAAGACTGGGTCCCTGCCCTTGTACAGTTTGTGGTCTAGTGGGAGGAGACAAACATTAATCATGTGTTCACACAATAAACATTTGTTTTTGGGGTATAAGAGAGTGCTTACTTAGTTATGGAAATCAGAGAAGTCTTCTAGGAGGAAATAATCACTAAGATGCATTCTTAAGGATAAGTAAAGAGTTAGCTTCAGAAAGAGGAGACAAAGAAAAAAAAATTGTATACAGAGAAGGAAAAGCATATGCAAGGGCCCTGTGGCAGAAAGACCCAATGAGCTGAAACGCTGAAGGTTGGCTTGACTGGCATACAGAGAGTGAAAGGGGGCCTGGCACAGGATGTGGTTCAGACCATGCAAGATTTTACAGCCATGAGAATGATTTCCTTTGAGCTTAAAAGCAATGGGAAGCCACAAGTCAAGAGAATGGTATGATTAACTTTGATCTTTGATTCTGACTTTGGTGCGCAGGATGGATTGTAGAGGAGCAAGAGTGGAGGCACGGAAAACAGCCGGGAGGCTTTTGCACTTGTCCAGGTGAGAAGCGATGATAGCCTGGACCAAGGTGGTAGTGGTGGAAATGAGGAGAAGAATCCCACAGAGGCCCCTTGCTCTGTGCAAGCCCATTTTCTCCCTAAACCCTGTCACCAAGAGTGTGCTCACGAGTTTGCAGCACATGGAAGCTCGTCCACACTGCAGGGCTCCACTGGAGTCTCTTCTTCCAGGAAGCCTTCTCCAGACAAGGCCAGTCCTCCAAGATCTTTCAGAAGCTCTGTCTACCTTCTGCACTGTCCATTCTCACACCTGATTCTCCTCTATGGCTTGGCTGTTCTCCGGTCCATTCCTGGAGATGGCTTCATTTGTCTTGTTGTCTTGCTTCCTCCCTTTGGAAAGTAAATGCTTTGTTGGCATTTGCCGAATGGTATCAACAGGGCTCCTCTGGAAATCACATTTGTAAATGATTACTCACGCCAATTGCCTTATCTTTTTTCCCCCCCTAAATTAAACACTGGTTCCTTAAATCTGTCTTCATGATCTTGTTCTATCAAAACGTATGTCCCCAATTTTTCTATAATTTCCTCTAAACTCATTTCCACATTTCTCCTAGTAGAGAGTAGTTCCAGAGGGAACCGAGTGAGAGGGCGGGGTGGGGGGCAGGAGTGTAATTAAACAGGGGCTGTCTGATCAGAATTCCTATACCTTTTAATGGGGTATTTGATTAATCCTTTCCACAGGCACCATTATTCATGCCTTGATGGAATCTCATTTTATAGCCCTTAATACATGGACCCAATTTATCCACATCACATTGTATTCTAATACTTGTCATCCAACTTATTAGCTATCTCCTTCTTAGTGTAAGATCGTCAGCAAGTTTGATTAGCTTATTCCCCAGGGATGATAGGGGAGATAAGAACAGACACAGTACAATATGACCACCCATGATTCTGCATTCTCAGAAGAAGACGGCCAACCAGGATCCATGTATGCGGCTGGGGCGGCCGAAACAGACGTGTGCCCCCCGGGGGAGGGTCTCGGTGTGGGACCCGGGAACCACAGCCACGAAGGGCTGACGGCCTCCATGCCTGGCAGTACCGAGCCACCATCCCTGATGCGGTCCCTTTAATAAAAAAGAGTGAGGCTTCTCCACTCCCGCTTCCTAACATCCCCTCCCCCCAAGTATTCTTCCTGGGAGGCACAGCCCGCAAGCTCCCCTTTATCCCAGGACACCACTTCTGCCTGGAATTGCCCTTCTCTGGCCTTCGGGGCACCTGCCAGCCCTGATGGCCCAGAAGGTGCCGGAGCTGTCGACTGCTCTTTCTCTAGCACAGAGGCGGCTCTAAGCAGGTGCCCTACTTCCTCTTCTCTGAAACCCAACCTGAGCCCTGGGACTCACAGGGGGCTTCAGTCCCTTGTAAGCAAGGTAGCCCGCGGCCCGAAAAAGACCCCTACAGGATCCTGGGCTCCAAGCCCCCAGAGTTTCCAATGCCCCTTCCTCTACGCAACCACTCCTCCTCAGCCCCATCCAGACAGAACTCCCACAGCTGCCCCTGGAGTCATTTTCCAAAGGCCTTTCACCAAAGTCCCCATATCACAGACTCCTGTGCTTTTCTGAGCCTGGCAACGGGAGGGTGGGGGGGCTCACTCTGTGGTGGCGCCCCTCCTTCCTTTCCCCTGGAGTGGGGGCCAGCCTGAGGCATTTGTTTCAGCCATCTGGTTTCCTCTCTCTCTCAGCTTGCAGGCGCCGGGGGGAAGGCAACTGTTCTGCTGTGACTGGGAGAAACTGAGGCCTCCTGCCTACAGCCAGGTGAGTGCGCCATCTTGGAAGAGGGTCCTTCAGCCGCAGCCAAGCTTTCAGGTGACTGCGTGACTACAAGTCATGAGAGAGCCTGGGCCAGAAGCTCTCGCTATGGTACTCCAGGCCTGGGTACCGTGGAAACCATGCAAGACAAGAAATACTTGTGGTTTTAAGCTGCCAAATGTTGGGGTCACTTGTCACACGGCAATGGGTTACTTATAAACTTTCCCTACTTCAGAGGAAGGTCTTGGTCCCCTCCATTCCTTCAATTCCCTTCTTAGACTCTGCTTTGATCTCTTCTTTCTGTTTAGTGAGTCTGGTGTCCCTCCGGTACCTTCTACTGACCTGTCGCTGGCCTCTACTGAGGGTCCTCATGGTCTCGAGGACTCCTTCCCTGAGAAGAAGGGGGATGCATGGTGGGAGGGGAACTCTCTGGGGCCTGGGTTTGGAAATTCTAGCTCTTTGCCTGCCATTCAAAGTGACATCTAGACTTAGAACGACTCTTTGCAAAGAGCAGCCTTCCTTAGGCCATGAAGCTACCTCTATGTTTCCGAATCCCGGGGCCCTAATGACTTCGGTCGGGCCGACAGGCAGCATAAAAAGCCTTTTTGCAAGGAATTTGTTCCCTTTTGTCTCATATGCTCATCTCCTATACCCTTTTTCCTCATCTACAGTTTCTGCAAAAGGTCGCATCTCATTTCAACTTTCCTGCTAAGCGCATCTAACACTAAGTAGGGATTCCCAGACTGGAGGGAGATATAATGTGGCTCAAGTGTTGCAAGCTGTACCACCCTGCTCCACCCCTCCTGGCGGCATTCCGCCAGCAGAGGTCACCATCAAGAGGAAGGAGGTGATCTGATTCTCACTTCTCCTCTAAATGTACAAGGAACAAAATGTGGTTTGCGATTAAAAAAAAAAAAAAAAATTAAAAAAAAATTCAGGTCACTTTTCCATCTGATTAAATCCTGGTACTTTTTACAGAGTCTATCTTAGGTTGATGGGGCAAGGTCAGACAACTAAAGGGATGTCAATCTCTTGGAAGTGCTGAAAGAGGTGAAGTACCAGAAGACCGAAGCAGCAGAATGGACCCCAAAGCAGTGGTTCTCAAAGTCTAGCCCCTGGGCCCATGGCATCAGCATCCTCAGGCGGCCTAGTGAAAATGCACATTCCCAGGTACCAGCCCAGACCCGCCCAGGCACAAACTCTGAGGCTAGGGCCCGGCGATCGGTGTTTTAAACAAGCCCCCTGAATGATACTGATGCATGGCTAACAGTTCAGTATCACTGACTTAGAGGATTAAACATCTAAATTATTCATTCTTTCATTCATGAGACATTGACTGAGTACCTGTTTGCCAGACACTCTGTGGCAGGGAAGAGGGATTACGAGGAACTCCTTCCGAGAGCAGTCTGCAGTCCGCCCTTCTCTAGCTTTATGACAAAGCTTAAAAAGAAAGCAGGAATTTGCAGACACTCATCCAAGGAGTGGAGATCATTCTTCACATGCAACTCTTTCCAGACGGGCAAGAGGCACACCAAAACGGTTTTATTTGTTTATTTTTTCCAGGAGTGATTATACTCTCAAAATAGTAACTTTTTGAAAGTAAGTAAACATGTGGGTTTAATATATCATATCAGCTGGCTTAGCCTTTTAAGCTTTAAAAAAAAAAAAAAAGATGATGTGATATTGCCATGAATGAAATGCAGAATTACCTTAGAGAGGCACTAAAATTCACACCTGTCTTGCTGAACAAACGATTCTCTTATTTCATCCTCCCGATGAAGTAAGAGTTTCCGTAAGTCTAGGTAAGTCACAAGAGCTAAGATGTACTGTGCGCTTCCTACGGCGAAGCTCGGGACATTTCTACATTTGATCTTCTCCTGCCCTTATAAAGTAGATGCCGCAAACACACACGGTGGGTAGAGGAAGGACGAAGGCCGGAAGAGGCAGAAAGAGGCCCAGACGCAGCCCTCAAGCTCGCATCAATTACCCTCCAGGGCTGTTAGTCCAGTCCCACTGGGTCATTTTGTCGCTCATTAACACTACTGGTTCCTGGGGAAAACGTAAAAGGAAATGCCACGCTCTCCTCAAAGATTTCTAGTAGGAAACTGCTGGCTAAAGCTCAACTGGGGGACTTCTTTCTAAATGATAAAGGTCACGCTGGCGTTCTCCTTCAGTGTCGCAGGTAATTAGGAGCTGGCTCTGAAGTCCTTATGGTGGCGGAGAATGGCGGAGAATCTGGTCCATGCTCAGAAGATCCAGCTCCGAGGAAACGCTCCACATTTGCTCCTTTCTCAGGGAGCCCCCGGGATGCTCAGTGACTCACTGTAATACTATCAGGGCAGATGATCTCCCTGTGGTTAGGGACGAGCTTGAGTTGATCCAGCCAAGCCTGGGCTCCCGTGACTTGGGGCTGCCCGGTGACTCCGGCAGGCACAGGGGGGAAGGGTGTGATCGATGACCCCAGAAGACTTCAAAGCTGTCTGGCAGGACCAGCAGCACATTCAGACCTTGGCATGGGCACCAGGCCTGCCCTGGCTTGCGGAGTTCATCCGCCCACAGGACTAGCCTTTATTTACAGGGGCGTCATAGGTCTCCCATGTTTTGGCGAGCAAGAGGCCCCAGGAGGACTTTTCTGCCTATTGCATCCTTGGGAATGACCTGGCAACTTTAGTTATAGGCCACCAAGAAAATCTATGGTCCATGCGGGTTGTGTAGAAGACCATGGGGGTTTCTCTCTGGCCATACAGGGAGCATGGAACTTGAGGTGAAGGAAACGCACCTGCCTTTCCCATTGACTTTCTATTATCAATGCTTTTTGGAACACCAAGCCCCGCCCGTCTCTCTTTCTAATTCAGGGGCGTTTGCTGGCTTCTGCTGAGACATTGATTTGATTAGTGGCATTCTGTGGGACTAGAGACATGAGAGGCAGGGCTCGCAAACGTATGATTCATTTCAGGAGTCTGAAATGAGAAACGCACCCATCACTGGCACGCTGGGGGCTGGGAGGTTCTGAGAAAGCATTTCGGCATGCGATGAAAAAATTTGCTTATGGCTACAATCCTGGGGCCAGGGACTACCCCACTGTGCTCTCCATCCCTGTGGAGTGAGGGCTTCATGGGAAACCGCAGGGATTAGACGTTCCTGCATTGGGACACCCATGTGCCGCCTCATTTATCTACCTGTGACAGGGACAGTACTGGAAGAGAATCAAAAGATGACAAATTGCTTCTGGTTTTAAAGGAGCTGTTCAGGCTGGGTGTACGCCCAGGGGGAACCAGGTTTCATGCCAGGAGCCATCACTTCTTCCCGTCATGAGGCCACATTTTGGCAAACACCATCCCGCAGATGACTGCTGTCTCCTTTCACCAGCGGATTTAAAGACACTTGCTCTGAAAGCCCCAAATCCCGTCATTCTGAAGACGTGTGCAGCAGAGAGCAGAGCTGCCCACACACCGCTGGCAGGCAGGGCGGCAGGCATTGGACAGGAGTCCCAGATGACAGGGATTTTTCCCTTGTTGAGGCAGACAGATAACAGGGGAATGATTTCGTAGGATTCCAGACTCGAGATACAGTATCAGCGAGTGACTCTGGGAAAGACAGACTTGCATGAGATAAACAGACAGAAATTTCTAGGAGACTGGCCACTGGAATCTGCTTTTGTGCATACAGCCAGTGGTCCAGCCAAGCCTGGTTATCGTCTGGCTGTGACCCTTCTTCTTCTTTCCAGCCGACGCTGCCTCTCTGACTACGGGCATGTAATTCGTGGTCAGCCCCCTCAGTCCGCCGGAGGTGAACTCCCCTCAGCCAGTCGGTGGGTGTGTGTCCTGTCACTGCCATACGCCGGAATTCGCAAGGCTGGGGAAGCCTTCAGGATGCTTACGGGGACAGATGCCGGCTGCTCTTGGAAATGCCACACTCGGGGTTACTCATTTCATCCTCCTAAAAACCTCTGAGACAGGCGCTAATTTCACCCTCTTTTGTGGATGAGGAAAGAGGCGTGGAGACTGAGGGACTGGCTGAAGGTCCCCTGGCTGGCGAGGAGCAGAGAGAGACACCAGCACACAGAGGCAGCTTGCTCCAGGGGCTGGCTCCTTCCTGACCTGTGCTGCTTCTCCTAATACAATCCTCTTCCAAACACGGCAGCTGAACCCCACACGGCCACTGGTCTGCCTAGGTCTTCCTGTTTCTGCAGCCCCAACCCTCTGGAATTCAGTGCATGGCTGGGACTGGACCTCAGAGACCATAATGTGAAAGGACAGAGGCTCATCTCCAATCCCCTATGTGTTTCTAAGTTCAGGCCAGGCGTTCAAATGTTTATTTTGTGCTTGTTTGTTTTGAACATGCCGTGTGTGTTTGCGGCACAGTCTTTGCGTCCTCCTTCCGTACACAAGCACCTGGCCCTCTCCCTCACACCTCTCCCAACTCTGGCAAGGCTTCCACTGCCAGGGACTGACGTTCCCTGCCTCATCTCATGGTACGTTGCAGCTAAAAACTCCCTTTTCCACATGGCAGCAAAGCATATTTATAGCATAAGTCACATGCCAAGGCATTTTCAAGGTCTTCATTTCTAATAATAACCTTGGAGCAGCACCACCAAGCCCATTCCACAGATGGGCAAAGAGAGGCGGGAAGTCACCGCAAGGTTGCCAAGGAGTCCTAAACGGTTTGGTCTCTTGAGCCACTCACACCTAATTCTCTCTCCCGGCTGCTTCCTCTCATCTTCCTGCTTAACAAACTTATCTGAGGCCTGGGAATGAGGGAAGCTATCAAGATCAAATTGTGTTGTATCTGTGTCTATAATCCAGCTCTCAGAATACTAACAAGCAACACTAAGCCCAGCTTTCTGCCAAACCCCATTCTCATTAGTAGGTTTACAGGCATGAAACACATACTTGGAGTTTTTGGCCCACACAATTCTCTCATCACCAGTTGTAACTAATCAGAATGCCGAGCGGATTTATTCTCAGGCGGAACGCAACCGAACGCCTTCAGTGTCTGCTCAAATGACCGTAACTTTGTTCTGATGGAATCTTCTGGCCAGGAAATGAAAGGATGGATCCTAGCCTATGAGCAGGCTGAATAATCAGGACAGTAAGGCTGTTTTTCAAGTAGTTATTACAGAAAGCTTGGATCCCATGTGAAGTGGAGACGAGAAAGCAAGAAGACGGAGACGCTGGTTGCCGGTCCGTCTGGAATTAGAAACTGGCCGAGGCTGGAAGTTTCATATAGGTACACTTGCCTCCAATATTTTGCTGCTGCTGTGCATTTCTTCCCTGGGGTCTCGCTCCACGGAAAACACACTGAGTTAGATTCAGGAGTCCTGAGCACTCGTCCCATCTCTGCAGCGAGCCGTCAGCGACCTTCGGAAGGTTGCGGAACTTCTTTGAGCTTCCAGAGCTGGGAAGCCAGCGCCCAGTCCCCCTCACGGAGTTGTTATCACAATGAGAATGAAGAAGTTACTAGAGAGTGCTTCATAAATGACAAGATGCTCTAGAAATTGAAGATATTTCCAGAGATACATGCTCACCCTCAGAAGGCTGTAGTGAGAATAGAAGCCTCTAGTCTCTGTGTTCAAAGGAATCATCTTAGAGAGATGCTGTGGCTAAATGACATTGGGCCGCTCCCAAATGGACCACAGGAAGGCAGTCTCTGTCATGGCATTCAAAAGGAGGCCAAGGGACACTATTTTACTTGTTCACCCTCTCTACTCATGTTCACCCTTGAGTCCTCTCACCACCCAATGCAAGGCTTGGCACAGTAGGTGCTCACAAACATGAGACAAATCAATGGGTGCCAGTGTAAGGATTTCAGTCCCTAGTGTAGAAAATTCACCCATAGGAAAGGAGCTGGGCTGAGGGGAGAATTTCTGGAAGCCCGAGTCTAGGGTGAATGGCCAACACGGTCCCAGTGACTTCCCAAGACAAGCTGGTCACTCTACCAAGCGTCATACTTAAATATACATTTTGCCGCCTCCCAGGTGGCAGGCGGCAGGGAACAAAGTCTCTGAACTAAGGGAAGTCTGGTGGAAGGCACGTGTGTCTCCGAGCTCCTAAAGAGTGGATCCCTAGAGATTTAGAATCTGGACTTTTTCTTTTCCCCCTTGGGCCCCGATTTGTTTCCATTTCCCGAGCTGACACCATCCTCTCACTGTGAGGCATCAAACAGAATTTCTGCTCCATCAGATGATCACCTTTAAGCTCTTTCCCTGACCTCTGTCACTGGCTTCCTGCCACTAGTTAAATCTACCAAACTACCAGGGGAACGTGTGGTACAAAACTGCAGGGCTTGCACAAGGGACCATCAGAAGTGCCCTGTGCGATATTTCCCAGGACACGCACAATGCAGAACCACCGTCCGGATCAAGGGCTGGCGGGTGCAGGGAGCAGGGAAATTACACTTTGGGCTAGTGAGGAGTTGTGATCGGCGGGGATTTCCCCTTTAAAAACTTATAGGCAAAGCCTGCCTGAGACCATTCAATATTCATAAGTGGAAAGCAGAGACGGTGTTTCTGTTCCGCCAAGAGCGATAGCTATTTATCACAGCAAATGACTGAAATCGTTGTACGTACAATGCTTTACTCAGTGCTGTAAATTATGGCATACAGAAGATTAAACTTAAGCCTAATGCTACCCTTGAGCCTCAACAGCTGAGTCCTATAAATGGCTCCCCGTTAAAAAGAGAGAATCTTTTTCCTGGTTACTATTTAAAAATGTAGTTCTATTAAAAGCTTGTCTTAAACATAAATTACCAGGAAACCTGCCCCCGGCCCCAGGCAGGCTCTTTCTTGGGGCACTGACTCACAGAGTCACGTCTACCTGAAGCATGTGCTGTGCTGACCTCCAGAGGGGAGGCAGACAGAGCCCATGGGGGCGAGAGGGACTCACGGTGAGCAGAATGAGCACTGAAGCTGGGCTCTGCCAGACCTGAAGGCTTTAAGGAGACCTTCAGACTCTGAATGATCCTGAACCCCTCAACACTTCGAAGAGCGTATTTCTTCTGCTATCTGCTGGTCTGTGAGGTGTCATGGAACCCTGACCTAAGACTGAAGCCCTGACTTTCCTAGCTAAATTTTACTCTCCAAGCACTTGTTTACTCAAATGTGGTCTATGGACTGAAAGCACCAGCATCACCTGGAAGGGCATCAGAAACACGGACATACTCAATCAGAATCTGCATGTTAGCAATTTAGCATTTAGCAAACACCTGGGGGATTCATATGCACACTAACGTTTGGGAATCAAGGGATAAGAAAGCAGGAGTCAGAAGGGAGGGGCCCCTTCATTTTCTCACTAAAAATCTTACACATGACAAACAGGACGTATGGGAACAGGGCCTAGCAGTACAGCATAGGGTTCTGAATTCTCTGTTGTCCAGTCCTACTTCAGAATGTTTTCAGGAACTTGACAGATTTTTTTTAAAGACTGGAAATGAGGGCACCTGGGTGGCTCAGTGGGTTAAGCCGCTGCCTTCGGCTCGGGTCATGATCTCAGGGTCCTGGGATCGAGTCCTGCATCGGGCTCTTTGCTCAGCAGGGAGCCTGCTTCCCTTTCTCTCTCTCTGCCTGCCTCTCTGTCTACTTGTGATCTCTGTCTGTCAAATAAATAAAATCTTAAAAAAAAAAAAAAGACTGGAAATGAATGTATCACTCTGAACTAGACAGATGTCCAAGAGCACCCCAGGGTGTAAAATGGAGTGAATTAGCCAAAAGTTAATGCTTTAGAAATCAAAAAGGGTGCCTCTAATCTGCCTGTGAGTTAGTAGGCTGAGAATGCATGGCAATGTTTTGGGCCAAGATTTCAACTCTTTATTGTAATTAGCAGTTGACTTTAAGTTAAGAAAAAAGTGTACAAAGGTCTTTGTGTTGTTTGAGAACACCGAAATCCTGGATAATTGTAGCCTTTATTAGGAAAAAAATTATTGTTCAGTATGTATGTTAAAAACTTAATGGCAATCACTACATAAATAAATAAATAGATAGATAGATTTTTTAATATATAAAATAAAATCTATTCTGGCCAAACTAGCAGAGAAAAAAAATGGGAAGAAGTTTAAGAAAACTGGGTTAATCTAATGGCTAATCTAATGTTAGATAGGAAAGGAGAACAAAGAAACAAACAGAAAGCAAGGTACACAGAAACACAAATTAAAAGACAGAAATAGGTCCAAATATATAAAATAATCACAATAAATGTAAATGGATAAGACTTACCTATTAAAAGGCACTATCAGATTGGACTTTCACAAAAGCCAGCTATATACTGTTTACAAGAGAGGAGCCCAAGACAAGAGAACACAAAAGAATTGAAAATAGGGATGCCTGGGTGGCTCAGTCATTAAGCGTCTGCCTTTGGCTCAGGTCATGATCCAGGGTCCCGGAATGGAGCCCCACACTGGGCTCCCTCCTCTGCGGGAAGTCTGCTTCTCCCTCTCCCATTCCCCCTCCTTGTGTCCCCTCTCTTGCCATCTATCATAAACAAATAAAATCTTAAAAGATAAAAGAATTTAAAATAAAAGATTGGAAGGAGACAAGACAAACATTTATTCACCAAAAGAAAACTGGGTAAGTTAATCAGATAAAATAGGACCTAAGGGGAAAGTTAATGAGACGAAGACTCCACCATTAAAAAGACATGTGTCATAAACTTATATGCACCCAACAGCACAGTCTCAAAAGTGTAAATAAAAAGCTATTCGAGTTCCAGGAGAGCCTGACATACTTATAACCGTCATAGGAGACTTAAGACCCTTTTCTCAGAGGGATGCCTCAGTGGTTCAGTCGGTTAAGTATCTGCCTTCTGCTCAAATCATGATCTTGGTGTCCTGGGATCAAGCCCCCCATCGAGCTCCCTGTTCACATAGAGTCTGCTTCTCCTTCTCCCTCTGCCCCTCCCACTGCTCATGCCTACACACTCTCTTTCTCTATCAAATAAATAAATAAAATCTTAAAAAAAACCCAAAACACAAAAAGCCCTTTCTCAGAAATCACAGACCAAGCAGCCAAAAATGCTCAGGATATATAAGATTTGAACAAAATAATAAATACAGGGAAACTTGCATAAAAAAGAGAGGGTAAACACATTTTCTAATCACACATGACACATTAAAAAAATGATTGCATGCTAACTAGTCACAAAGGAAATATCATAAGTTCTAAAACGGACAACTTAGAGCTGACATTCTCTGTCCATCATAAACGAAACCAGAAATCAAAAATAAAACAACAGTACGGCCTCCCCCAACTATTCTTACATCTGAAAACTAAAACCACACTCCTAAATTACCACTTGGTGGTTGTGCGATTTTTTTTTTTTTCTTCTTCTATGTGTGGCAGAGTTGCTATGGGACCATGTTAATTTACATGACATTTGTCAGGGGCTATCACCAGAAACAGGAAACTCCCTGAGCCATGATAACTTCATTCTTTTGTACTTTGAACTTAATTCTACACCAGGGGGAAGGTGAAGTACAGGAGTCCTGGAAGAAAAGAGGGATGTGCGTGGGTTAATTATGACCCAGCGTGTAAGCCTGGAAGCTGCTCCTGGCTCATTCCCCAGGCTGTGCCGGCTCGCCCCACTCTACGCCTATCTCCCGACACTCACTGATGTGGGCTGGTTGGAAAGACTGTTCTGGAAGTGCCACTGGCACCTGGGGGAAGGTGCTATCCGGTTGATGTGGCATCTGACAATGAACAGTGTCCTGGAATCGAGCAAACACTGCAGGTAACAGAGTGTATGGGGCCTCCTGTTCATTCTTTTCCATGGCCAACCACTGCTGAAAATGATCTGGGAAGGCTGCAGAGGAGAAGCCCAGGAAAAATACAGGTCCGGTTATCCTGCGGGGAGGAAGGGTCTCGCCCAAGGACTCCCTCAAGACAAAACCCCAACCAGGCAGATGCTCCATCCCCTGGACTGCATTGCCGACCTAATTCAGTTCCAGAGCTAGCTGATGGAGGGGAGATATATATATATATATATTTTTTAAGATTATTTATTTATTTATTTGACAGAGAAAGATCACAAGTAGGCAGAGAGGCAGGCAGAGAGAGAGGAGGAAGCAGGCTCCCCGCTGAGCAGAGAGCCCAACGCAGGGCTCGATCCCAGAACCCTGGGATCATGACCTGAGCCAAAGGCTGCCACTTAACTGACTGAGCCACCCACGCATCCCAGAGACGACAAATATTAAAAAGAAAACCGCCCAACCACGGAAAATGGATGGTACGCAGGATCAGGGCAATGTGGCCCAAACAGAATTATTGACGGGTCCGTAAGTTCTGTGGGTGAGTGGAGGCAGGAGGCAGAAAGATGGAAGATAAGAGAAAGGGGATGCAGCTCTTCTGACTGTGCCTGGTGCATCTGCTGTGGTTAAAACGGCCTGGTGGTTTCCTGGGGCACAAATGTCTCCTGGCCATCAGGCGGGCCAGCTTGATGGGGCAAACCCCGCCCCCCACCTCCAGGCCTCCCCGCGGGTCTCCTGGCTCCTCGGAGCAGCGGCAAACCCACTACCACCACCACTGCTCCCCCTTCTCTGAAGAGTAGCTGAGGCCCAGGTTTGTCCTAAGGGCAGAGGTGCCCTACCACCAGCTCCCCCGATGACTGTCATCGGTGGTAAGGATCTGACAACACAGCTGGGAAAGCAGGGCTAGGATTTTGAAAGCACCTGCCATCCAGGTCCTGCTTCCTTAAACACTTGGTAGCCTGGTCATCTATATCTCTGGACATCGTGCCACCATCAAGCGGACACCCAGAGCTGACAGTAGTGTGGGTCACAGAGCAAGGACGTCGGTCGGGGCCTGGGTCAGTGTGACCTTGCTGATGGGGACAGAGGCAGTGCACCCCTGCTGGAGGCAGGCACTTGCCAAAGAGAGTCAAGTGCAGCTGGGTGGACAGCACGGACCCAGCACGGATGCCGCCGCATGCACCTCTGCGGGAGGCTCAGGAATCTGAAGAAGTGATCCTGGGGGAGAAAAGCAAAGCATCGACAACACTCATAGACAAGAAAATCACAGGGTTTGCCAGAGGCCACACCTTGGACAGAGATCGACAGCTGTGGTTTTGTAAAGCAAAGGGAACTTTCTCCGGAAAGAAAGTTATTATTATTCATTGCACACGAAGCAGGATTCATCGTCGTGGAACGGTTTGCTTGCTCCCAGTCATTACTGCCCCCAGACCACTTATCTCTCGAGTCTTCTGCTTCGCCTAACTTGTGCCCAGTTTTCCAAGGGGCCTGGCTCGGCGCAGCCTTCCCCAAGCTGCAGGATTCCCTGAATCCCAGGACGCCACTAACTGCTAAGAAGCCATGGCAATTTAACAGCACCTTCCTCCAGAGGAGGGAACAAGAAACCTGACACAGTCAGTATACACACGAGGGGAGAAGGGCTTTGACTTTGGAAACAAGAGGGCCTGGAACCTTCCTTCACATCCCCGAGGTGAACCTATACAGGGCTTCCTCGTATGGGACGCTCTCAGTGACCCCTGCCATGCACTAAGAACCAGCCCCTTGAACGAGAAGTCCAGAGACCCTTCTAAGAGGACAAGCGCTCAGCAGACTTTGAGCTTCGACAGCAGCTGGGGTCCTGCATCTGGATGTGAGGCAAAAATGGTGTATAATCCCCACGCCCTCAAATGCCCTTCTGTTAGAAAGCACAGAGCCCAGGGTTTGGGGATCGTGGACTCTCTCTATGGCCAGTTTCTCCTCCAGGGTTGGTGGGGGAGAAAAAGAAAAAAATCTTTGTTTCTCTGCTCCGGCACCAGACGAAGTGGGTTTGTGTCTGGGGTCACATTTTTGGAAACAGAAGTGCCTGACAACGACCATGATAGTTACCCCGTGTTTGTGGCTGGATTAAGATAAACTCGGTGATTAGAATCCCCAGTGAAAGAGATGTTCCTGTGTTTCACTCCAAGACCTTAGATCACTTTAATCCTCGGAGAGCAGCCGCGAAACTCCGGCGGGATCTGGGCGCAGGTCCCCCAGTGTGCGTGCGCCCAGCTGTGTCCAGCCGCAGCTCTAGCTTTCACGGTACGGTTCGCCACACCAGGGAGGGACCACTGCCTGCGAAGTGCTGCCCTCCTCACGGCTTGGGATGCAGAGGATTGCAAAATGACCTTTGAATCTGTGCTGGCCACATTCTTTCCTCAGATTTAAATAAAGCGATGACTGTTCCCCTGATTTTCCATGGTTGATACAGCTCCGAGGAACGGAGCAGGGCAGCCACACAGCGGGGACAAGCCAGTGATGAGTCAGAAGCCGGGGTTCATGTTACGGGGAGAGCCCTCCAGAAATCAGCTGTGGTCAAGGATCAAAGCAGCAGCCTCCCAAGCCGCCTGGCGAGGAAGGACGTTTCCCCAATGCCGCCTCTCCAACGGGATTGGAACAGAGCTGGTCATTCTCCTTCAAGGAGTGGTGTCTTCAAATGAATGTACTCGTTTACATGTGGAATCTGGCTTCTTCACAAACAGCAAGCCAATTTTCCTTCATTGTTTGCTTCCTCCCTCTCTTCTCCCTTCATTTTCAAAGACATATACTGAGCAGCAACTGCGTATCCAGCATCATCATTAACGCAGGGAGTATCACGCAGGTGATAACAGGGGTCCTGGCTCCTTGGAACTACTCCTGGTCGCGTGTGTGTGTGTGTGTGTGTGTGTGTGTGTATGACAGAGACAGAGAGAGGGAGAGAAAGAGAGGGAGAGAGATGGGACGGATAAGTCAGCGAGCACTTCCAACAGCCCTGACGTATGCTAATGCTGGTGAAGTGGAGGCGCCAAGGGCACCCTAACGGGGATCAGAGGAGTCTTTCCTTCTACCCGGCTGCAGATCAAGTCCAGAAAGACGCTCCATGCCGAGACTCAGGGATGCATACGGCTCATCCGCTGGTGTTTGCAGGTGATCCTGCTGCACAGTAATCAGTCATAGAACATGAGGATGCTGGGGGCAGAGGACCGTGCTGACAATTTGACTGGGTGGCAGCTGACCTCAGCACAAATGCAGATAGAATACTTGGGGCTCTGTCAGCCTAAAAAGAGGTCCATCAGGGATGTAAAAATGAAGTCACCCGCACTTGGGGGAAAAAAAAAATCTCAGGACCCATCTGAGATGGGGATTGTCAAGGTCAGTTACAGCCTATGGTGGCAAATCTAGGGGCTTCTTCTCTTTTCTCTTCTCACTCAACTTCTTGGCATTTGACCAGGTCTACTTAAGGCTCTGCTGCCTTGGCTTCCATGTTGTCATCCTCTGCTGCTCACTAATCCTAAATGTTGACCCCTCTCTTTTCCAATGTGGCCCATCATCAAATTCTGTCAGTTACTTTTCCAGAACGGACTTCAAAGTTCTCCTTTTCTATCCGCACAGCGCTGCATTTGTCCCTAGGAGGTTTCCCAGGCTCCAAGCCACCAGAGTGATCATCTAAAAATATCAACCAGATTATGTCTTTGCCTCACTCGATGCCCTCAGTGTCTTCTCACCGCACCCAGAATAAAACCCAAACTGTGGGCCCTGGCCTGCAGGGCTCTATGGTTCTGGTCCCCACCCACCTCTCCTGCTGGGACATTCTTGTGACAGCTCTTTATAGGACTTGACTGCATCTTTGTTTATGTCATTTAACCTCCCAGAATACTAGCTTCAAGAAAGCCATGCCCTTGTCTGTGATGCTCACCACGATACCCGCAACACAAGAACAATACCTGCATGTAACAGGTGCTCAGTAAACATTTTTCAAATAAATGAATGAGTCAAAGCCATGCGACTCTGAAGGTGACCCACGAGATTCAGCCTTCAAGAAACAGGCTTTGATGAGATTATAAGTAGACTTTTTTTTTTCAACTAAAGATGAATTCAACAATCCTAAGGTTATGAAGAGCTTATTGATTTAGCTTTAAATTTGAGCTGAACTGTTACATCTGCTGTTTGTGAGCATTTCTACTTAATTCACAGAAACATGCAAAAAGGGAATTATGATCGGTATAGAGGAAAGCGCCGACTGTGGGCCTCAGGGATCCGTTCTTTTGTTGGAGATACAGGAGAACCTATAGGTGCAGGTACTGCTGAAGGTACCCACTCCACCACCATGAGAAGCTCCCTCTTTTTTACCTGTCGATATTTAAAGGGGCTCGGGGCTGAGGTTCCGAACACACTCACTAGGGCTGATTTATTCCTCCCTTCTTCATTGTGCCCGAGACTGTGCCCAAGTTCCTGGGCCAGTGAGCAGACCAGGTCAGTAGTGTGGGTGAGGAAGAGACAGGGAGCTCAGCTGCCTGAGAGCACCTGTGCAGATCCCACAGGGGACCGTGACGACCTCTCTGTAGCCAAGCCTAGTTATAGTGCTGCAGGGAGCTCCAGGCCCAAAACTTTCCACCTGGACCATGGTTACAGTGACTTGA
Organism: Mustela nivalis; assembly: GCF_964662115.1. Lineage (NCBI taxonomy): Eukaryota > Metazoa > Chordata > Mammalia > Carnivora > Mustelidae > Mustela > Mustela nivalis. The sequence continues at coordinate 85,367,612 of NC_139031.1, forward strand.
GTCAGACAGAGGTTGGAATCCCGGTTCTGCCACTTACATCGGCTGGATCCAGAGAAGATTTCCTAAACCCTCTGAATTTCCCTTTCTTGGCTGTATGACGGGGAGAATATGACCATGTGGTGACAGGATTAGCTAACACACGGAAAGCTTAGCACGTGTGAGGGCTCACCACATGCGTCAGCTTTATCATCATTGTTGTTATTGGTATTTGTTTCCCATTAGCAGAGCAAAAAGAAAAGTCCGGGTTGGGGACCAGGTCAACCTGCTCTGTTCCAGACCCAGCATTGACTGTAACTTGGGCAGATGCAAGTTCAAAATATAAACACTTGAACTGGAGCACAACGCAGTCCTACTTGTGGGTTCTTGCAGATGTAATGCTTGACTTAAGGTATGACCGTTTGTTAATTGGTCTGTCGCTTCTTTCCATAGGGATCTCTGTAGGATTTGTAGGAATTTCCTTAGGACCTAGCATAGGATCCACACTTTACCAGGATGATGGGAAGATGCTATCAGAAGAAACAATGGCAGACACTGCTTCTGATCATAAGGAACCCCAAAGACATACCAGTCTAGGAGCTCATTCTGGACTGGGGTACATTCATCAAATTAAAGGTAAAAAAGAACCCTACTAACAAAATAAAGTTTGCACATATTCCCATGCTCTTGCCAAGCCTTATTAATTAATGCTGTCAGACTCGACAAAGACTATGTTTGATGAGAACAATTTCCTTTAATTATTTTGTACTTCTCCGGGGTAAGTCTCATAAAAGACAACGAACAGTAACAACAACAGAAATGTAATCTCAGCAAACAAATTCAACTGCATTGACACTCAGACCCAAGGTCTCCGTGTGGTGAACACGAGCACCTTCAGACAGGAAGTCCTCTAGGATCATTAGTCGCTGATGATTCCTGAGAAGCCCAGGGGGCACTGACATTCAGAGGGACTGACTGTCTCTAGGGCTCAGAAGCCCAAATGGTGTGTTTCCTCCTCAACTAGAGGTCACCCGGAGACAGCCAAAGTGAAAAGAACAATGGCAGGAAAGCCTGGAACCTCCTTAATGAGGCTCCCGTGTGCAGGGCTGCTGGGCTGTGTCGCTCTCGGGACCCAACCGACACCGGCATCTGGACATGTGTGCAAGGAACGGAGGTGAGTTGCTGTCACTCATTTATTTTCCTGCTCAGCCTCTCTGCTTTAGCTCACAGTTCATTAAATCCTGCTGCATTCACCATCAACATGCAAAACAGCTACTTGAAGGGCATTCAAAAATATAATCAGGGAAGGGAATAAAAAGCCCTCTCTGAGAAAGAGGGGAAAAATTAATCCTCTCTTGTCTATTGAATGACATCTAGGTTCTTTGGTTCGAATACATTCTTTTTTTTTTTTCCAGTAGCAGCGACATCCCAGGATTATCTCTGTGTGATGGATGGGGTGTGGGGCTGCGGGGCTCTCCTCGGCGTGGAGGGCAGGAACCAAATGTGGCTGAATGATCTGTGTCTATGGATGTGCTCTTTCTTATGCCTCTTCTCCCCTTTTTTGGTTTGAGGTGGGAAAAACGGCGGCTTCGGGGCTTCTAGAAGAGAGCTGGTATTAGGGTTGGCATACAAATGTGACGGGGAAATTAGCCCGGTGACCAGCTCCGTGGAAGCCGAAATAGTAAACTTTCTCCACGCTGCCGTGTGTGATATTCTGTGGCAGTTATTTCTGGGCTACGTGTGTGTGTGTGCACGCACATTCACTTTCATGCAGAGCAAAATTTAAATATAGAAAAGCACAGGATATGCGATAACACGTGGGGGTGCTCTATGTTATGGGAGTCGTTTTTAACCGGGGCGGTTTTTGTCCCTTAGGGAACACTGGCAGTGGCTGGAGACAGTTCTGGCTGTCATGATGGAGGTGGTGACTGCTACTGGCGTCGAGTGGACAGAGGTCTGGGAAGCTATTCGGTGCCCCACACTGCACAGGGGGTCCCCAACACAGACAATTAGCCAGCCCCCGACGGGACCGGTGTCACTGGCGAGAAGCCCTGCTTTACTGTAGTAGCTCATTATGCAAATATATTGGAGATAAGGAGAGGAAAAAAAAATCATACTCCTTTCATTTGGACAAATCCTACAACTATAACTTCATAAATGTTCAACCCCATTACAAAGATACTACTTAAATCTATTAGTCTTCTTTTCGGCTGACTGCAATATTCTAAATTGTTAAGGTGTGCCACTACTGAAAGTAATACTAAATTTTTTTGTCCATGGTAGGCACCTAGCACCTCCTTGTTTTGAGCTGATATCCACGCCTGTGCACACAGGTAAGACCCCTGTGCATGCGTGTACACATGCACATGCACACATGCACCCACATACACGTATCACAGAGAGAGGGTTCTTTTTGGAGAGATGGTAACAACTGCGTCTCTGGGATGAGGATGGGCCCCACAACAACTGACGTAAGAGGAAGGTCTCACATGCCGTCCTCCGACTCTGTTTTATTTACTTAATTTATTTTAAAGATTTAATTTATTTGAGAGAGAGAGAGACAGCAAGTACAAGTAGGGGGAGCAGCAGATGGAGAGGGAGAAGCAGGCTCCCCACTGAGCAGGGAACCCATTAAGGGGCTCTATCCCAGGACCCTGAGATCATGACCCGAGCAGATGGCAGACGCTTAACTGACTGAGCCACCCAGGCAGTCCCTGGACAAGATTTCATTACAAATCTCTATAGCTTATCGCCTGGTTTTCGAAAGCTTAACTTTTTTCTTGTTAGAGCAAAATTTGTTTAATTATTGTACAAGCTACTTTCCAAAGGCAACTTCTTTTTCGTCCGCCTCCTCCTCCTCCTCCTCCCCCTCCCCCTCCCCCTCCTCCTCTTCTTCTTCTTCTTCTTCTTCTTTTTTTTTTAAGTAGTCTCCATGCCCAACATGGGGCTTGAACTCGTGATCCTGAGATCAAGACCTGAGCTGTGATGGGAGTCGGACGCTTCACTGACTGAGCCACCCAGGAGCCCCAAGTTCTTTTAATCCTTACAACCACTTTATGGGCTAAACCTCTCTACCCATTTTAAGCATCAGGAAACTAAAGCACAGAGAGGCCAAGTAACCTGCCCAAGTCACACAGCTAACAAATGGTAGAGCTGGAACTTGATTCCAAGCAGACTGACCCCAGAGGGGCTATTCCCAGCCATAAGCCAATCACACCATGGCAGCGTATCAAGCTACAACTTGGGCTGGACAGCCTCCAAGGTGAGGTTTCTGTTTCCCCTTTCTGTGACTATCCCTAAATCACCTCATCAACTCACCTAAGGGGCTTTAGAAATAGAGCAAGCCCTCAAAATTCTAGATCGTCTGGGTAGAGGTTTAAAAGGCATTGAAAGGACCCTTGCACAGACTCAGGAAACAGAACTCAGAGGACCAACACAGGCTCCCAGAGAGCCCCCGCCTGTGCAAAGCACAGCTTTTTATGGCTGGGACATCAGCATGGGGCACAAAGTTAGGAGCAAACAGGAATGCAGAGAGTCCTGGGAGTGGGGACTCATGGGACCCCATATTGGCAAAGCAGCCAAAGCAGGATGGACCCTGGCAAGAGTCCTCAGAGAGGGTCCTGGAGTTTCACGGTGTTTCCAGAGGATCTGACACTGGGACCTTATGCGAACATAAACCCAATCTATAGAGCCATATCCTTGGGACTCCTGGCCATGTAATCATCTCCAGGCTGACAATTCTTGCCTCCAGGAGTATGCGAGGCTGAAGTTCAATCACGGGCCAATGTCTACAGGCTGACCTCGGCGCTCACGTCCCCCGAGACAGGGCAAGAAACGAAGACAGGAAGCATTTTACTGAATCGGTTTTCTCATTTTTCATAAGAAACATTCAACTTAATAAGAAGGAGCCACACTTTATTGACAATAAAAGTGACCCTTTCTTTATTTCTTTACCATGTGCCAGGAAACTCTACTCTATTCTCCTTTCCTCACAGTAACAGTGAGGCAAGAACTATCACCTTCATTTTAGAGGACAGGGAGGCTCAGAAAGGTCATGCAATTAGCCCACCGTTACACAGACAGTAAATGTTAGTCCAGATTCTAGCCCAGGTCTGTCTTACTCCGAAATTCATGGTTTTCCCACTATGGCTTTCAATTTTTCATGTTACCATCAACCTTCAAAGTCCCCACAACCAACTGCCTAAATACTTACACACACACACACACACACACACACACACACCATGAACTTTTTTCAGTTTAACTTAAGCAACCAGGACATCGAGATCTCGGATATCGTCACACACACACGTCTCTTGCTCTCCATGCCGGTAACCATAAAATCCAGGAGTTGAGTCACACATGCTGTGAATGATTAAGTGGCTAAGAGAACACCCTATCCAGTCCCGTGTCACCTAAAAAAGTGACAAGTCCAGGGTCTCAGGGCTGGACATGGCTGAGCTGGATTTGGCCCCAGGAGCACTGGCCTCTAGGAATGTCCCTCCCAGTGCACCCCAGCTCAGCTTCCTGGGGTCAGCGCTCGTGATAATGGGTTCATTTCGGGACGTGGGAATACAGAGCTGACAAGACACGTCCCTGGTCCTGAAATGATCTGAGAGGCGGGTAGAGGGATGAGACAGTCCGCAGACAACCGAAGCACACGGCAGAAGATGTCGTGGCACAGGAGAACAGAACTCGATGGCTCCTAGGAGGGATGAACCATGTCTAGCTGGGGGCCACGGGGCATGGTGCCACGAAGAACCCGTGCTCTGGGGGTATCTGCAAGAAGGTGCTTCCTGCCAGTGATTTCACACCAACCACTCCATGAGGCAGACCAGGTAAAGAGATAGAGGCAGCCGGCCCAAGGTCACCCAGTTAACACGAATTTCTTTGTCTGGCTTCCACCCCATATCCTCCCCATTACAACAGACTTCAAATGCTGTTTTATGGACCCCCGCAGGCTGGGGCTCAGGAGAGGCTGGGCAGGCAGGGCTCGAGCCCCTATAGGAAGTTCAATGCCAGTGGCTTCCCTTTGCATATATATTTTTGGTGGGGTTCTCCATGAGATGCCTTCTGAAACAAAGTTCTGAGAACAAAATAGGGGATAAAGACCCGTACTCCCAGGTGCTACCCGGCCAGTGAACTGGGGCAGCTCCTGGAGTCTGGGCAGGGCGGGGAGGGCAGGGGACCCCTGCAGATGGCATGAGGGACAAGGGCTAAGCAAGCCGATGATGCATGTCCCTCACTCTGGAGTGACGCTGCCTGCACTGAATCAGGCTCTGCACCTGCCTCGCTTGGAGACCGTAGGCACAGAGCTCCTGAGCCCGAGCCTCCTCCCAGTCAAAACAGAGTTCACACCGGTACCTGCCGCACAGGGCTGCTGAGAGGATCACACACGCGAAGATCGGGAAAGCGCACGGCACGGTACCTGGCACTTAGCACAATGTCTCTCTTATGAACTTGTTGGAAATAGCAAGGCTAGTCAGAGGGGATAAAACATAGAGAAGTATCATGAAGCCACTGAAAGAATTCTCAGGGACACTGAGAACTCCTCTCTGTTCCCAAAGAACAGCTGTGGCTCCGAGCTCTGACTTGCATTCTCCCGGTCTGTTAAGTGTGGGCTGTGCATCAGCAGGACAACCTGAAAGACAAGGTTTGGCCGCCTCTGTCTGCTGAGCTGTGGTTGTGTTCCAACCGCTACTCGTTAGCTCGTTCGGCAAGAAGCTTGATGGAGTCTGGGCTTCGAGTGACGAGGTTGGTCACCCCAAACCCCCATACTCATTTACTGCCACCGCTCAGAGAAGATGGCCACAAAACCCCAGGCTGTCTCCCTGAACTCGACTTGGCTTTTGAACTGAAAGGCCTAGAACAGAGGGAGGCGGGAGCATCAGCGGAGCCAAGCCCTCGAGACCTCTTTCACTGGCTAGATGAGGCATCCCCTTGGACAGAACTCTGCAAGGCACAGTGAGGTCCCAGGTCCCTTTCTGGTTCCTTCCATCACAGACTCTGCCAGTGAATCAAGTTCCCAGGGAAGGTTTTGATGGCCTAGGGGATTTTCATCTATCCCATTCACATCTGTCCCATTCATCCGTTCCCATTCCCCAGTGTGCAGAACAGCAGCAAGGCCCTGCGAATGAATGAACGCCCACTACATTCGGAGGGCTTTAGCCTCTGCATCTTCCCAAGACAAACAGAAGCCATCGGCCACGCGGATTCCACGGTCATTCACTGAACAAACCAGCTGTGTGGGATCCTCCTGCCTCTGCTCTGCTTTCCATCCCCCCACCTGTCACCTTAGCTGGTAGGTGTCACCTCTGGGTCTCTGACAGCTTCCCTTTGGAAAGGCTTGCCCTTTTCTCTCCTCTTGGAAGAAGAGAGGGTCACTCGCTGCAGAGCACTGAGCAAGAAGGTCAGCTTATGCCGAGCACACAACTTGCTCCTTTCGGGCTCAGCCTGCCAGAAGCGGAAATGTTAGAGCTAGAAGCACCTCTGGAAGTCACTCTCATGGAAGACACAAAGAAACCAAGCTCACGGAGCTGGCCGCAGGGACGGCGGGAGACTGGGCCTCTATGCAGAAGCTCGCTGTATGGCCCTTTCCCTCGGGCCCCCTGCTCTACCTTGTGTAGGTAAGGAAGTTTTGGAAAGCACCTCTAAATCCTGCATTCTCTGTCTACGTATTAAAAACACGAAATATTCTCACTATATATAGATATAGATATAGATATAGATATAGATATAGATATAGATATAGATATGGATATATCATACACATACATATTCATAGATGATATTAGAATACATAAAAACTATTCTAAAGGCCCAAAAACACTTACTGAAGAGCTTGGATAAGCAACTCCCTTTACTTCAAACCTATTTATTACCGAACAGTGACAACTGAAGGGGGTGGGAGAGAGTCAGAAATTTCAAGTGTGAGAAGGGAAATGTGTGGTTTACAAAAGCATACCCAGGATTATTATCGCTTTGATTTTTTAAGGCACGATATTTAATGTGCTTTGAGCTACAACAGTAAAAAGGGGGCAGCAAGACATTACATTCACCCAAAGAGAGTGGGGCTTAAATACAAAGCTCGGGGAAGCCTCTTCTGGAGTTCACAGCTTTGGAAACCATCTGGTACAACTCTCTGCTCAACGATAAGGAAACTTCCATCCCCAGAGGTTCAGCGACTGCCTGTCCGAGGTCAGTAGCTGTTTATACGTTCCTGACATAGCGGTCACATGGACTTTATCTGTCCTGTGTCCATGGCACCTGCTCTGAAGGGGGGCCTAGGTTTGCTGGTGACCTACCGAAGGGCATCTATGACACCAAGGATGTAAAGATACAGAGAGAAAGCAAGGTCCCAAACACAAAGAGCATTCTTGGAGACAGAGAAACTGAACCTGAGGCGGGAAGTTCCAGGCATCTCCTTGGGGCAGCACCCCCAACAGCCCCCACACTAGGCTGCCCTCAGCCCCAGCCCGTCCTGGGGGAAGAAACCCTAGGAGACTCAGTCTGGCCCCCTCGTTCAGGGATGTCAGGCTGCAGGGCCCATTCCTCAAACCACCGCTCTGCCCTTCCTCTGGTCACCTTGGGGAGGCCCTCGGAAGGTTGGGCGGATGGCTGCCGTCTGGTCCCGTTTCCCTAAACAAGTTGCACGTTTTCTCTCCTTTGCTCTGACAGGGCTGAGCCTCTCGGAAGAAGGACTATAGCTCAGAAAATAGTGCCCCTGAGAGTAGAGGCAGAGCCGCAGGAAGAGTTTCCCCACCGCCTTGGGCTGAGGCAGGCACAGGGGGCCGACCCTGTCTGGGGGCCAAAGTGGCGGGGGGGAGCGGCGGCTGCGAACGTGCGGCGGGGTGCGGGGGTCCACTTACCGCAGTGCGCCTGGAAAACCTGTGGCTTGACGGCCTGATTGCAGGCACTGCACACTACGAGATAGAAGTCGTCATGTGCGGGATAATGGCCAAATAAGTGCATATCTGTGGGGGAAATGAAAACACGGTGTTTTGAAAAAAGCAATTAAGTCTCAGAAGGTCTACAGTTTCCTCTCGCAATTTCCTCAAGGACAGTTTTTCAAACGAGACACGTAGAAAGGCAATGATCTTTACTAAAGGGAACACGGTCCGTGCTCATGGGGCTCCCAGCTGTCACAGAAGCTGCAGCCTCACGGACCCCCCTCCTCACGTCACCCCTGGAGGTGGACCGCTGTAACCCTCGGTGTGGACAGCGTGGGGGGCTGCCCCGGGTCCTATGCTGCGGGGAGTTACCTCGTCCCGACAGAGAGCCCACGTGCTAGTGGGCACCTGATGGGGCTCCAGTTATTTGAGGATGTGGGGGGGGGGTCCTCCTAAGCCCATTCCAACTTCAGCAGAGGTCTCTCAGGTGGGTTGGGGGGGCAAGAGGCCTGTGAGCGCTGCTGCCTGTGTTCTCCACCGCCTGAGGGAGACCCCATGGCAAAACCTCCAAACAAGCGATTTGTTTGCTGCCCTCATTACCTGTTACTCATCTGCCCGATATTTACCACGCGCCAAGTGCCAGGCACTGGGCTCGTGCCAGGAAGGACCACTGAATGCCAGCGAGGGCCCCACTTTCCTGGAGCGCACGGCGGCAGAAGAGACAAGTACTAGACAAAGATCACCATGTGGCGCTCCCTGGGGTTCATGCTAAGGAGAGGGATGGAAGAGTCCCAGCAGAGCGTGTGGCCCCAACCTGCTCAGAGGCATTGAAGAGGCTTCCCCGAGCACGGGGTATTTTGGCTGAGACATCGGGGTGCATGTGGGTTCAACAAAGGGCTGGGGAGGAAGGTTCCAGGGCTGCCAAGGTAGGAGGTGCTGTGTGTCTGAGGAACCTCTTGGTTCTCTGAGGAACAGAACAAGGGGAGAGCCCAGAAGCTGTAAGGCTTGTGGACGGTAAATATTTTTTAAACCTGATTTTAAAAACGACAGAAGCTACTGAGGGTTTTTGAGCAAAGCAGTGGCACGATCAGCTACACACTTAAAAAATCAGTGGTGTGGCCTAAGGGACATGAAAGCATACGTCCACACAGAAACTTGTTCATGTGTGCTCCTAGCAGCATTATTCACAACAGTCAAACAGTGGGAACAACCCAGACACATGTCCATCAACTGGTGAACAGATAAAATGAGTCCTAAGCAGGATCATGGAATACTATTCCGCCACGAAAATGAAGGAAGTGCTGACACCTGTTATATCCTGGATGACGCTTGAAGACATTATGTGACGCGAAAGGAGCCAGACACAAAAGGCCACATGTTGTAGGATTCCATTTGTCCAGGGCAGGCAAATTCAGAGACAAAAATTAGAATTTTTTAAAAAAGAGTTTATTTATTTGGCAGAGAAAGAGTTAGAGAGAGAGAGAAAGAGAAAGCGCGCACATGCACAAGTAGGGGTTGGGCAGAGAGAGAGAGAGGGAGAAGCAGGCTCCTCGCTGAGCAGGGAGCTCCAGACTGGGCTCGATCCCAGGACCCTCAGATCATGACCTGAGCTGAAGGCAGACACTTCACCCACTGAGCCACCCGGGCGCCCCTCATGGGTGAATTTGTACAGTATGTGAATAAAAGTTGTCAAAAAAGAAAGAAAAGTTCTGAGGAGACACGGTTACACCCCCTGGAGTACCACTGGGTGCACACGGAGCCCTGGGGGCACCTGACCCAGACTCCGCTCAGCCCACCAGCTCTAGAGTCGCTCCAGAATCACACAGAACAGGAGGCTCAGGGACACTGACGCAGCAGACACAGGACTTGGAGGACTTAGAAGACAGTGCCTGCATGAGTGCACTTTCTGTCGCAAGCCTCCCGAACTTCCTCTCCTTACCCCCCCAAGGCCTCATCTTCTAGACTCAACCTGTGTCTTTCACAAAACCCCGGCAAACACAGGATGGTTCCCCCAGCTGTAGAGCTAGATCACAGGGAAAGCCTGGTCGCCCAGGATGTGGGGGTAACTCATTTATCACCCAGCAGCTGCCTTCCCAGGGGCACGCTCAGCGCTGTGCCCTCGGAAAAGCCCCACTGCCCGGAGAGAAGGGGAACAGACACGTTTGTCACTGGGCAAGGGGCTGAATCCTCTGCTGCCCCGGAGGAGGCGCGTGGCTGTGTGGGTGCTGCTGGATCTGGCCGCAGCAGGTCCTCTCGAGGCGGGGGTGGGGCTGGGGACGCAGGCCCCCTGAAATTCTCACTTGTCGGTGGCCCTGGGCGCAGCCTGTTATTTCCCCTCTCGAGGACTCGCCTCTGTTTCCACTTCTGACTAAGACTTGTTACCACAGGGCAACGTTATGAGTCAGTGTCTCATGGGCGGGAGGCCCCGGGAAAGAGAGGTGGAGAGAACCCAGCCGTGACGAGTGTCCTGAAGCATGAGGAGGTCCATGCTGGGCCCAGCCAACGTGTCCGGGGCCCCTGGTTCAAGCAGTACAGCGTGGGGAGGGTGGCTGTCGGTCTCTCATTGCTGACACCACTCAGTTCTACTCTGGATTATATAGTTCTGTTTATTTTTATAATACATGTCCTTTTTTTTTTTTTAATGACAAAATTGATCCATGTTCTTTGAAGACACATTTGAAAAAGGCAAAAGAACCAGAAGGAAAAAAAAAAAAAAAACCACCAGTAACTTTTATTCACGTTTTGCATCTCATTTAGATGTGGTCGCATTTTACGTCCGGGAACATGTGAAACCAGGAGCTGGTGAGGGCTAAGACTGAGGACTTACTGATTCAGCAAGCATTTACTGAGGGGCCTTGCATCCTTTCTGCAACAGATTAAGCTATGCAGGAACAGAAGAGATTTATGAATTCAAAACACAGGCGTGAACAAAAATGTCTTGAACGCCTACTGTGTGCGGGAAGCTGTGCAGAGTCTGGAGGCTCCGGGGAGCGAGTGGCCTCCGCACTTCTGTAGTGCATGCCTGCTGACCTGTTTGGAGGCTCTCAGGACTCCCACTTCTGTAATCCTTCAGAAATCTGCAGAACTGCCCCCTCACCTCCAAGGTACACACACTCGTCTCTGGTCATGGGTTCAGCTAGCCAGAGGCTGGCTGCAGCGGTGTGTGCGTGTGCTCGAATGTGGGATCCGGGAGAGAGTGTAGAGAAACCCTTAACTGTGCGCGCCTCTTCAGGCTCTCCGCTCCACTGAGACCCTTCCTGGTTTCCTCTCGGGCACTTTCAACCTTGTCCTGTCTCCCACGGAAAATGAAAGGACCTGCTTGCCTGCCTGCTGACTCCTCAGCTGGCCAGTCTCTGAATCTCCTGTGCAGGCCGCCCAGGTTCTGAAAGTCCAGCAGATGGGGGGCGAGATATGGGCACTTGGCCTCTCAGAAGACCACTGCCTCAGGTAGCCTGGCCGGCCATTACAATCCCTGTGCTGTTGGCTTGGGGAGGGAGGTAGGTCGGGCAGAACTGAAAACTACTATGCCCAGAACGATGCTAGGCATTCTATTCATTAATTTCCTTTCTCTCTGTCAACTTACTGCCCAAACAACACACTCAGTGCACTGTTGAAAAGACCAATGGTGGTGTGCTGAAGTGGACTTGTCCCAACACATCTCTCCCCAGTTCATTCAGTGCTTTCATAGTGGGGGCTTGGAATCAGCCTTTGTGGGGGTATTTGCACCACGGAAAGGGGCAGAGGCTACCAATCAGGTCTGGTCCTTTTGGAGAGCTGGCTTTCAAGCATTTAGCAGAGTACCAGTGAATAAAGATGAGAAAACAGGGAAAAAGTGAAACCACCTGCAAGGCGGCCACCCCAGGGTAACCACTGTTGACCGGTTACTATGGCTGCTTCTCAACTTTGTGATGTGATAACACTACCTCGGTTAATCCTCATAATGCATCCAGAAAGTTGCCATCACCTCCACTTTCCAGGCAAGGAAACAAAGGCAGTTTGCTTGCGATCCCGGGGTGGTGATTTGTAAACTGGGCTGAGACACCAGGACGCTCTACCTGAATGGGATACCCCCTCCTCAGCAAAGGGCTGCTTCCTTCCTTAAGAGAGCAAAAGCCCAATTCGCAGATGAAGAAACCAGTTTGGAAGGGTCTCCTTGGTGACTGCCAGGCTTTCCCAAGCCTCAGAGGGAGTTACTGGCTTGAGCACAGGCCTGGAGTCAGAAGAACAGTGGAACAGTGCTCATTGCTCTGCAACCTCAGGGAAGGTGCCCAACCTCTCTGAGTGTCAGTTTCCTCATGTGAAATGGGGCTTACAGGTCACAGGGTTGCTGTGATGGCTCATAAAAGTTTGTGTTTTCTTCCACCAGGGATCCAGGAGAGAGTGTAGAGAAATCCTTAACTGAGCTCATCGCTCCTATTTTCCAGAACTAACTAGCTCTTTCTCCATCGGGACAATCCTTGCTCTAGGCAACATATCCTTTGTGTCTCCCTCATGACCACTCACAGCAGACCTCCTGGGAAGAATGGGGGTCCGTGCCACCTGCAGAATTTGTACACGTGCATGGACTGATGAGGGCTGAAATCCTTTGGGAGGGCTCTCTCTCTGGCTGTGGCTGGATTCCAGGAAAGCATGTGCACAAAAATGATGAGACTTTGCCCAGTTTCAAACACAGCGTTCAACCATCTCCCAAACAGAGAAAGGCAAACTTCTGTTTTGGCTCATTCTGCCCCTGCAAACAGATCACCTGCAGGTCAGAGAGGGTGCCAGAACTGCCAGGGCACGATCACAGAGGTGACCTCAGTCCCGTCCCTGGCCTGAGGGAGCCGGGAGGGAGTCAATTCCATCAGCTCCGTTTTGCAGATACAGAAAACAGGCACGCTTGCTTCCAGGTCAGTATTTTTCGGTTTCTGAACCCTAACCCACTATAAACATCTATCTATCTATCTATCTATCTATCTATCCATCCATCCATCCATCCACCATCTCTCCTTGGAACATATGTATCACACTCCGATGGGTTCTGTTTTACTCATTTCTTTTTGTTTTACTATATTCTACTTCATTTAAAAAATGCTCATTGAGATTTCACAATTTCAGGACTCCTTAGTGGGTCACAACTCCAAGTATCTGAAAAACACTGCTCAAAGGCAACGGAGGCAGTCAGGGGCTGAGCTCCGCCTGAGGGTTCACTGGGGACTCACCGAGGTCTGAGCTGGTCCTCAGTGGTCACGTGGGAGTTGGGAGCCCGGAACTGAATTGTGAGTGCCAATTTTATGCCAGAGCCCGTGGTACCCCCTCACGGGACCTGACGGTATCATCTCGTCTCCGCATTCAAGGAGGCACACTGGTAGCTTCAATCAGCCAAGGGGGACATATTCACACTGGGTGAATCGGTATCCACCCGACACCAGAGAGAGCTGGGTTCTTCTCTCAGAGAGCGGGCTGTGTAAACATTTAAACCACTGATGAGCAGCCATTCTGCGGTCACTCTTCCCTGTACTAACTTCCCTAATTATAAAAACAGAGAAAAGTATATTCATCGTCTATCACAGTGGGATGCAGAGAGCCTTCTGTGAACTTGGGAGGAAATTGTTACATGACTATAAAGTCACGGTTGGGGTACTGATCATGAGCCCCAGAACCCAAGCACAACGGAGCCAGGTGGGTGTGTGGATGGCTTCCTGTAACCGATGAGCACAGGGAGGCCACAACCTGCAGACAGTTTGGTGGCGAGAAGGGGGAGGGGCTGGCACAGTGGGGGAGAAAGGATGAGAATTGTTACTGGAGTACTTTCCAGTGTCCGTCAACTTAATGCCTCCTTACTAAGGGTTATTCACGGAGGATACTCTCAGAATGGACTCACGGTATTAACCTAGTGCTCCTTACAAGGTCACCGCAGGCCATTTCCAGTGCCCCGATTTAAAGCTGGGCACTCCTTCACTTCCTTCCTTACTACTGCTAACATGCTCACTGGTGGCAGAGTGGACTGTCAACCGCTATCCGTGTGGCTGGCCCCCTCGGCCTGCTTACAGACAGCCTCACCTTCCCTACACACACCCCACCCCCACCTCAGCACAGGATGGGGGAAGGGGACAGAGCTCAGCTGTGATGGAAGGAGACATGCAGTTCGAGAACGCAGAGTGGTTTCTGTGAAAGTAAAACAGTTAACTCTCATGTCCTGGTGTCGCTGGCTGACTGTCTTTTAAGTCAATGCCGAAAAGAAAGTGGTGGGATAGGAGCCTCGTTCTACTCCAGATACACAGCTTTTTGAGGGGAACCTTTCGACACGCAAAGCCACGTGTGTGCCCGAACTTCTGCTGCAAACTGTCCTCATGTTCGCAAAACGGCTGCCATCCCGGAAAAGGCAGGGTGACACCTCCAACCCACTGTCTGTACAAGGTGACTCCTGAGATGGGAAGACAGCTGTTTGTGTGGACCCGGGGATCCGCTGTGGTGCTGTGCGCCTTTGAATTTGCCCCAGACGCCCTCCAGAGCCCAAGACTCCAACATTATGAGGCAACAACCGGTAGAGAGCTCAGAAGATGAAAAAGTTGGGAAGGAGTGAGTCAGGATTGATGCCTTCCCCCTGCGAGTGGGAATGCCAAGTGGAGCGCAGGCTGAACAGAGAGGCTGCAAGAGGCTGACTTGCTTTGAAGGCAGTGGAACGGCTTCTCGGCCATCGGTGGTACCTGTGCCTTCTAGAGAAAACCCCACAGCGTGGAAAGGAAGACAGAAGAACAGACAACGCTGAATTTCAGTTTCCATTAAAAAAAAAAAAAAAAAAAAAAAAAGCCCCAGAAAATGTCCTTCAGTTTCCCCCAAAAGTCTGGTCCAGGGTTGGGAAACCACCCCAGTTGCTATAGGAGTGATAAAAATGTCAAGGTAGCCATTGCCCTAACACCCTATTATAACAATTACCTTTAATTTAAAAATTACGCTTCCCTTTTCACAGACTCCAAAAAACTACTGTGAAAAATGAAATTAAAAAAAAAATGGAGGTTGTATTTTTGTAATTGCAACCCACCACGCCCTTTCCAGGAAGGTGAATGCGAGCCCTGCCTGAAACTTTGCCTCTGCCCGTGGGACGCAGCTGGGCACGCGGCACTCGGGAGGACCTCAGGGAGCGCCAACCCCGTGCCCAGGGCTGGAGAGTGGGATGCCGCCGGGCTTCTTGCAGAACCATCAGAAGGGCAAGCTGGTGGCTGCCAGAGGCACTGATCTGTGGTCTTCCCCTTCCATAAACTCAAATGGGAAATCGCTGGGAAGAACAGTCGCTGTGGTTCAAAGAGCCACGTGACTGCCTCCAAGCGGATTCTGATCTGGACGCAGAAGGGCACCTACAGGAATGACTTTTGCGTGCTACCTCGGGAGGCGCATTCCTCATGCTGGGAGAGGCTGGGCCCGAGCGCCTTCCCGTCCCCCATTAATCTTAATACGCTCATTACACAGTTTTTATTAATTCGTCTTTTCTCTCTGCCGGTGGAGTTTCCAGCAGCATTTTAATCACTTGTGTCAAATGGAAAGCTTGAGGGGATATAAAAAACGTTTCTCCTTTGCTCTGACAGCGTGATTCTGTTTGTTCCTCAACTCCAGAATCTCCTTAAATCTAGAGATCAAAACAACGTGGGGTCTTCAAACAGTGACCTTGGACCCAATACCTCCCACTTCTCCGGCAGAATGTTGAACTCCCCCTCTAGGAAAATGCAAAAAAAAAAAAAAAAAAAAAAAAAATGCGGTCACTTTCCGTCTTTCAGATCTCTGAAAACCCAGGGCCTGACTGTGAGGGCTTCAAAAACAATGAAATCTGGAAACGGAAACTCCAGGGGAGGACTAGAAAGCAAGCAGCAGCAGAGAGCTCCTCAGCATCCCTGAGGGCCGGCGGGCGAGTGCGGGGCGGCAGGCACAGAGCCTTTCTTTTCCGACAGACCAGGTCTAACGGGGGGGCCCCCAGCCTGTTCTTGCTGAGGCTGGGCCGGAAGGCGCCCCCCTGCACAGCGGCCGCCGGGAGCTAGGTCTGGTAGCAGGTGGACGCTCCCCGTGACGCTGTGTGAACCACCCCTAACCCAACCAAGCCACAAGCCCCTGCCGGCCACGGCCACGGCCTAATCCCGCCCCCTCAGAAGGGCCTTAACTCCCATGCAGTCATGCTCTGTGCGGCGAGGGGGGCTGCTCCCTGGGCCTCAGGCCTCTCTCGGCAGACTCTCCTCGTGCTTCCTCCCAGACCCAGCAGAACTCCCACTCTGCCGCACAAGGAAGGGGTGACAGGATGCAGCTGGACCCCGGGGGAGACCGTACGCCAGGGCTTAGAACAAAACCTGTGAGATGTGGGCCTGGTAAGGGGCAGGGCCCCAGAGCTGGGCACCGCAGTCAGGCCATCTTGAGTTCAAATCCCGACTCTGCCGTTTGGCATGACAGTCCCCTCTAAATGGCTGGCTCATCTGGAATTAAAGGGCACATGTGTGAAGGGGCTGGCCCCCAGTAAGGATATAGGGAACAAAATACTCTTACCTGTGGCCTTCTTTCTGCCTCTCCAATCCACCCATCCCCTCCTCTGGGAAGCCTTCTCTGCCTCCCCCAGAGGAGAGGCAGAGTCGGCCCCCTTCCCTCCCAGTGTGCCGTCCACATGTGCCCACAGCTCCCGGGCTATCCCAGAGCACGTGGCCTACACCTCCCTCACCAGACCGGGACCTTCTCGAGGACAGGAGTTGTGACTCAGTGCCCTTTCTATCTCTCCAGCCAAACAGTCTGGCCCATGGTGGCTGCTTAATAAATGTCAATTCGTTCATGAGGGTGGAAGGCCCCAAGAAGTTGATTTACTTTCTACGCCCCTTAATTTTCTCTTCCCTCAAAGGGGGAAGTTGTAAATGATAATAAATTGCCTTCATCTCCATGCTGCTATCTAAGATTATGGGGCCAATAACTATGTCCATTTATTCATTCTCTGAGCTCCCTGGAAGCACGTGCTGCCTGAATTTTTAAGACACGCCGGGTGGGCCCTCGTTGGGAAGAAGTGGTTCATTCCTGTGCCTTCACGAAGGTTGTGTCCTTCCCCGTCTGGCAAAAATGGATGCTCCCCATTCCACCCCAGTGAGGGGCCCCCTCAGAGCCAGCATTCGGGGCAGGCATAGGGGTGTTTTCTGGATGCTCCCCTGGTCTCCTTCTCCACTTCCTCATCCTGGGGCTGTAAAGTGTCTTGTACATCAAAACAGTGAGAGATCTAGGGCCCAGAAGATAGGGACTTGCCCCAGTCCTTCCTGCCGCACCCTTTCCCAGTCTGGCGCTGGACTGACACAGCAGCTGGGCTCAGCCCAGGGCACACTAAGCCATCTGAGGCCAGCCTGGCAGAGGATCTACAGGACAACAATGACCCTGGGAGCTAAAAAGTCATTTTGCAAAGGGATCTCCTTCGCCTGTGCACAGCCTCGATAACAATGCCAATAATCTGTCTCTAAAAATATTGCCTGGGGTATAAACCCAGCCTTGACTCCCTATCCAGCAGCCGCAGGGACACCCAAGCTCCTCCCTGCACAGTCACGCACATCCTTGTCCACCACTCCAGCCAGGCTGACTGGTGGCTTCTGGCCTGACATCCCTACTCTGGCCCTCAGGACAGATAAGGAACATGGAATCACTTTGGCTGGTTGCTGAGCCCTGATAAGGTGTCCTCTGCTTAAAGCAAGGGCTGCTCGTGGTCAGAGGTCAGCTACACAGGCAGGACAGCCTCCAAGCCCCTTTGCCACATCAGCCCCAGTTTCCTGGACCCAGCGGGAGAAAAGTTCTGTGGAGAGGACAAGGGTGGATGTATCATATTCAGCCAAAGGCCTGCTATGTAAAAATTGTAATAGTTCACTATGACTCATCTAGAGAGAGAAGCATCAACCTACTGGGTGAAATTCTAGTCCCTTCCTCCAGCTTCAGCTAAGTAGAAGGTCCTACATGTGGTTTGGAACGGCCGCAAGTCATCTCCACACCTCATTCCCTCTCAGGTTCTCCAAATGGGTCACTCATCCATTCATTCATTCATTATTCATTTATTCATTTATTCAGGGGGGGAGGGGCAGAGACAGGGAATCCTCAAGGAGACTCCCCCTGAGTGAAGAGTCCAACACAGGGCTCCATCTCACAACCTTAAGGGCATGACCTGAGCCAGAACCAAGAATTGGATGCTCAACTGACTGAGCCACCCAGGCGCCCCTCCCACCTGGGTCATTTAAACGTTTAAACGTTCACCAGAATCTTTATGCCCACATCACCTTCAACTTGAGGACAACGATTGAGATAATCGTTGTTTTCACAAAATCAGTAGGCCTCCCTGGACAGTGTTCCTCAGTTCTTCTTCAGGAGGCTTTGCTTTGCTTCTTTGTTTGGAATAGGCCTTTCCTACCCTGGGTTGCCTTAAGGGTAGGAAATTTAAGAGCTGGTATGTGTGAGGCCCGTTTCCAGTTCATTCTGGGGTGACTCCTTCCACCTCCATCCTGAGCATCTCTTGCGTCCAGGCTGGGTCTCCTGGCGAAGTCTGTGATGCCTTCCCTCTTTTTATCCCCGACCCAAGAGAGCTCTTTGAGAGGCAGGGATGGGTGCTATATCTCAAGGAAAAGGGCAGTGGGTTTGGGGATGAGGAGGTGATGATGTCTTTCCTAGTAAGACAGGGATGGTCAAAAATAAGTTCCATACTGAACAGAGCACTGCTGTGAAGAATACTTAAATGAGTCGAAGGGAAATCAATGGGAACATCTTTGGTGCCTTTTCCTATAAGACTATTGACCTTCTTTTCTTGTGGCAACTGACACAGAGTCTGCAGGATGGACTAACCGGTCCCTTAATTCCTTTCTGGCTCTTCAGTTATGATGACAGGTCCAACGGGGAGTGTGTCAGGAGAAGGACGGCTGAGAAGGAGGGGAGGATGCCACATTGATTTTACAAAGGAAATCTCTAGAAAAGGTAAATAAAGCACAAAATCCGAGCAGCTTATTCTTAAAAGGAGTTAGTGAGGGCCAGCCATCTGTTGTCTATCTTTATCTCATCTCCCATACCTTTCTCACCAATCATCTATCTTGATCTATCCATCATCTATATTGATCTATCAATCATATTTATCCTACCTACCTACGTCTCTTACCTATCTTCTATGTCATCATCTTTCTTTGACTTCTATCGTCTCTTTCTCTCTCTCTATTCCTTTCCTTTCCTTTCTTCTTTTCTTCTCTTTCTTTCTTCTAACATCTTTTTCTATATTTCTTTCTTCTCTCTCTCTTTCTTCTATCATCTCTCTCTCTCTCTCTCTCTCTCTCTATATATATATATATATATTAGGAAGCATTATACTCTTCGAGCAATGTGGTTTTGAGGTGGACTTAACTTAGCTTCAGCCCATTTTATTGCTACACCAAATGCTACACTTTGGGGTGACAGAGGTGAGATGGCTTTATAAAAAAAAATAAAAATTTAAAAAAGAAAGAAACAGAAGATAATGAGAAACTGAGACAACGCCAAAAGAGTGTTAGTGGGTTTTCAAGGGCTGCATCACAAACTACGCAAGAGCACGGACCAAGCCCCACGCACGTGCCGCCTTCCTCACCCCGGCTCGGTTCTGTTCATACAGCAGGAGCAAAGTGAAGTCTGAAACGAAGGCCACTGAGTTCAGCCTTCTCACCAAAACCTGAATAGACTTTAGGCTTTAAAAAAGGCTGCCCTAAGGGGCGCCGGGGTGGCTCAGTAGGTTAAAGCCTCTGCCTTTGGCTCAGGTCTTGATCCCAGGGTCCTGGGATCCAGCCCCGCATCGGGCTCTCTGCTTGGCAGGAAGCCTGCTTCCCCCCTCTCTGCCTGCCTCTCTGCCTACTTGTGATCTCTCTCTCTGTGAAATAAAGAAATAAAATCTTAAAAAAAAAAAAAAGGCTGCTCTAAGGCATACTGAAGGACTCCATGTCCGCCACCTTGTTTCTTGAGACTCACATGCCAAGAGGCTTTCCATCCTTTTTTAAAAAATAAGATTTTATTTATTCATTTGAGAGAGATACAGAGAGAGAGTGTGAGGGAGTGAGAGCACGCAAATAAGCAGGGGGAGCAGCAGAGGGAGAGGGCAAGCAGACTCCTCTCTGAGCTGGGAGCCCGACACAGGGCTCGATCCCAGGACCCTGAGATCATGACCTGAGCCAAAGGCAGATCCTTAACCATCTGAGCCACCCAGGTGCCCCGAGGCTTTCCATCTTGATGAAAATAAGACCAAAAGCCCCAGGCAAAGGAATGAGATGGGGTTGGGGTACCCAGCCATCTGTGGGAATCCAACCATGCCACACTGAGGGCTTTCTCAGCCCTGCTAATATCAGGACAATTATGTAAGAAGAACGTCTCACTGGACCTGCCGTCACCGCGTAGAGATTTTAATTTAGAAATGGACCCGAGCGGCCAGGCAGCATCTACCACACAGGTGCTCCTCTGTTCCAGCCTAGCAGTTTGGGACGTTTCTTGGATGGCATGTCGCTAGAACCTGCTGGAACCTGCAGCGTCTATGAACAAGCCCTCCAGTGGTGCCTCACAAATGCTGGAAAATGCGACATTCTTAAAGACACAAGAAGATGCCTTCACGAGGCCACAATACAGCAGGATTCAGCCATCAGATGACCATTCCTAGTGCCATCCAGAACACGCGACGGGGACCACAGGGTCAAGAAAACAGCCGCACCAGAAAATGCCCCCATCATTTCCAATAGGCCAACACCTGCTCAGCTAGGAGGGGATACATCAGTGTGACATTCACAGATTTGGGGACGAAGAAGAGCTTATGTGCAGAATCCATGAGACAAGTGGCCAGGAATGATGGCTGGCCCTGGTGCCTGGGGCGTCTTGATGAGTCCCTTGGCAGTGGGGAGCTCATTCGCCCTCAGAGGGTTCTAAGAGACCCCTGGATCCCGTGGCACCTTTCATCAGCTCTGAGTACCACGCAGAGCTGGCTCTGGCTGTAATTGGCAAAGAGAAGGCGGCATTTCCCCCACCCCTCCAGAGGGCCATTTATCAAGATTCTGGAGCCCCACATGCGCCCTTTAGGATTACAGTGATCACCCAAATGATGCTGCCAAGCTCGGAGGAGGGTGTGTCATTTGGCTCTGTCACAAGAAGCATCCACTTGGCATAGCCAGAGGGCCACGGCAAGAACTGTTTAATGTCCCTGGGAATCAGTGTCCAAAGCATTCAAGCCACTGGGACAGCCAGCCTGCAGGAGGCTGATGACAGATATCCCAAGGCATCCTCTGGGGAAAGGGAGCCTACGGGGGAGTCAGAGCCACTCCTGCTGTCCCTGCTCATGAAGGACAGAAAGGGACGTCTGCTCTTAGAGAACAGACAGGAGCATCTTGATGCACGTAGGCTCCTCGAACCAGCCACACGCACCTGGCAGGCACTGCGCAGGCTGGTGCTTCAAGCTGGCAGATTTCAGAGGAGAGACCAAGGAAGAAAAAAAATCCACCACAGAGAGGATTATGGAAGGCTGTTTGAAGGTACTAATGGAAAATAAGATCGATCGGCTGGAGGAGAAAAATCACAATGTCTCCCATCACAAATCAAGCGTGAAGCTAGTTACGGGCCCGAGGGGCAAAGGGAGACTCTTGGTAGGGTCCGTGAGCCCCTGGGCTCTGGCCGTGCCCCTGGGTCCCTCGTTCAGCTTCCACCATGTCCTCCTCCCCTGCAGCCCTTCCTGTGCCCCTCCCTCCACGCTTGCGGAGGTCCTGGCCAGCACTGGTGTGACCTCCTCCAGGGAGCCTGCCACACACACGACAAGCCCCTCCTCTGT
The DNA here is from genome assembly GCF_964662115.1 of Mustela nivalis. Taxonomy (NCBI): domain Eukaryota; kingdom Metazoa; phylum Chordata; class Mammalia; order Carnivora; family Mustelidae; genus Mustela; species Mustela nivalis. Next base: position 85,389,263 of record NC_139031.1, read on the forward strand.
ATTTCCTGCACTTACTGGCTCACTCGGCCCCCGGTACCCAGTGGATACAGTCAGTGGTGGGCAGGCTCATCTTCCCCATTTGTACACTGATATTTTACATACGGACCCAGACACCTAACAGTCCAAAATCAAGGCAGCCAGAAACATGCTCAAATGCTTAAAAAAGCACCAGTGCATCACAGCGGCCTAAGACTAAGGCAGTGCCCTGGAGACGTAGCCCGGCAGCTGTGGGGGAGGGCAGGCTGAGCGGCAAATTCCTGCTCAGCCTTGAGCTGGCTGTGTGACACTGGGCAAGCTGCGGAGCCTCTCTGGCTTTACCGTTCCTCTTCTGGGAGATGGCAGTCATACCCTCCCCATCCGGCTGCCGGCGGATTAAACAAGAGCTCATACCAGTGCTGACGTCTGGCAAGCGCTCAGTTACATACCCACAAAGCCCAGCAGAACCGGAGCCTGAAGTCGCTGCATGGAAACCCACACACCTGGCGAGGAGCACCACTTCGCAGAGGCAGCTCGATGTTACGTTCAGAGTCAGGCTGTCCGGACTTGAACCCTTGGGACACGTCTCAGTTTCCTCATCCACGAAATGGGAAGGATAATAACAGGGGAGTTGTGGGGCTGCGATGGGAGTCACCCACTTTGATGTCTGGAGCTTGCGAGGTTCTCAATAATGTCAGCTGGCCTTGGGATTTGGGTTCTGCTTTTGCACCGTGGGACTTGAAGAAAACAGCCCTGTTTCACTGGAGGGAAACAGGGATTGTGGAGAACGACATCATGATGCTCCCGGCCTCCAGACCTTGAACTTCTAGTTGTCAGAGCCACAGGGGGAGGAAACAATGGGGCTTCCTCAAGGTGTGAATCCTCCCTGCTATTTGGTGGCCAGATGCAGAGGCCTGGACCCTATCCCAGATCCGTGGAATAAGATTCTCCGGGGGTGGCGCCTGGGGAGGTCAAGGGAGGTCAAGGCCCACCTCCCTGGGCCTCAAGGGAGGAGATCTCCCCAAGAGCTGCCCAAACGCTGTTGTTACCATGGAACCTGCTGATACGGAGACAGCTGGAGGAACACACCCGCATCAGTTTCCTGATATGGAATCTCTCAGTGTGTCAAAGACTGTTCGCAAGGTACGGCGTGTTCCGTAGATGCATATGGAGGTGCCACTGTGAGTCCCCACGGCCTGGGGACTCGTGCCCCCCCCCAGGTATCCCTACTCTAAGCGCCGGGGGTCTGTGGGTTAGAGACAGTGTTGCACTGAGCTAACTGTGCGCCTCTCTTCCCCAACTCCACATTTGGTACCTTCCGTTGGCTTTCTGAAAGTCATCACGGTGGGAGCGCTTATACCTCAAAAATCACAACTAGTACAATCAGGCCTCTTAAATTAGGCACTCCACTGGTTCTTATCCATAATCAATTCTCTGCTGGAACCCAAATTCTACGGAATGAGAAACTAGGCACTATGTTTAGGTGCTTGGGTAGTCTGGGACCATTTAGAGCCCGGCTTCTGAAAGCCTTCCTGCTCGATGGTGCTCATGAGGCTAACAGTGTTCCGGTGTTCAAGTCCTCATGCTGGGGCTCAGGAGAAAACCCCCTGGACCCTAGTCCTGGGCTGGCCAGGAGGTAAAGTGTGGTCTTGATTTCCCAAGTGGAAGAGAGTCGGATGTGGGTGCTTCGGGACCAATCCCTTTTAGAAACAATGTTGTTCTCCCGAGGGCTGCCCAGTGGCCTTCAGACCCGCAGGGAACCAATCTAGAATGCCCAGGCAGGGCTGAGGTTCTCCAATAAATCTCCCTCTCATCCCAGGGAGTGGACGGTTCTGGTGTGGGGAGGGGGAGGGAGCTAAGCTTTAGCCCCAGTCTCCTGCCTGCTGTTGAGACGCCCTTAGCTGCCTTTTGAAAGGTCACCTGTTAAGAGCTGCAGGCCCTGCTGTGGCCACTGTTTTGGCCGATAGGCCGGAGGGAAACATACACTTTTCCTTTGCATTCTTCCACTCAGCAATCAGGTGAGTCCAGGGGAATTCAATCCAATTTCTCAGTAAAGCCTCCTATGCTCTGGAAGGACACGGTTTGAAAAATCTATTTTTGTGCTTTTATTTACTTAAGGTCTGCATGCCTGGGGAAGCTTTCTCATAGTGCCATCAAACTGCCTCTCACTTGCCAGAAAAAAAAAAAAAAAAGAAAGATCCCACCTTCCTGGAATGCTACCAGCAAGAGCCAGGCCACCCAGCCCCTCCCCCCATCCCTGTAGGCCTAGGGTGGCCTCCTCTTGAAGCCCTGGGGGGGTAGTGGCTCGAGGAAGGGGCTACAGCTTCCAGTGGGGCTACAGCTCTGGGCCCTCAGTTCCCCATGGCAGGAGGCTCCCTTGTGCACCCTGCACCATGCTCCCCTTCTGGGGCTGCCCAGGGTGCGTGGATTTCTGTTTTCCTGGTTTTAATGCTGCTTTCGGTCCAGATGCCTAGCCCATCTCTGTCGGGTCTGTGCCTGCCATTCTAGAGGTTTCCCAGAGTGAAATGCTGGGAGCCGGGCTGGGTATCTTTGGATAGTCTCATCTTTCTAGAAGGCTTTAATGCTCAGATCAGAAGCCCCCCTGTGTACTTGGGGGCTTGGGGTCATCTGTATCGGTAAACTTCCACTTCTGCCTCTGTGTCATATCTATACATCTGGGACACTGTCCAGCCAACTTCAGTGTGGACCCCTAAAAGGACTCCAGTGCCAGTGACGGTGGGTTGTAGGGGTGCTGAAGACACGGTCACAGAGGGCAGTGGAGGGCAGAGAGTGGGAGTACAGGCCTCTGTAAGGAATGGTTGAAGAGCTCCTTTCTCTGCCCTGGCTCCTTCTTCACTCCCCTAGAACTACGGACAATGGGGAGGGGGGCCCCCCGAGTCAGCACCCCACTGACCGGATCCTGGCCGTCCTGACTTGGCTGGTTGTTGGGAGAAGACAGGGCTAGACCGGTGTCTATGGTACATTGGGCCTCTGTATCTGACCTGTGAACACGTGAGACCTCTCTGGGTCCCTAGAGCACCCTGGTCCCTGCCAGTGAAATGAGGCCATGGGATGGTTCTGTACCTAGCTGAGCAGCAGAATCTCTTAGGATTTTCTAAGGTACAGATTCCTGGCTCCTAGCCAGTGCAAGTGAACTAGGAATTCTGGGAGTGAGTCCCAGGAATCTGCATATTGGACCAAAGTTTCTTGGTGATTTTGCGGTAGCCATTCAACTCAGCACTGGGCTGAGCTCCTCCATAAAGACTTCCCATAAAAACCTTCTCGTAAAAACTATTACTTTGTACTCTTTCACCCAGTTATGAACCAGGACAGGGAAGGGAAAGGACGGGGCTAAGAGTCTTATGCACGACTTTTTGCCTCCCTAGCAAACAGGATGGGGCTAGAACACTGTTTCCCTCTCTGGCCCTGTTGAGTGGCCACTGGCCAACCACAGAAGACAGTAAGGGGCCACCATGGATGAGGGTTGGGTGTCAAGGCTTCGGCTGCCTTCTCCTCCCTCCAGCCACAGCCTTGACCTAGCCACACCCCCGTGCTGGACAGGTGTGGCCCAGGTCTCCCTTCCACCCAGGCTCCCATCAGGTCCTGCAGGCTGCCTTCGCCTCATTGATGCGTTAAGAAAAGCCCTTCGAGACAAGTGGCAGCCATGCTGAGACCAGCTTAGTCAGCAAACCCTCACCTCCTGACGTGACGGGATGGGAAGGGCCTGGTAGATGACCTCTAAGAAAGCCTGGTTAGAGAGGGACTTGTGGGTCGGGCTGTCCCAGGTGTGTGCACGTATGGGGAAGGAGCCAGCGCAGTCCACCCTGTACCCAGATCAGATTCAGAGCAGTCATGTTCATGGAGAAGATGGGAGGTCTCCCTGCCCCCACGTTCTCCCATCCTGGAGGAAATTAGTCTCTCGTGCCAACTAATGAGTAAGGGGTAGAGTTTCAGGGTGGCCCTATGAAATCATTTGCATGCTAGTTTGATATTTCTACCAATACTCATTTGACATGTTGGCTGCTGACCAGGACTGCTCTATACTAGATCCTTACAGGGAAGATCTATTGATAAAATAATATCGCCAACAACATCAATCACAGCGGCCAATACTTATCGACTATTTACCCCGTGCTAGGCACCGTGCTAAGTGCCTGACATCGACTGTGTAATTCTTGTTACGTGTAATTCTTACGACAGCCCTGCAGGGAATGGAGTCTCCCATTTTACTGGTGAGGAAGTAGAAGCTCCAAGAGGGAAGCTACTGGCTCCCGGTATCCCAGTCTCCCAGCTTGGGAGTGGTAGAGGCAAGACGGGAACCCTGGTCTGCTGACGTTGAACTGCTGGGCCCATTGTGCCTTTCCAAAGGGGACGGCAGTTTGGAGGAAAAGCAAGCAGTGGGGAATTGACAGGAAGCCCAGGTACATTATGAATAAAGAGTCGCATCTGCCAAATGCCCAGGGAAGTACAGAAGCACGAACTGCAGCCCCTTCCCACAGCGAGGGCGCAGCTGGGACAACACACACATGTCAAACAACAGACAGACAGACAGCTGAAGGGCTTGACCAGGTAACGGGGTAACCAGCACAGACAGTCAGACGGTAGGACAATCGATCAGAACTGAGCGGAACAGGCAGAAAAGGCGAAAGGGGCTGTCTTGGGGAGTGATGAACCAGGGCTGAGGCAGTTGCTGAGGTGGCCAGGGGCCCGCTGGAGGAGGGTGGTCTCTGTGGGCGGGGGGAGAAGGTCTGGGAAGGAGAAGACTGCTGGGTTCACCCAGTACCCTCACCCACACACTTAACCACGTTCATTCGTTCGCTCATTCATTCATTCATTCATTCACTACTTCTTCACTGTCCTGACTACAGACAGTGGGGTATAGAAAAACGAATGAGATAATTCCTCCCCTCAAGGAATCTAGTGACCATGAGGGGAAGCAGGCCCACAGCACACTCCAGTGCGTGATAAATAGGGTGTTTACGGGGTACAAAGAAGGGAGAGCCTGTTCTGTGGCAGATGGCTTGGCCATGGTGAGCCTGGTGTCGGACCCTGGCGGGTGAGCAGGAGTCTTCTTGCAGCCGAGAGTGGAGCAGCCCTGCAGGCAAGGGACCAGCAGAGGACTGAGATGGCTTGGTCAGGGCACCGCAGGAAGCCGAAGGTAGCACAGAGCAAGAATGGCAGGAAGGGCGGGGGACAGGGCCAGAGAGGCGGGAGGCAGGATTTTCAAGTGTGCATGTGCACAAGAGGGGAATGTGGAGAATGGGGGTGCATGTTCCTGCTGGTGGCAGTGGCCAGCGTGCTGGGACGGGCTTGGAGCTGGGAAAGCTGCTGCAGAGGTCTGTGGGGAGGGCAGGGAACGTCTGACCTAGGGCGGCGTGGCCACAAGGAAAGAGGAGGAAGCACCCAAGACTCAGCACAGACCCACTGTGGGAAATGACTTAGAGCTTCTGGGCTTGGGATGCTGGGAAGAGAGGAAGGTGGGTGGGAAGACAGCAGGAGCGCAGGAGGTGTTATGGGCTGAATTGTGTCCCCCTGAAGTCATATGTTGAAGCCTTAACTCCCAGTGTAATGTGACTGGGAGACGGCCTCCCCAAGAACCAACCACACTGATCCTCTGACCTTGGACTCCAGCCTCCAGAATGGAGAGGCACAGATGCCTGTGGTTTAAGCCCCCCAGCCCGTGGCACAGTGGAGGGCAGCCCAAATGGATGAACACCGATGGGGCAGGTATATTTGCTTGCAGCCTACTGAGTTTGAACAACTGATCTGCAGTTCAAGAGCAAGCTGGGGCCAGGGGAAGCGAAGATAACCGCGAGCGTGTAGATGGTCCCTGAGTCGGGAATATGGGGGGGTGGGGGGACGTGTCAGCCTGTGAAATGATGACACGGTAAAGGATGGAAGCTGGGGAACACCGACCAGGCAAGGACAAGAAGAGGAAGGGGATGGGCGCAGGAAGCTGAGAAGAAACATCCAGAGAGGGGAGGGGAGTCATCAGTAGGCGCCAAATACAACACAGACCACAGAGGACCATGCAAGGGACATCAGGTAGGAAAAGGCTGCAGAGTGCCCAATGCCTCTGACAGCAAGGATCAAATGCTATTTTGGGGACAAGGTGAGTTATGGAAGCCAAGTGGCCACTTCTGGACACAAGCAACCAAGAAAAGGTGATTTATTTGTTTTGATTTAAACAACAAATATCTGAACAAGGGTTTAGTCTCCAAGAAGCCAGGAGAGCCTTCTTTGCCCTTTGCCAGGGTCTTTCCCAGGCTTAACTCTCGGACATGGGAGACCCCTCTCTTGCCCCCTCTGCCCAAGTGGCTCCCACGAGTGCCCTTCAGCTGCCCCCCAGTGAGCCAGGGCCAGACGCACACAGCTTCACAAACATCGTATCATCCAATCTTTCAGAAGAATCTCACGAAGATGGTTTGCAGAGTGAGGTCTACAGGTGAAGAAACTGGGGCCTGGACAAGGAAGTCACCTGCCAAGAGTCTCATGGATAGTAAATGGGGTGTGGGATTGGAATCCACATGGGTCAAACTCCACTATCCTCGCCCATCGCAGAAGACCGTCTCTCATTCTTGTCTTCCTTGAAAGAGCCACCCGGTACCGACCCCACACGCTGCCCACTAGGGACAGGATAGGACATATTCTACGACATGCAACTCCTGGGCAGATGTTGTAGGAATGACCCCAATTTGTTTACTCTTCTGCATATCCATGCCCTTGACCATTCATTCCCCTTCCATACTGATTCTATGCTTGGTCATGCAACTTGCTTTGGCCAACGGGACAACAGCAAATATGACACAGACAGAGACACACCGAGTCCTTGTGCATTGGGGTTTGTTTGCCCTCTTGTGTTGCTCTTTGGAATGCTGTTGTCTCACATGAAGAGGCCAACCACGGAGTGGGATTAGCCATTCCTGGGAAGGTCACTTCTGATCAACCAGCCTCCCAACTATGAGACAGATGAATGTGGCTGTCTGTCTTAGACCATCCCACCCCAGCTGAGCCCTCCACACCGGAAGAACCACCCTGATGATCCCTAGAATCACGATGAATGATGTTTACTGTCTTAAGAAGCTATCAAATTCTGGGGTGCTTCGTTTCGCAGCAAAGGCTGATTGATACAAGTTTTTTTTTTTTTTTTTTTTTTTTTGAGATTTTATCTGACAGGCAGAGATCACAAGAAGGCAGAGAGGCAGGCAGAGAGAGAGGAGGAAGCAGGCTTCCTGCCGAGCGGAGAGCCCGACATGGGGCTCGATCCCAGGACCCTGGGATCATGACCTGAGCCGAAGGCAGAGGCTTCAACCCACTGAGCCACCCAGGCACCCCTGATACAAGTTTTTAAAGAAAGCCCAAACTGCCTTCTCCTTCTAGCTCTGTAAAGTGGAGGCAAGTCCTGGGTCTCTGGTGTCCACAGACTCCTTCGGCAATGGAAGAACCACTCTAACAGTACGACACCATCCTTGGCGTGGCGTGTCCTTGTGCTCCTAGAGAGAGCAGGAAAAGGGATGGCCTTCTATGTCCCTTCCCTCTGGAATGCACAGTGGGCCTGTCCCCAGGCAGCAGACAGCCTCTGGTGGGTGCCAGGTTATCTGGGGACAAGGTGACATGGAGTCTGCTTCTGCCATATTGTCCCCAGCCTAGTGTTTTTCCACTGATGAGAAAGGAAGGAGATCATCTCTTTAGTGAGCACTACTGCAAAGGCTTCAAGGCAGCATTTCATCAAAGGGTGCTGGAGGAGCTCTTTCGGGAGGCTCTGCAAAACCCAGCAATCTCCAGCGCTGCTTAGCAAGGAGCTTGCTGTTTCAGTTTCCAGACAGGCATAAAAATGAATGAGTACCCAAGAAGACTAACCTGATCAGTAGCACTTTGATACGGTGACAAAACTCCTCCCTCCTCCAGTCCAAACCCACTCTCTGGGGTGAACTCTTATGGAAAGGAAGCATCAACTAATTAGAAGCATCCCTAGGACATGGGAAAAATTAGAACCTCAAAATGCTTAAGCAAAGAGAATTCCTTGTTAGGAAGAGAGACAACAATAACAAAATGCTAGGATGTCACTTTCCCCAAGCATATTTATAAAGGGAGGAGGAGAGAAGAATTAATTAGGACAGGAGCGTCTACTCAAGTGACACAGAAGACACAATTATTTTTGCAGCTTTTATAGACCAAGGGCCCCTTACAGGTGGGGACAATGCCTGATGCCGCCCACCATTGTGAAAAATGACTTTTGGTCTTTGCTGGTTCTAATGAAGCTTGAAATGAAGACGGTTCTTTTGTTTACTCCCCTTGTTTGCGAAGCCTTAGCCGCCCATCAATAACACCAATGTCTGGATTATTTGTTTCTCACTGCCCAAGCTATGGGGCATTGAAGGATTTTATGGAGCCAAAACGTGAGGTGTTTCCCTTGAGGGAGTGTGCATGTGCCCCTCTGGGATGGCCGAACGTGGCACTTCAAAAATCTGGACGCGGATGGACAGGACCAATGCCCCACCTGGGGCAGGCCAAAGAGCCCCGGAAGTCAGAGGCTCCATTCTTGCTGTCCCCCTGCCATTTATTAGCTGGGAGGTTTGGGCAAGTCCCTTAACCTTGAGAAAATTCAGTAAACTCAAGGGGTTAGGGACTAAAAATATTTTTCTTTTTTTTTAAACTGTGGCAAAAACAAACAAAAAAACCCCATGAGATCTAGCTTAATATACTTTTAAAGAACATAGTACAGTCTTGTTAAATATAAGCACAATGCTGTACAGATCTCTGGAACCTTCTCATTTCACACAAGTGAAACTCTACACTCAAGGAACAACTCCAATTGCCCCCTCCTCCCAGCCCCTGGCCACCACCACGCTACTCTTGTTTCTAGGAGTCTGACTACTTTACAGATACCTCATATAAATGGATCATATGGTATTTCTGTGGTTTATTTCATGTAGCAGGATGCCCTCAAGGTTCAAACATCCTATATTCTTATAGTAACACATGGTACCCACTGTTTAAACTTGAGTACTGACATATCAACTCACTGAACTCTCACGGACATCCTGTGAGGGACAGGATCATTACTATCTCTCTTTGAGGCACAGGGAGGTGAAGTCATGTGCTCAGGCTCACTTGGTGTGGACATAACAAACACAAAGTTGATTCTGGAACAATTTATACTTTTTATTTTAGGCAAATCTGTTTAATAGAAATTCTGACATCACTGAGGGTGATGGCAAAAGATGGGGGGCAGGGAGAGTAAGCGAGAGATGGTGTCTGAAGGATTCACCTTTGCACAATCGGACGCGGTCCTTCCCAGTAGGAAGCTTGGAGCCGGGGAGGCCTAGGGCTGATTCTGGCTCTATCCCGGCTCCAGGCACTTGGGAAACAAAAATGAACAAAATCAACAAGATCCCTGCCTCATGGAGATTACATTCTAGCAAGGAAGACAAAGAATAAACAATAAATATTTCAAATAATGTGTGGTATGTAGAGAGGGAAAGTATTCTGGAAAACACACTTGAGCAAATAGGGGTTCGCGAACACTGGTGCGAAGGCTAGTTAGAATTTTGAGGAGGGCGTCCCTGAGAAGATGATATCTGAGGAGAGTGTGGAAGAAGGTGAGGGCATCAATCTTGTTCCAGGCAGAGGGGAGAGCTAGTGCAAAGGTCCTGAGGTTGGGCAAGGTTAGGATGTATAAGGGAAAACAGGGCAGCAGAAGTTGCTAAGAGAGTAGATCACCCTAGTTCTCATCACAAGATTAAAGGTTTGTAACTATTGGGGCAATATATATTAGCTAAACTTACTGTGGTAATTTTGTAACATATACATGTATCAAATCATACATTCTTTTTTTTTTTTTTTTCAAATCATACATTCTAAACTATAGGAAGTTGTAGCTTCTATTTCAGTAAAACTGGAAAAATGTTAGTTTTCAAGCCTCATTTTCTCTTCTCTACAAACTTTAATGAGTAGATCATCAATGTCTTTGCTCGAGTCAATAATATAACACTCAGCAAAGTGGGGCAAGGGAAGAATACTGTCACACTCCCCACAAATTCTCTCTCTGGCTTGGTAACAGCGCTCTCATTTAGCAGATACTTATTAAGCACCTACTGTGTGCCTGGCATTGTTCTAGGCTATCAGTTAACAAAACAAAGCTCCGTGTCCCCAACAACTTATAGTCAGGTACAGCCTTTCGGAAGTTGGCTACAAATCTACCTACTTGGATGATATTCAGGATCAGAGTCTCCTGTTATCCACACACACATTTCACGAGGGACCTTTGTCAAATGCCTTGTTAAAATTGGGGACACTGTGTCTTAAGTATTTCTTGACCTCTTAGCCCAGTGGCCTTTCAGAAGAGGAAATGGCATTTGTCTGGTGTGTGTAATTTCTAGTAAACCCAGGGTGGCTTCTGTTGGTCACTATCTTCCCTTTCCAGCATTCACGATCTATCATTTTATCAACGTGGTTTAGACTCTCCTCTGTTCTGGAAACTCTGGAATTAGTTTCCTTCCCTTTTGGGGAAACAAACAAACAAACAAACAAACAAACAAAATCATTGACTACGTTCAGTCTTCTGGGACTTCTCTTTTTCTCTGTGACTCTGCCAAGCAAGTCCATCTCCTTTTTTCTATTATCCTAGAATATCACTAACTGGATCTGCAATCTGAACTTAGACTAATTGGGTCTTTTTGGGTAATTTCTCCATCTAGCCTGAACTCCTATTTCCTCTTTCTAGTTTTGAGTCCCTCAGTTTGCAAATCTTTCTTCTTCTTTCCTTTTTATGTTTTTGGAAAGATTGCAAATTATTATATTAATGCAGCACATATTTACATAATAAAAGCATTTCTACGAGAATCTTGCCAAGTTCTTTAAAGTTAATATATATTTACAAGCCATGGGCAAAATGTACTGCAGATATCATACAAATACACCCTAAGCCCAATTTAACTCAGCTGACATTAACTTTGAGCCAATGACTGAGCTAATTTGAAGTTTAAAATGATGCAGGGCGCCTGGGTGGCTCAGTGGGTTAAGCCTCTGCCTTCAGCTCAGGTCATGATCCCAGGGTCCTGGGATCGAGCCCCGCATCGGGCTCTCTGCTCAGCAGGGAGCCTGCTTCCTCCTCTCTCTCTGCCTGCCTCTCTGCTTACTTGTGATCTCTCTGTCCAATAAATAAATAAAATCTTAAAAAAAAATAAAATGATGCAGATATAAGTAAATTATCCATTTAGAAATCTTTCTTCTTCTTTCTTTTTAAAGATTTTGTTTTTAAGTAATCTCTGTGCCCAACGGGAGGCTTGAACTCATGACCCTGAGATCAAGACTCTCATGTTCTACCAACTGAACCAGGCTGGCACCCTAAAAATCTTTCTTATTAATAGGACGACTGTAGCCTCAGCCTTCTCTTCGCCCATCTTCCCGTAGGTGAAAGCTATCTTTCCCCGAGAATACTGCGTCCTCTGGACGCTCGTGGATAAAGTCCAACTTTGCTGCTCCCCCCGACCCCCTGCAACTCTGCAGCCCCTCCACACCACCAGCAGTTGGACCCTGCCCTTTGGGATGCTCTCTCTGCCAGGGGCCTGTCCATGCTCATTCTCTCATCCAGCATCCAACCATCATCCACAGCAAGGGCAACAGCCATGTGGACCCAAAACTCATCGGGCAGTTCATTGCTCTCAGGCCAGAAAACTTCTAAAAAACTCTAATAATAAACTTAGCATGCCCCTCCCACCCCCCATACTTGAGGTTTTGATGATGAGGATGTTGAAGAAGAAGGGGGTGGGGGATCACGAAACTCTCAGTTCAGCGTTTCCCACTTAGGTTTGCTCAGGGTCTCATGTCTGAGGAATAGAAAAGCTAGGAAAGGGCTCCCGGGTGGCTCAGTGAGTTAAGTGCCCCGACTCTTGGTTGGAGCTGAAAAGCTCAGGTCATGATCTCAGGGTCGTGAGATCGAGCCCAGCACTGGGCTCCGCGCTCAGGGTGCAGTCTGCTTGGGATTCCCTCTCACCCTCTGCCTCTCCCCTGGATTCTGCTCTCTCTACCTCTAAAATAAATCAGTCTTTAAGAAAGAAGCTAGGATACCCATAAACCTCTGGCTACTAGATTATATCTACGTATACTCATAGGGTATTAATAGGTATTTTATTATAACTTGGACTTCAGGTGGAGTTTCCTCTCCCTCACTGCTTCTCAATTCCTCCCTCATTCCAGTGACTCAATGACTCCACTGCTCACAAATTCCTTCCAGTACATGTAAGGACGGATAAAAAGAAAGACAGAAGAAGAAAGGACCCAAAGGGGGGACGGACAGAGTTGCAAAATACTTGCATAGTTTAAAAGATAACATTTTACTTTGTCTCTCACCTCCTCATGGCTAGACATTCAGAGAAGATACAGAAAGTTTGATGTAAAAATAAATTCTTCCTTAAATAAGAAGAGAATGTTCTGAACGGCTTCTTCCTGGGGCTTTGTATTTATTACTGTTTCACAGAAATTGCCAGTCTAGAACAATCAGTTCACAGGGCTGTTAGAAAAGAACATTCACTGGGAGCATAGAAGGATCGGGATTGCTGCAGAGAGGGGGTGCGAGGGCTGTGGATGGGGCTGGCCTCCCACCCCTCGGCTCCCCTCTCCCTTTTGTCTCTTTAGGGGAAAGAGGAGCAATTATTCTTGAACCTAAGTAATCCAAGTAGGGGTGCTCGTTCTCTCTGTCCCAGACACTTGGAAGACGGCTCTCTTGTGTCTGGAGGGCCAGGTATTGGGGAGTCAAGGGGGAGGAGTGCCAGGTACAAGACATTGGAGAGTCAGACAGCATCAAGATCTCACATCTGCCCTTCGCAGGTGGCTCCAGGAAAAGGGACCCACATTGCAGCTTGCCTCTCTACCTTACTAAGAGTGATGCTGTTTCCCTCTATATGGCCTACGTTGGGATAATTAATAGTTTCCTTGAAACACGGCCGATTCAACCACATGTTATTATGTTTTGTGTTTCCTTTCCCTCATAAATCCCTGGAAGAATATATTAAAGATATTACAGTGGTTGAACACTGAGGATAGAGACAGGCAAGGAGCCCTTGGGTGTGCCTTCCTGTGGGCAGACAGGCTGTGGCTTCCTTTGTGAGCCTGTGGTTTGTCATCCTGGAAGGCTCAGAGCTGGAGGTGCTCAGTAGCATAGAGAGGAAGGGAAGGGCCACGGTCAAGGCTGACCAGAGACAAGCCGGACCCCAGTTCCTCCCCGAGAGGGAACCCCTAGGTTCCCCCCTCTCTGCCCAGTGCCATCAAGGAAGGAGCAGTATTCCAGGGGGAAACTGTTCCAGGTAGGCTCCTGTTGGGGCAAAAGTGAGGTACTGGAAGAAAACAGGGAAGGAGGTGAAAGTCTACACCCTGAACAGTGAACCGATCATGAGCCACTGCCCTCTGTGGTTTAGGACTCCCCGGCAGAAGGGAAGAATGGCTCCATGTCCTTCAGCAGGAGGTGGACCCCCTGTTGATCAGACACACCAGACACTTGAGGAATGCCTCCTGGAGTGAAAAGGTGAGCCCGAAATCATAAGGAAAGTGGAGCTCGAAGGAAATGGGCAATTCGAGAAGAATAAGAAAATCTAGAGAGAGAAATAAAAAGCAAAACCAAACCCAAATCCCAGTAATTAATACTATCAGTGAGATCAGACATGGCATGTTGGAAGAATGGTGCTCTGAAAAAGAATCAGAGTAGAAAATGCTCCTAGAAATTAAAAATATGTCAACTGAAATAAAAAAAAAAAAATCCAATGGAGCATACTGGAGTACTAATAAAGTCTAGGAAATAGGCCAGGAAGCAGCACAGACTCGTCAAAGGATATGGGATAAGGAGAAAAGGGCAAAGGACTTAGAGGCCAGTCTAGGTTGGCCAACGTCTAACTAGCAGGGAGTTCCAGGAGGGAAGAACGGGGCAACAAAGGAACCATCTGAAATATGAACATATTCCAGAATCAAAGAAAGGCATCTTCAGGTTGAAAATCCCCAGGGAATAGCCAAGTTAAGGAGTGGATCACGAAGAAAGGCAGGCATGGCAGGAGGGAAGGAGGGAGGGGGAGAAACATAACCATCCAAGGCATGTTGTTCCAAAGGATAAAGAGGAGATCTCATAAACTCCCAGAGAGAAAACGTCACATTAAAAACCCAGAATATCATCTGACTTTTCCAGGAGGCTGGAAGGTAGTGGAATGTTGCTTTCAAAATCTGGAGGGGAAATTATTTTCAGCCAAAAATTCCATAAGCAATGAGCCACCATTCAGGCTGAGGGGAGACACCGGCCTTTCCAGACCTGTGCGGCCTCAGAAACTTCGCTTCCCATGTCCTCTTAGCTGCTGGAGGATGTGCTCCCCGCGGATGATGGACTAAGCTGAAAAACAGAAAGCCTTGGGGTCCAAGAAAAACAAGGACCTAAGGCGCAGAGGTGCGGTGGAGGGAAGTCCCTAGATGACGTCTGGAGAGTGACGGGTCTAGACTGGCAAAGGAGGAGGAAGGACTGGAGAAGGAGACGGAGGGCAGGGCTGAAGCGGCACATTGTCTGAAGCTGGGGAGCATCTGGCGAATGGCACTGGGAGGCATCTGATAGGGCTATGGGGTGTCTGGGAGAAAAACATGCAACAGGTACGTAGTCAACTAAGCGATCTTTTGGAGGTAACGATGAACTCTGAGAAAAACAAGAGGTCATATGAGAAACAAGGCGTAATTCCGGCCCAAGAGCTGGTTCTCTAGGGAATCATACTGAAATCATCACAGCACTGGAAACACTGCCCACAGACTATGTCCCACTTTATATGTCAGTCTACTGGGAAGAAGGGGCGGGGAAGTGAGTGTGGGTGGTAGGAGGAGTCACACTTCCCTAACAGGAAGTCAGTAGGCAATGTTTAAAACCTGTTCATCAGGAAACGCAGGATAAGCATCTAATTTATGGAGATCAATACCAAAATAAATAGCTAAAAGATTTTTAAGAGGTTGCTCCGGGGAACGAGGCTGGGGGGCTGCAGAGGCGCTGAGAAGGGTACCGCTGTAGGCTTTTAATCTTTGTTTTCGCAATACTTTGATAAAATAAAACTTCACTTAAGAAAATGATGCCGTCCCTTGACATTTTTATAGAAGAAAGCTTTTAATACGGAAAATGCAGTGACAAAACAATTCAAAATGGTGGAGATTAAGGTGGAGGAGGACAAAGGGGAAATAGGACAAAATTCTCAGTGTGAAATGATTTGAATTCAGAAACCACAAATGTGATTTTCCTGCTGCCGGAAACTTCCAAGCACAGCACTCCGGTAATGCTGTGCTCCTTTTCCCCACACCTGGAGCCCAGAGACATTCCGTGCACCTCAGGAAGGGGTTCAACCACCGAGAAGTTTCCCTCAACTCAGTGTCACTCCCACCACATCTGTTCTCGGCTCAAGGGGAGGCCTCCAATTAGGAAATATGTCTGCTGAGACTTGCCTCTAGTGGTGAGCTGGAATGTTCAGGAATATTCTGGAATGTTTGCTTTCGAGGCGGGAGAAGCTAAGAACTCTAGGAAACCCACAGAGTATAGGGAGCAGGGTAAGACGCAACTGATGACAGGTGTCACAAACCATGACCTCAGAGTTTAGAAGACAAACAGGGGAGGACAGGCATGGGTCACTCAGTAGTTCAGCCCAGCTGATGGATCTGGTGGGGCAAGTCAGTCAGCAAGGGGAAGCTGGGCACAGAGGGTGCAAGGGATATTCTACTGAACTGAGAGCTCCCTCCTTAGCGTGGGAGACATAAAAAGGCAACATGTTCCCACCGGATTAGGAACGTGTTAAATTATACTGGTGTTTACTCTTTCACTTCCAAGGCCCGGGAGTGGGGTGGAGTATTTATTTTTACTCTCTGTCTCTGATGTATTTAGAGACCCTAATGAGGGCAGAGAGTAAACAAACATTTGATTGAAAACAGAAATGTCAATACTCACCCTCTACCTAGTGTGGATACAGGAGAAGGCAATTTTAGTAAGATTGAAACAATTAGATTCGAAGACTGCTGCACGCCAACCACAGGAAAATGGAACCCTATTGCTCCGCGTGCAGAAGAAAATAAACCACGGCTGGCTGGCGGTTTCTTCTGATTGCACTGAATGCTCAGCTGCTCCACGCACTGAAGTTGAGGACCGTACTGAGGTTATGTAAGAGACACACACGCTCGAGTCACTGGTAAAGTGCCAGGAAGAATGTAACTTGCCCTCAAACGGCTCAGAAAAATATTATGTGTGGCTGTTAAAAAGTACACACGGATAACGTGTCTATAGAACTCTGTCCTCTCCATATGCACGTATGTATCTCTCCAGCTAAAGAGACGTATCGATAAAGCAAATTGGGCCAAACGTTAACAAACTGGGTAAGACCTAGAGGGGGCTACTATTCTTGTTCTTGAAACATCTCTGTAAATTTGAAGTTATTTCCAGATAACGAGTTGAAAATCATATAAAACAGGACGGATAGTATCCCAAGTGAAACCGTTAAGAAGATGACCGATGGCTTTGCAAATATTCCAAAAGCATCTTGGCCGAGTGCCAGACACCAGACGCTAACTCTAACAAGCTGCCTGAGCTAAAATCCTTGTCTTTTGGAATAGCTTTGGGATTCTTAGCAGCAAAGGCGGCAAAGCAGTCTTAGAATGTTGAAGGTGGAAGAAAACTAGTCTTCCGGGGATTGTTTGATGCCATAATGGCCCAAATTCAAGGCTGAAGGACCAACTGCACAACACAGCTTCCGTTCAAAGCAAAGGGACCATCTACCATCTGACCAATGTCAAGATAATTCCACAAGGCAGTGGGAGGGTCTCCAAAAGTTTGGATGCCACTGGGTAAGTCTGCAGCAGGCACTGAGGTCAGCATGTACTACAATAATTCATAACTGCACCCCGGTGGAGATGCATCACCAAAAACTCAGGTTTCTGGAGCCATGTAGGACCTCAAAACATTGCAGCTAGAAAAGACAATGCCCATAGTTATTTCTTCTTGCTGAACCTATAAGTGGCTAATTTTCACATCGAATTTAACTTTGTTTTAAAAATTCAGGATGGGGGCATCTGGGTGGCAGAGTTGGTTAAAGCCTCTGCCTTCAGCTCAGGTCATGATCTCGGGGTCCTGGGATCGAGCCCCATGTCGGGCTCTCTGCTCGGCAGGGAGCCTGCTTCCTCCTCTCTCTCTGCCTGCCTCTCTGCCTACTTGTGATCTCCGTCTGTCAAATAATAAAATCTTAAAAACAAAAACAAAAACAAAAAACTCGGGATGGGGGCGTCTGGGTAGCTCAGTTGGTTAAAGCGTCTGCCTTAGGCTCAGGTATGATTCCAGAGTCCTGGGATTGAGGCCCATGTTAGGCTCCCTGCTCAGCGAGGAGCCTGCTTCTCTCTTTCCCTCTGCCCCTTCACTCTTCCTCCCCCTTGTATGTGTGTGTGTGCTCTTTCTCTCAAATAAATGAATAAAATCTTTTAAAAAATTCAGGATGTAGGTCGCTCTGCATCTAAATGACTACGAAGGTCCTTTCTCAATGGGAGGTGGTTACAGTAGTGTGGCCCTCATGTAAATTTGTGCATCTGTTTTATGAAGTTTTCTGTCGGATGTGTCGGATATTTAACAATAAAAATGTTTAAAATTAGAGAAAGGTAGAAAGCATTAACTTGTTTTGGGATTTTTTTTTAAATAGTTGTGTCCCAACTGTAAGAGACTCTTAATTTCACAAAATAAACTGAGGGTTGCTGGGGGCAGGGGGGTTGGGAGAGGGTGGTGGGGTTATGTATATTGGGGAGAGTATGTGCTATGGTGAGTGCTGTGAAGTGTGTAAACCTGGCGATTCACAGACCTGTACCCCTGGGGCAAATAATACATTATATGTTAATTTTAAAAAGTTGTGTCCCATTCAGATGTTCTCTCTCCTATCTAATATTGATGCCTAGAGGTTATAGAAATAGAAGCAAAGCCTTGCCAACAGATATTCAAGAAAAATAGTTCAAGTGTACATATTACCAGGAAATAGTGTCTTGGTCTAAAATTCATATTGGGGTATGGATGACTCGTAGTTGGGTATTTTTCTGGAGAGCAAGGCTTTTTGGGGAGAATGAAGAAAGGATGGGTATTGGGGGGGGAGGTGCTGGCATTGGAGTGGGATCTGCATGGGTCATCTGGCCCCTGGGAGAAGCTGGAGCCCCCACTTGAATGGACAGACAGCTGTGGTTTTCATCACTTGAAGGCTCAGATACGCAGCCCCTCTCCTGGGCTGCCAGGATGAGACTCCCGCTCTCCCACTTGTACTCCAGCTTTGGGTAAAAGGAGACAGCATTGCTTCTTCAATTGCAAACTCTCCTGCATGTCCTTGGAAGAGTTGCCTATAAGAAGCCAACGGATCAGCTGCTGCTGTTGGAAGATCCCGTGGCCGGCAGTGGGGGCCTGGGGTTCTATCCCAGCTTGGCCTCAGAGAAGTGGCTGGACTGGGAAATCTCCAGGCTTTTTCCAGTTTGGGGTCCTCTCATAACTCCATAAACGATCAGCTATACAGATATCCAAGAGGGGTGTAAATTGTCATCAAAGGTGCAAATAGCTCTTTGTATAGGCAGAAGGGTAGCGCAGTTAGGCACGAGGGCTCTGGAGACAGAGGGACCTCGGTTGGAACTGTGGCTCCACCATGACCTTGAGCAAGCCATCCTGCTTCTTTACCTTCACTTTCCCCCTCTGCAAAATGTAAATGAAACTGATGAGGATTACAGGAGATCATGCAAGCACAGAGTCCGGGCTCGGTATGGACAACTGGGGTTGTTGCTGCTTACATTAGCTGGTTGGTACTTGGAGCATTTATTTTCCCCTTGCATAATTAATAATAATTAATCCTTTCTTTTGCTTGATGCCAGAGATGTAGTCTTGCTACACGCTGAAAGCGTGTCTGCCCTGGACCTTTTCTGGGGACCAGCTGCGGGGCCCAGAGACTTGCCATCAGGTGGCTCATTAATGGTCTTGCAGAGGCCACAGAGCCCTCCTCTCACACTTCAGCTGGACACCCTGAATTTCTCCAAGTCTCATGGACACTGCTTCTCAACAACAGATTTTCTTTTCAATATTTGCAGTGTCGGTATGAGCAGAGCACACGACCCTTGGAGCTGCAGGGAGAAAGAGGCCCTCTGTGAATGGAGAGGACAGGTGACTCATTAGCTGCAGGATGTGGCTTGTATTGCTTGTGGCACTTGTCTCTTTAAGGAAGGGTGGGAGCCCTCCACGGCTTCGCTTGCCCACTTCCACCCCATGACCTCTAAGACCAGCAGGCCAGATTTCTGGATGGTGAAAAAGAACAGCTGGCCGGGGACAGGCGGTGGCTGGCTGGTCACACGACTGGGTCTGTGTAATGAGTCCTCTACGGTCTATAAAATACGCTCAGAAATGTCAGCCCAGTCGCTGTCACCACCACCCTATGAGGAAGGCAAGGAAACTGCTGTATTTCTATTATGACTTCAGAGATGGGGAAACTGAGGCCCAGAACCCAGTGGCTTGCCTGACATCCCTCCACGTCAGGTTACAGTATGATCTATGACCAAGTCCTCACTCCCCTTCTCCCAGTGACTGGTTCTTGGTGAGGGTTGGACGGCCAACAAGATCCATTAGAGAGCTGAAACATATTAAAACTTCGGATTCTAGTTACTTTTTCTTCTTCTTCTTTGTTAATTAATACTTTATTTTTTTTAGCGCAGTTTTAGTTATTCTGGTTATTTTTAGCTCACCCTTTTAACATTTTAAATCTTGGATCTGTTTCATAATACTCCCAATATGTTACGAATTGTAACTGCAATTACAGAACAGTGTATTAAATACACACAGGCTGGGGGACCAGGTCCCGATATTTTAACCGATACAGGTGTACAGTGGAAATTAGCTTGGGGATCTCTTCTCTAAGGAGGAGTCTTCCTACTACCGACCATTAACAGATTGTTCTGCTCCTTTCTCTTCCATAAATTGCTACTGGTGACTTCGAAATTTTAATGATGTGTCATTTTTCAGGTTGCACCTCAGCCTGGCAAAGCCATAGGACCTTGGTTTTAATAAAGACTCATAAAAGGTGTTTTCTCCTGCGGAGTCGAGGACTGCGACCAATCATCTTTCTTTGTAAGAGGAGTCTAGGGGCATGCAAACATGGTTGTTTCCAGCTCACACAGCAGAGGCACCCCAGTTTCAGCATCATATGTCACCACTTACAGGCAACAAAGGTTCAAGCAAGGAAAGGGGTAACTGGCCGGGGGTACTTTGGCTCTTGAACCGTAACAAGCCCAAACTGCTTCTATAGTTTGTCACATGGCTGCCATTTTGTGGCACTAAAGAGCATGGAGTGTCCCGTGCACAGGATTTGGGGTGTTTTAAGAAGGAGCTGTTCACTGCTCTACCCCCAGCAGTGCCTATAACCCAGTGGGAACACAATTATGGTCTCCTGACTGACAATCCTTCACTCTCTTTTCCTAGCTCAACAAAGACACCCCCAACATGACAGTCAAGAAAATAGGGGTGAAATGCAAAATGAATGGAAATGGGAGAGATCAATAAAGAAGTGATATTTCTAGAAGGCAGAAGAGGGGTGATCCTGGAATGTGCAGATGGGAGGAAACAGTGACCAATACGTCTACAGAAAGGGATATGGATGCAAGGTGAGCCTATGTGCCTGGGATACAACCTGGGCAGGCTTGGGAGCTGGAGACACTGCAGACAACAAGGGCAATCTGATGGGGGGGGTGCTATTTGAAAGCCTGATGGTTTATTTCCTAGGGAAATGAACTAGAAGAATCCCCAGACTAGGAGACAGGAGGCCTGGTGGAGGGACAGAGTGACAGGCACTGCTAAAAACTGTGGGATGGCATGAAGGAGTCCACACTAAAAGACACGATGCTCTTGGTCCCCATCCTCCATCTGCAATTAGACCTGGCAGGAAAGGGGAGGATTAGTCTCCTAAACAAAACAAAACAAAACAAAACAAAACAAAACAAAACAAAAAATGGACAGCCTCAGGAAAAGGTCTCCCCATGCTGATAACTGAAAGTTCTCTAGAACCTCCAAGCTGCTTGTGCTTCTTAAGAATCTTTTGTTTCTTTTCAAAGTAATACATACACAGTTGAAGCCCCAAATACCAGCGCCTTGCCCTGTCTCTACCCACTCCCCTGGAAGCAACCACTCCACTCTTCTAACAGTTTCTTCTTATCTTACTCTGTATCTACAGGAAATGTGCTCCTGAGAGTATTGAGTATTTCTTTATTTATCGACTCCAGAGATCACCTGCATCTTCGAACAGGAAAGGAGGGATTGGCCCTCAATACCCCTGGGACCCACTTTCCAGGCTATGTCGTGGCTCCCAGGGAAGGGACTGTGGTGACAGGAAGCTGCTATCAGTGTCGAGTATCCAAATCTATTGAGTTCCTGAGTCAGATACCAAGTTCAGAAAGTGAGGGGCACCTCGTGGTCCATACTTATGTGGTTTCTGGGTTCCGGATATAAGCAGCACGAGTTCAGAGAGTGGGGAAGAGCTCTCCCAAGAGGTATTGGAATATATTGCCTTCCAGTGGATGGACAGTGAGGGTCTGGAGAGTGAGGACCACCTATAATGTTTACAGCAGAGCCAAAGAATACTAATCTCCTCTTTTTCCCAAAAACGTGTGTATTGACAACATTCTCGCTGATCAGTTTTATTTTTTTTTATTTTTATTATTATTATTTTTTAAAGATTTTATTTATTTATTTGACAGAGAGAAAACACAAATAGACGGAGAGGCGGGCAGAGAGAGAGAGGGAAGCAGGCTCCCTGCTGAGCAGAGAGCCCGATGCGGGACTCGATCCCAGGACCCTGAATCATGACCTGAGCCGAAGGCAGCGGCTTAATCCACTGAGCCACCCAGGCGCCCCTCGCTGATCAGTTTTAGACACTGGCGTTTACACTTCCTCTCATGTGTAAGTTTTTGCTTGTCCTAAAATAAATGACTGCCTCATGGCTTGTACCTGCTGCATCCTATAATCAAAAGCACTGATATTTCTGCAGAGAAATACAGGACTAATCATACTAATTTGGCTAAATAAAGAGTATAATAAATAGCCACATGCCAGTTCTGGTCAGATTTTGATGCCAGATGACTGTACTGGAAACTCGGGGGTGGGGGGACTTGCTATTTTCAGAGTATTTGGGTTTAAGAGATGCAGACCCTAATACTAAAACAGTACTCTTATCTCTTTTTGACAGATGGGGAAACCGAGGCATAAAAATTATGGAACTTGTCCAAAAATCACACAGCTAGTCCGTGGTGCGGTCAGGAGGTGACCCCGGGCAGTCCAGCCTCACACCTAGGCTCTTAACACCCCCTGACCCATGGCTTCCTTGTGCACGGCTTACAGTTTGGGATTGGGCCTGAGGGAGGTACACATTACATTTTCACCATCCCAGCAGGTGAGGAACCCGGCATTCACACCACCGCAGAACCCTGCTGCCCAGTAAGAGAGCCGGGAGACATCTGTGCTTCCTGTCCCTGAGAGCAAGGGTGGGGTGTCTTGTTAGAAGGCCAAGGCTTGCAGTAACACACAGCTGACCACGAACCAGAAAGACCCCGGGGCGCACAGCACCTTGCAGAGGGCTGGGCCTGCTCTGAATTCCACAGGAAGGCTGGGATGAGGAGGGACACCGAAAGTCCCAGGGGTAGGCAGGTAAACCAGTCTCTGTCCCACGTGAGACTGATGACTATGAACGTGAGAGGCAAGAAGAGCCATGTATTGGACACAGGCTCTACACTGGATACCATGCTGGGCACTTCATGCGCACTACCGCCGTTTACCCGTTCCATAGCCTTTTAAGGGAGGGACCATAATTATTCCCACTTCACAGAGGAGGACACTGAGGCCCAGCTCACACAGTTCACAGTTTATGAAAAGCAGAACCCAAATGGAAGAAGGACTTGGTAAGAGGAGAACACAGGGGCGCCTGGGTGGTATAGTCGGTTCAGCAACTGGCCCTGGATTTCAGCTCAGGTCATGATCTCAGGGTCGTGAGCTCGAGCCCTGCATCAGGCTCCGAGTTCAGTGTGGAGTCTGCTTAAGACTCTCTCTTCCACTCCCTTTGCCCTTCCCCTCACCTCCCCCCCCACAAATAAATAAATCTTAAAAAAAAAAAAAAGGGAGGAGGGAAAACATAGGGTTTAGAAGCTGTAACCCTCACGAGGACCATGAGAGGTTGTGAACAGCACTGATCTCTACAGGAAAAACACACGAGCTCTCCAGGCGAAGACATTCCGGCTTACACCATGAGAGCTATTTTCTATGAAGATACTTTCCAAATTATGTCTTCATGGGATAAGGCCTTTGACAGAGTCAATGAAAAGGGAATTTAAATACTAGATAAGCAGACATCTTTGCTTTTTCACAAGGAAAGATGAGCAAATACATAGCTTCCAATTTCCAGCTCGGAGAAGGCATCAATACCTTTGACAAGGCTGAGCCCTCCACAGGTGAAAACACAGAGTTGAAAACACAGCCACTGCCCACACAGAGACAAGGCTCCTGGAGGCCAACGCGCAGGAGAGGGGAGACATGACCGTGCAATTTTACGATAATGTTGTGCATTGAGCAAACAGCAACAAACCCCCACAAATGCACATTCCCTAAGAAGGTCCACACTACCGCCGGCTTCCCCACCTTCAGCGTTGACCAAAATTGCAGACTTCAGTGCAAATGATCAAAATGCACTTCCCAGAGTAAAGCTATTTCCGCTAGAGGAGAAAACATGAAAACTTCCTTTCAGAATGGGCCAGAGACAGAATGTTGTTTACATTCCAAGCAAAATCACAAGCACTTAACAGCTGATGTTACAAGGGCCTTACAAGGACCTTCTCTGGAAAGAAGGGATTAAAAAGAAAACCAAGTTATTACAAACTGCTGAGGTTGGGGTACAGCGAGGTTTTCGAAAACATTCCCACGTGAAGGTCCCCCGGAAAGGAGCTCTCAGGAGTCTGAGGAGGAGGTCAGGGGAAGGGTCTGTGTCGCTGAGACCACTCCAAATGGCCCGCTCAAAGCTAGCAGCTGCTACCCCACTTTACAGATCAGGAAAAGGAGGCTCTGCGAGGTGACATCACTTGGTTCAGGTCACACCAAGTACAGGAAGTGGAAGCAAAAATGACACCAGGGTCGGTCCCCACAATGGGGAATGGGCTGGTGGGATTGGCTGAGGGGGTTTCAGCCCTCCCCATCGCACCCCTCAACCTGAGCTGGGACTCCATTTGATCTGTCTTGTTGACCAAGACAGATAAAGTCTTATTCTGCAAACATTGTCATCAACAGCAAAAACAATGACTTTGCAAACCACTGCCACATGCCCACGGCGTGCCTTGGTTTGTGACTAGGAGAGTTTTTTTCTTTTGTTATTTATTTATTTATTTATTTATTTATTTTTTTAACCTTCTTTCCCTCTCCCTGGCGCGGGGGTGTGGGGTGCAGCCCGTGGTGACAGTGGAAGAGGATAAGACGTCGCTGTGTGGGAAATGTTATACATACCTAACACGTGATTTGGCAGCGGAAGATAACATCTGAGTCATAAAGCAGCCCTACATCAAAACAGTAAATCAAAAGCAAACAATGTGGGAAAACAAATTCCTGTATTCTTACAGAGCCCGTGTTGGGAGGATACCCATCCCAGGGCTCTTAACCCATAAATCAACAAATCCACCCCTTCTAGAAGAAGCAAGAACCTATATTTCTCACCTCTGAAGGGGGCAAGGGAGATGAAGACAGTGCGTGCTGGGCCCCATAAGTCCAGGGGCCCTGGAGACAGTGGGGGGCTGCCTGTCCTGAGACCCTGCTTGCAAACAGCATTTTATCACAGACTGACTACAGGGCAGTGAACACTGTGCAGATTCGCAGGGCTACCCTACTGAGACTTCAGAGACATCTTCAAGTACAGGGCTTCTCAATCCAGATTCCTAGGAGCCCTGAGGTGCCTCAGAAGTATATCAGAGATCACCCCAGGGCCGTCTGTCACTCCTCCTTCCACCAGAACAGTTGTGTGTGTGTGTGTGTGTGTGTTTTATTTTTTGTTTTTGTTGTTGTTGTTTTTACAGAGGGCTCTAAGCAAGGTTTGGGTAAGAAACGAGGTTTTCTAGTCCACTTGTCTCACGTCCTAGATGAAGCGACTAAGGTCCCGAGAGGTAGAATGAGTTGTGCATTGTCACACAGCTGGTTGGAGGCCATGCTCCAGCCTGCCTGCTCATCACTCTGCCCCTTTCGCCACCTCGGTTGCGGGAAGGGTTCTGCTTCAAAACCGCCAAATAAATGTGAAGGCCCCATAGTCTCAGCATTAGAGTATGAAGGCACATCAGGCCCACTCAGGAGGTCTCCTAGACTGCTCTGGAGAAACCAGGAGTGGCTTGAAAAGCCTAGAAGTCACCAGCTGTGGTGACGGGCACTTCCGAACTCCCGAGTTCCAACCCTGTGGGCTGAGGTGGGCAACAGCTGGCGAAAATCATTAAGTAGGGAACATGTGCCGACATCCGTTAGTTAAACGCTGTGAGCCGGAAAGCATGAAAAATGTTCTGGGAGACTTGTGGCTAAAAGGGGCGGATAGGTCACCACGGTTACCTCGACTGTCTTCTGAAGTCCCACGACAACGACAGCAAATCTAAAGTCTGGAAAGCACGAACTACATGAACAACAGGAATAAGACAGGAGAAGAGGGGCGATCTCGGAGGTCAACAAAATTTTGGACGCTCCTGGGGAGCAGTTGGACAAACAGCAAAGGACTTTGTAAACCCCAGCTGGGGGTGGGCCCAGGCTGATTTGAGCCCCAAGGACCCAGGGAGGGCAAGGATGGGAGGACCAGGAGTTGAGGGGTTGGGGAAGCTAACCATAGGGAGCTTGCTGGAAAGTTCCCGTAACCTCATACCCTCACACCCTCTGCATTGCCGCGGCAAAAGGTGGCGGAAATCAGAGCTGGGTAAGAGAGGACATGTCATCATAGTACACTAGCAGCCTCAGCTGTGATACCTCCATGGGCATAAGGATTACGAGCCCCCAGTACCTACTTAGTGAAAAACTGCCATGCAACTATCTTGGAGGGATGGATGGAAGAGAAATTCTGTGTGTGGAGGGACTATCAAGGAAGTGAACGTTCATTTCTCAGGGCAGGACGTTACTACATAATGTTAAAACTTTTTTTTTCTTTTATATTTCATTCATTCATTTGACAGAGAGAGCGAGAGCACGCACACAAGCAGGGGGAGGGAGAGGGAGAAGCAGGCTCCCCGCGGAGGAGGGGGAGCTCAATCCCAGGACCCTGGGATCATGACCTGAGCCAAAGGTAGTGCCTTAACCAAGTGAACCATTCAGGCACCCCTAATTAAAACTTCTAAAAAATTGAGAAATGGCCAAAAAAAGGCCAGTTTTTAAATTTTTTTAAATTTGTTTCTTTAAAGGTTTTATTTATTTATTTATTTTGAAAGATTTTATTTGTCAAAGAGAGAGAGAACAAGCAGGGGGAGCAGTAGGAAGAGGGAGAGGGAGAAGCAGACTGCCCACTAAGCAAGGAGACCAATGCGGGACTCGATCCCAGGATCCTGGGATCATTACCTGAGCTGGAGGCAGATGTTTAACTGACTGAGTCACCCAGGTGTCCCTGAAGATTTTATTTGTTTGAGAGAGAGAGAGAGACAGAGACAGAGACAGAGAGTGAGCACACATGAACAGGCACAGGAGGGGGAGAGGGAGGATGGAGGGCAAAGGGAGAGAATCTCACTCAAGCAGACTCCCTGCTGAGCTTGGAGCCCCGTGGGGGGTGAGGGGGTGGGGGGGGCCTTCATCTCAGGACCCTGAGATCATGACCTGTGTGGAAACCAAGAATTGGATGCTTAACTGACTGAGCTACCCAGATGCCCCAAAGCCAGTTATTTTAAATTACAGAAGTCACGATCACAAAACAATATGAAACGTGTTCTGGAGAACCTGCTTCTGGGAGTGGGAATGGAGGCAAAGGAGGGGACTGATGGGTTTTCTTACAAGACTTACAGTATGGTTTGGTCTTTGAAAATTGTGTACATGTATGATTTTGAGAAAAATAAAAGTGTGCAATGCTGGTGTACAGACTCGTTAACCAAAGAAGAGTTTTTACTGACGACACAAATTGAGTATCACTCCTCTCTCCGCCCCCAACAACCATCTCTGAACTGGCTCTCTGCCTCCAGGGTCAACTTTCTAGCATTTTCAGCACATGCCAGAGTCATCTTCCAGCAGATCTCTGATCCCACTGCCCTCCGCTCCAGGCCCATGTGATGGAAGATGAAACCCACAGCCGGGGCCCATCCCTCCCAAGCCGGGGGTTCTCTGCCCAGGCCCCACCTGCTCCCCCTCCAGGGCCTCCCAAGCCCCTCCACCTGGCCCTAGGCACACTCCCCAACCCGGGTCCTGGACAAAGGTCTTCAGAATGGGGAGCACACTCCACTCAGCACACTGGCTGCTCTGCATTTCCTGTCCCTCTTCTCATCACTTGGGTCTCAGCTCAAAGGTGAACTCTAGTCCTCCCTAGCAGTCTCCCTAGAGTGGCGGTCTGGGCCACACTGCCCTGTCTGGTTCCTGTGCGGCAGACTCTCAAGCAGTGCAGGGGTGGGGGGCACACCGTGCAGTAGAAAACCCGCATGTAACTTCTGCCTCCCCCAAACCTAACTAGGAAGAGCCTACTGTTGACTGACCAGAAGCCTTACTGGTAACGTAAACAGCTGACTGACACTTATTGTAGGCTGTGTGTATTAGATAGTGCATTCTTACCATCGTGTGAGTTAGAGAAAAGAAAAAATTATTAAGAAAATCGTATGTGGGGCGCCCGAGGGGCTCAGTCGGTTAAGCATCTGCCTTCAGCTCAGGTTGTGATCCCACGGTCCTGTGATCAAGCCCCACGCTGGGGCTCCCTGCTCCTCAAGGAGCCTGCTTCTCCTTCTGCTTTTGCCTGCTGCTCCCCTCTGCCTGTGCTCACATTCTTACTCTCAAATAAATAAAATTGAAAAAAAAAAAAAAAAGAAAGAAAATCCTAAGGAAGAGGAAATACATTTATAGGACTGTACTGTATTTTTTTATTGTACTGTCTAAGCGGACCTGCGCAGTTTAAACCTCTGTTACTCTCTGTCTCACCACCTGGGTTGTCTTATTTACTTACTTACTGTCTTCTCCCTTCTCCACAGGGCAGGGGCCTGTCGCGTTCACTAATCTGAGAGCTGTGTCTGGGCCTGGGGGTACTCCACAATGTCTGCCGATGAGTGAATGAGTGGACGGCGAATGAACGACGGACTTCCATAGATGCACCCTCTGGCCCTCCGCGGACATGGCAGCCACCACACTCCCTCTCTGTGCACTCCACGGAGAAATTCACTCCTGCTGCTCCTCCCTCCTGTCAAAGTTGCTCATGACCTTGGATGTGTCACATACCCTCACTATTGCTCACTCACGCTCCCCCTCTCCGCAGGAGTGTTTGGCAGGGGCAGTCGTTTCTTCTGTAAACGCCCCGAGGCCCTACCCTCTGGCTTCTTCTCTTTCCTCACTGCCTGGCCTCCAACCTGACCTCTCTCTCCTCTGTTCACCCCACTGCCCACAAGGGTGTCACACAGGACCTGCACCTCCAATCCC
This sequence comes from Mustela nivalis, assembly GCF_964662115.1. Lineage (NCBI taxonomy): Eukaryota > Metazoa > Chordata > Mammalia > Carnivora > Mustelidae > Mustela > Mustela nivalis. The sequence continues at coordinate 85,417,881 of NC_139031.1, forward strand.
CCGTTTTGATAAAAACGCTGCTGGGGCACAGGCATGCTCCCCCAGCCCCTGCCTGCTTGACTTCTCCACTGAAGGGTCTGCAAGGTATTGTGCTCGACACACCCAAAACAGAACTCCTGACTCTACTTCTCTTCACCTGCCTCAGTTATACCACGATCGTTCACCCCAGCTGCCTGGACCTAGAAACTAAGAATCCGTCTTGATACCTGCCCCCCTCCCCAGTCCCACCTCACCTTTAATCCCTCATGAAGTAGGGTCAGCTCCATCTTCACAGGCTGTCCTGGATGTGCCCACTGCCAGTCACACTCACGGCCACCCCCACTGCAAGCCCCGCTTCCTGGCTTCCCTCCTTCATGGTTTACTCCACTAGAGCCAGTGCTCCACAGATCAGACAGAGCTTTTAGAAACAAAAATCAGATCAAGTCACTCCCCTGATTAAAACACTCTAATGACTTCTCTCAACACTGGAATGAAATCCTAACTCGCTGTGTAACCTACAAAGCCCCATGTGGCTTGCTCCTGCCTCCCACTCTGACCCTACCTCCTATCATATTCTGCCTTACTCAGTTTCCTCCAGCCATGGCAGCCGCCCTCCCTTCCTGCCCCAGGACCTTTGCACCTGCCAATCCCCCCCACCCCAGACTCTCTGACTCTCAGTTGATTTTCTCCTCACATCATTTGGTTCTCTGGTCAAATACCATCTCCTGAGAGAGGCCTCCTGTGCCAGTCACAGTCCATTGCTTACTCCCTATTTCGTTGCTGCATTATTTTTGGTTTACTGACTTTCACCTAGTAGACTACAAGTTCCATAAAGATAGGGAGTTTTATAGTTTTATTAACCACAGAATCCTCCAGGGACACTTGGCTGGTTCAGTTGATAGAGCATGAGACTCTTGATCTTGAAGTTATGAGTCGAGCCCCATGTTGGGTGCAGAGATTACTTAAAAATCTTAAAAACAACTCCCCAAAATCCAAAACCCCAGAGTCCCCTGTATTTAGGTCACAGCCTAACATATACCACATGATCAATGAGTCCCTGATGACTAAAAGAATGAACAGATGTATTCATTGTATACCACTGGCAAATATAAGATAGTGAAGAAAATCATATATCCATATAGACACATACCTAGATATAAACATATATATAAATAAGAGTGTGTGCCTAATAAGAAAAATAATAAACATGATTTGTAATGCTCTCTCTCCACACAGTTTTAATTTGAGTAGAGTTCACACACAATGACACATTAGTTGCAGGTGGTAAAGTTCCACATCTCGATAGGGATTTGAATTAATACAAATAGATTTGTTAAAACTAAGAGATTGTATAAGGTTTGTATATTCACTGTATATAAATGTTTCTTCAAATAAAAAAAGTACAAAGAAATATTCAATACTAATTAATGATTCACATGCTGAAATATTTATAGGATTTTTTCAGTATTTACTGATGTCTGCAACTTGAAATGCATAAAAAAAAACCAAGATGGCTTATTGGAGGGATAGAAGGAACACAGGTGGATGGACACATATTATTCCTATATATATATATAAAATAAAGTAAATACAGTAAGATGTTAGCTGTAGAACTACTGGTAGTTAGCTCACTGCAACATTCCTTCAAGTATACTGTACATTTGAAAATTTTTATAATAAAATACTGGAAAAAATTATTTATGGGCATACTGCCTATAATTTTGTATCCCACATGGTTCATTGAATGTTTTGTTGTATGCTCACATGTCATTACTATCTTTTTTTTTTTTTTTTAAAGATTTTATTTATTTATTTGACAGAGAGAGATCACAGTAGGAGAGAGGAAGGGAAGAGATCACAGAGAGAGAGGAAGGGAAGCAGGCCCCCCGCTGAGCAGAGAGCCCGATGTGGGACTCGATCCCAGGACCCTGAGATCATGACCTGAGCCGAAGGCAGCGGCTTAACCCACTGAGCCACCCAGGCGCCCTGTCATTACTATCTTTGAAAATGCGGTTTCAAGTGGTGGCACACTATGCCACTGAATGGATGTACCACAACTTATTTAACTGGTCTGTCTTTGGACACACCAGCCACGGTTTTTTGCTTTTATCAACAATAGAGTAATGGAAATCCTGTGTATAAATCTTTGTGCCCAAGGATGTTTATTTACTCAGTTTACACTCCTGGAAGTCCAATCATTGGGGTCAAATGTCATCACATTTGGGAATCCAGATACACACATACTGCCAACTCCCTTCCTGAAAGTGGCCACTGCTGGGTATTTTCTCATTATCTGTGAGTCTGCAGATTTCTTAAAGGAGAGGAACTGTTTTCCTCTGCCTCTGGCCATGCATGGTGCAGGGGCTCAGAAAAGTATCTTGTGTTATGTGCAAAGACCATATGACCAGAACCAATCCTGCCGTATCTTGGAGGAAAAAAGGGAGAGGCACTTTTCGTTATGGGAAATTTCAGGTTGCCCCTTCATGACCTGTAGATGGGAGGCAAGGGCCCAGGTCTCCCCAAGACTCACTGGGCCACTGGGAACTAGCTCTTGCTGGGGTGAAAGGTGGTCTCTGGGACTCGCTAAAGAAATGGTTCACTCAAACAATGGAACATTCTTGCGGCCTTTAAACAGAATGAGGTCAGGCTATATGAATTCTGGTGGGAAGATGATTAGGATGAACGCCAAGGAAAGCAGAGAGCAAAATGCAAAATGGAGGCAGGGCGGCCACCTCAGGTCTGTGCAGGTGAAAGGAGCTTACCTTCTTTACTCCATGCCTCTCTGGACTATGGGTGGTTGTTTTTTAAATAATTTTACAATTTGATTTTATAGTTAAAGAAAAAAAAAAGTTGTTTCCTAGAGGAAAAGGGGACAGGGTTGGTGGGGACGATGATCTGAGATTACTGTTTGGATCTGGAATCTCAGGTCTCAGTTTAGACTTTTGTGTACAAGGATTTCAGCTTTAAAAGGCTCTGGAGAATTAGTTTTCATCTTACAAACTGGTTTTGCTCCCAAAGTTCATTTGTAAGTTCTTGTTTGGGACTTGGAATACATTTCCCTATAAAATGGAAGCAATTTCTCTTTTGGCTGGGAAGAGCTTCTCTGACCTTTCATGAAACCAAAATAGATCTGACTGTCATAGAGCACTGTAAAACCCAGACGGTGGAGATCCTGAAGGGACTTCCACAGGACTGGTGACAGAGGCTGTCACTTTTCTTTAAAAAAGAAAAAAAAAAAAAACCCAAAACCTTTCTAGGGAAGTCTGGCTAGTGGCACCCTTATTTCTCATGTCTTTTTTTTTTTTTTTTTTAAGAGGGAAGAGTAGCAGAGAAAGAAACAGAATTTTGCTGAGGTAACAGGTGGAGGGATGAAAGGGAGGGGTGAGGGGTCTTCAGTGAATGTGTGAGAACAGGCTCCTTCTGAGGCGAAATGATCTGACTTATCCCTGGTGAGAGGGGGTGAAGGAAGAAGGAGCAGGTCCTCCTGTATCCCCCGAGGACATTCAAAGGGGAGCAGTGCCCCAGACCTGGGGGCTTGAGGAGGAGGAGAGTGGGATGCAGGATCAGAAAGGAAACCACTGGAGACCTGAACTCTCTCCTACCTAAGGGAAATGTCTCAACTGCACAGACCTTGGAGGCAGCAGACAGATACTCATTCTGGAGCCTCAGAACAGCCACGGAGATGACGAGCTTCCGACGGTTCAGGATTTGGGCAGCCCCCATCACTCCAGCACAGCCCTTGGATCATTAGCTTACAGACGACAGTGACAACAGGGGCAAATGATTGCCAGTAAATAATGTATGTTTCTGTCGGGAGGAAGAGGCCATATCTATTTAGCTGAACGTCTTATTGCAGCTTGAGACTATAAGGCCCCAAGGTGCACAAGAGCCGCAGGGTCACCCTAACAACCAAAGTGATCCAAGGACCAAAAATGACCTAAGAAATGAGATGATCAAACTATACCATGAAGCTAGAGTCATCAAAACGGTATGGTACCGGAATAAAAACAGACACACAGATCAAGGGAACAAAACAGAGAGCCCAGAAATAAACCCATGCATACAGGGTCAATTAATTTACGGCAAAGGAGACAAAACTATACAATGGCGAAAGCAGAGTCTTTTCAATAAATGGTGTTGGGGAAACAGGACAGCTACATGCAAAAGTATGACACCAGACACAATCTGACACCATATGCAAAAATTAATTCAAAATAGATGAGAGGCTTGAATATAAGACTTGAAACCATGAAACTTCTAGAAGAAAACATAGGCATAAGCTCCTTGACTTCGGTCCTGGTGATGATTTTTTGCATTTGACACCAAAAGCAAAGGCAAAAATAAGCAAGTGGGACTACATCAAACTAACGAGCTTCTGCAGAGCAAAGGAAACCATTAACAAAACAAAAAGGCAACCCACTGAATGGCATAAAATATTTATAAATCATATATCTGATATGGTGTTAATATCCAAAATATATAAAGAATCCTACAACTCAACAGCAAAACCCTCCAAATAATCCAATTAAAAATGGCCACAGGATCTGAATTTCTCCAAAGAAGACACACGATAGCCAACAGACCGACAAAAAGATGCTCAACATCATTCACTCTCAGGGAAATGCAAATCAAACCACCAAGAGATACCACCTCACTCTTGTCAGAATGGCTCAAACCAAAAAGACAAACAGTAAGTGTTGATGAGGATGTGGAGAAAAGAGAACCCTTGTGCACTGCTGGGGGAATGCAAACTGGTGTAGCCACTGTGGCCATAGTACGGCAGTTCCTCAAAAAGTTCAAAACAGAATGACCATATGATTCAGTAATTCCACTAATGGGTATTATCTGAAGAAGACAAAAACACTAGTTCAAAAAGATCTATGCTGGGCACCTGGGTGGCTCAGTGGGTTAAGCCTCTGCCTTCAGCTCTGGTTATGATTTCAGGGTCCTGGGATTGAGCCCTACATCGGGCTCTCTGCTCAGCAGGAGCCTGCTTCCCCCTCCTCTCTCTAGGCAGTGATCTCTCTCTGTGTGTCAAATAAATAAATAAAATCTTAAAAAAAAAAAAGATGTATACTTCCCATGTTTACTACGTCATTATTTACAATGTCCAAATATGGAAATAACTAAGTGCCCGTTGATGGACGAATGGATGAAGAAAATGTGGTACACACACACACACACACACACACACACGCACACGAGTGTTACCCTGCCATAAACAAGAACTCATTCTTGTCATTTGCAATAACAGGGATGGATCTTGAGGGCACTATGCTAAGTGAAGTAAGTCAGACAGAGAAAGATAAATACTGTGTGATCTCACTTACATGTGGCATCTAAAAACAAAACAAGGACATGAGCCAAAAAACCGAAGCCCATAGATATGGAGAACAAATTGGTAGCTATTGGGGGGGTGGTGTGGGGAGGGGAGGGAAGGTGGGGCAAAATGGAGGAAGAGAGTCAAAAGGTATATTCTTCAAGTTATGAAATAAATAAATCATAGGACTATAATGTACAGCATTGGTAACTAAAGTTAATAATACTATATTGCATATTTGAAAGTTGCTAATAGAGTAGATTTTAAAAGTTAAGAAAATTCTGGGTGCCTGGGTGGCTCAGTTGATTGGGTGACTGCCTTAGGCTCAGGTCATGATCCTGGAGTCCCGGGATCGAGTCCCACGTCAAGTCCCCAGCTCCATGGGGAGTCTGCTTCTCCCTCTGACCTTCTCCCCTCTCACACTCACTCTCACTCTCAAATAAGAAAGTCCTGCTAAGTGTGTGGTGGTGGCTGAAAACTAGATTTATTGTGGCAATCATTTCACAATATAGACAAACACTGTATAATTATGTTGCACACCTGAAACTAATATAATGTATGTCAACGTACCTCATAAAAAAAAAAAAGGAAAGAAAGAAGAAAAACCAAAAGGAATGAGATGAATATGTTAGAAGCCCAGGAGAGGGCAATAAGGGAGAAACAGGATGCCAGGGTAGGACATTTAAGGGGTAGGACAATGAGGTGGCCTGTGCACGGCACAGGGTGAGGCTTCTGGAGATGAAGTGAAGGAAAAGTGAATTACGAGGGACAGACGGCAACCATGACCAGGTGGCGTGTGGGCCCCAAAACTGTTGGGATGGGGAGCCAGTGAGGGCAGGACTTAGTTCTGAGCAGATCCTTGAAGAATCTTTCTGATTTGAGGTTCTCTTGAAGCAGTGGTCAGACCAATGGACTGGTTTTCTGGTTCTCCCTATTTCTTCAGGTCTTAGAAGAATGCACCCTCATCTTACGGACGGCTAAGCAAGAGAAGAACTGACGGATTAGTTCAACTATGATAACAGCGTTGATTTTAAAGACGCATTTCAACGCTGGAGGAGTCAACACCTCACATCTTGGAAGCAATGAAATCCACAAGGTCTATCAGATGCTACCCGGCTGTTCTGGGAGGCGTGCGTGGAGCCATGATACTGCCTCACCCCTCCTCACCGGCACCAACTGAAGAGGGGTGCAGAATCTCCACAGCGTGATGGAAAAGCTCAACAGGGTGAACGGCTGACAAAGGAGCCACAGAAGCAAGCAGGTGCTCCCCGTGGATCTGCTTTACTAGGTCCCTGTGGAAGGTGGCTTTGCCGCGGGGCGCAGGTCACTGGCCACCCTTCTCTGCTCGCATGGCGAGCCTGACGCCAAGCTTGCAACCTCCGCAGGTGCGCGGGGCCTTTGGGGCCACCTGCCAAGTGTTCGCCTCCCTCATGAATGAACGCCATGCACCCCGTGCATTCGCTCTCTATGGCTCAGGTCCTAAAAGCAGGAGTCGGGCTGCACAGGAAATGTTTTTGCAAAGAATGAATCAAGTCTTCTCTCTTGGAAAAGAGCTCCCCCTCCAACCTCCTTCACGGGAGTTGGAAAGGAATGCTGCCCATTTGCAAATCAATAACTTACACTGGCTGCGTAGACAATAACCCGCGATATGTGATCCTAGAGACCCATAATGGCTCAGTGTTCTAACACAATCCTGCCCTCCAAGCTGCAGGCAAGAAAACCGCACAGGCCTCCTGGCTGTGTCGCCCGGTGCCACACCAAGGGCTAGTGGTCGGTCGGTTTTTCTTTCTTCTTTCTTTCTTTCTTTCTTTTGCGGTGGAAAATCAGAAGGCTTCGGCTGAGAACACGGCCAGGAGCCAGGAGCCGAAGATACTCTCGACATTTTACCACTTCCTACTTTTCACAGCTATTTGCATAAGGGTTGTTAGGAAAACACCTATAGCAGAAGGGAGCCGGCTTAATGGAAAAAGCATTTCAATCATTCACTTTCAGCCAGAATTTCACACACTCGAGGCACTTGACATTATCCTTGGAAATCAGGAGGGAAACAGCTGCGGCGCAGGCCACACCCCCCAGGATTTCAGCCTTTTGATACAAGGGGTGCCACCGCACCGCACCCCCCCACCCCCGCCGCACCCCCGCACAGAGATTTGTTGGATTGTGAGATCCCTGCCAGGAGCTGGAGCTGGGAGGCCAGGTAAGAAAAGTGATCTCTGTTCCCCCCTGGGTCAGCAACACCCCCCCCCCCCCCCGTGCAACCTGCAGAGAGAAGGGAAAGGGGCTCTGAGGGGCAACCTTCACTTCCCCCTGAACGGCTCACTGCCTTCTCCTGACTGTCAGTCTGGCACCAGGGCGAGAGCCCAGGCCATGCAGAAATGACCCCAAGTGTGGGGGCCCTGGGAACGGAGCCAGCCCGGTCTAGGAGCGAGCCCTTTTCCACCTACCTGCCTCATCTGGAGGGTTGGCAGTGGCTCACCTCCACTTCCTGTCCACTCGAGAGTCTCTCAAGCACTTCCCTCGCTCCAGCAGAAAAGCAAAGGAATCCATTCCCCCACGGAGGGTGACTGCTGCACAGATACGTGTCCTTCGGTTCAGACTGCGTCGCCGAAGAACTCTCAGAATTGCCCACTCAACTCTGGGGAAGCCAGCCCTCGAGGGAGGCGCCATGCCCAGCCACCAACCAAACAAGCCAACAACATGTGACACACTTGGCTGTGGGTGTTCTAGATTCGAGTGCAGAGGTGTTGCCTTTTAGAAAGGCCAAACGGCACGCGGTTATGGGCAGTTGTGCAGCTGAGAGACATTTTAGGAAGCTGTTGCTGCTGCATGCAAGGGAAGGAAAAAAAAAAAAAAAAGCTTGTGGGTTTTGTGCACCTACAATGAGTATCAAAACTTGAACCTGGAAGGCGGTTGCCCGAGGGTTTGGCATCTCTTCCTGGCCTGAGCGCTCCGGATCCGAGATGGGGATTTCCGTGCCTCAGCCCAGCACTACTGTACTGGACCTCACTCTCAGTCTGTTGGGCACTTGGGTGTTAACTGCTGGCAGCTTCCCCATTTGGACTGGGTTCCAGATGGTACCTGATTAGCACGTATGAGTCTGTTTTGGCCACTTGGCCTATATTGGACAGTCCATCTGGGCTGTCTGGACAGCAGCTGTTCATTAGTTTGTGCAAGGGGCACAGCGAGATGAGTCTTCCTTCCCTTCTCCTGCAGCTCAGGGTACCCAGGAGACAGGGAAGAGCTTCAGTAGCCCATGAGGACCGGTAGCCTTAGGTCCAGCCCCACATGCAGGACAGAGAACGCTGGTGAGTCTAGTGTCTGCCTCAAACTCGGATAGGTCATGAACACTGATAGGAAAATACATGTATAGAGCACCTATGGTGTGCTGGGCATGGGGAGAAAAGGGGTATGTATGAGACATGGGTCCTGTCTTTTTTTTTTTTTTTAAAGGTTTTAGTTATTTATTTGACAGAGAGAGAGAGTGATCACAAGTAGGCAGAGAGGCAGGCAGAGAGAGGGGGAAGCAGGCTCCCTTCCTAGCAGAGATCCCAATGTGGGGCTCGATCCCAGGACCCCGAGATCATGACCTGAGCTGAAGACAGAGGCTTAACCCACTGAGCCACCCAGGTGCCCCCATGGGTCCTGTCTTAAAGGAACCATGAGCCCACTGGGAAAAAAAAAAGGTGATATAAGAAACAATAATAAGATATGACAGAAGCTATAACAGAGGCACCCGAGATATGCCAGGAACCAGGTAAGGACTCAGTTAACTATGCACAGGGCCGAGAGTGAAATGGGGTCAGGGAAACTTCCCTTGAACTGGGTCTTCATGGATGTGTAGGAAGTCGCCAGGTGGTCTGAGTCAGAAGTGAGAAAGAGAGGAACAACAGGGGAAGGCAGCCGGGGCTGGATGTGTGACAGGCCATGTGCCCAGTGTCACTCACTAGAGCCCAGGGGGCCTCTAACGTGATTTAAGAAGCAGAGTAACAATCAGATGTGAGTTTTGGAAAAACCCCTCTGGAGACAGTAAGACCAGATTAGAGAGGCAATAAGCAGGAGAGAGGTCAGTTAGCAGGCTGCTGTGAAGGTTCTGTAGGATGAGGGCACGTACAAAATCCGCCCCTGTAGGGGAGAGGAGGAGGAGCCAGAGCAGAAATGCTTTGAGGCTGCACGCAGGAGGGGAGAGAGGCCTGCCTGGGGCCCGCCTGTGTGCTGCTAGGTTAAAAAGCCTGGTGCATTTCACGCTTCGATCAGCCTGCCAACACACCAGCTCTTTGGGTCACGTTTACTGGAATTTCCTGATCCCTGGATTCACCCCTGCCAGAATCCAGGCAACATTCTGGCTTCTACTGCTACCTTTTATATCTTCTCCAGATCATGCATTCCCCCCCACCCCCCGACAGCTTCCAAACCTCTCGCCCACCCAACCATCAAATGCTGGGCCAGGGAGCCTTCACGTCCTCCCCTGCATCCCTGTGGGCTTCCAGACCAGAAGCCCCAAGAAGAAATGGGGGTATGCATACTGCCTGATCTTATGACTGGGCCCCTTTCCAAATACAAACTGCAAATGACTTATTGGAGGTGAGGTCACCCTTCTAGGTTTATCTGCCCCAGCCGGTATGAGGAATTCCAGGATCTATCTGGTCTGCCTGCACCCTCCCGAGTTCTGGCCCCATATAGCATAAGGCAATCTTGGGAGTTTTCCCAGAAACCTTTCTGGGACATTTTTCTGCGACCAAAAGAAACATGGGTTTAAGATGATAATCCTAATTTCTTTGGTGAAGTCACAAGGAATACATTCAGGGTGGGGCTAGGTGGGTCCCTGGGGCACATGAGCCTCAGGTGTTCTTCCTGTAAATCTAATTGCTAATATGGAAGGCAGGAGTAACCCTAGACCTTGTGCGCGTGGCACAGCGTTCATGCTTGGAAGAGGGTTTTGCGGTGTATAATTGCGTTTGATCCCTACGATGACATGGGAGGTAGGTGAGGTACAGACTCCTGTGGGGACAACTTGGGGGGCATAAAGTCTGCAGACAGAGGGCCTGGGTTAGAACCCTGCTCTACCATTTACTGGCTGGCTTACCTTGGACAAATACTCTACTCCCTTATGCCTCAGTCTCTCCAGCTGGAACCTGGGACTAATACTAAGGACTAGCACATAATTAGCACTTTATAAGTGTTTCTGAAAGGAAGATCTCCAATTCAGAGATGACTTCAACACGGTGCTGACAGGCTGGGGAACTCGCCGGGGGTTGTCTGGCCGGCGTGTGAGATAGAGAACTGGATTTCCTTGCTCCTAGGCCCACGCTCTTGGTGTTGTGTCAAGCTCCTCTGGGAAACACTTATTCCCTAGCAAGTTCCTCATCCTTCCTGGGAAAGGGTCTTCCCAGGGAAAACACCCGTCCTTCCAGGGAAAACAAGGTACATCTTCATTCCCCAGAAAGGACCATTAAAAGTAGAACACATGTTTTTCTGAAAATTTTTGTTAAGCTAAAATTTATATAACGTCAAATTTATATTTAGCCACTTTAAAGTGTACAGTTTGATGGTTTTTGGTATATTCACAATATTATGCAACCATTACGATTATCTAATTCCAGAATATTCAGCACCCCCCCCAAAGGAAAACCCTGTACTTCCCAATGCCCCTCCTTCCTTAGCAGGGCAACTGCTATTTACTTTCTTTCTGGCTATTCTGGATATTTCATATAAATGGAGCCATAAATAGGGGGTCCTTTGGGTCTGGTTTCTTTCCCTGAGCATGTTTTCAAGCATAGTCCATGTTATAACATATATTAGTACTTCATTCCTTTTTATGGTTGAATAGTATTCCACTGGGTGGATATACCACATTCTGTCTCCCCATTCATCAGTTGATGGACATTTGTGTTATTTCCACCGTTTGGCTGTTAAGAGCAGTGCTTGTATGAATACTGTTATACAGGTTTTTGTGAGAACTTGGGTATATACCTAGGAGTGGAAGAGCTGGGTCATACAGTAACTTTATGTCTAACTGCTGAGGAACTGTCCAAACCCTTTCTATAAATAAATATATATATATATATATACACATATATATATATATATATATACACATATACATATATATGTATATATATATACACACATATATAAATATATATGTATATTTCTATATATAAATATTATAACCATCTTAGTAGATGTGAAGCAATCTCTCATTGCAGTTTTGACTTGCATTTCCTTAGTGATGAGTGATGTTGAACATTTGTTCATGTGTAATACATCTTTATGTTCTTGATATGATGGAAGTGGAGATAAAAGAGGTCTTGGGCCCCTTTTCTGAGACGAAGAAGTATTGCTTGGTATACGTGCATGGAACTGACCCACTTACAGATAGCAGTGGCAAACACAACACCCAACGGACAGGTGAGTTGTCAGTTCCTGTGTGTAGCAAGCAAATGGCAGCCTTTGGCGGTAGGCTGGGATTTGAGAAGGCTGCACAGGCCTACAAAAGCTTTCATATCCACCTGGGGCCCACCCTGCCCCATTCCTCTTGCTGGTTATTAGGGCACATCTGTTTTTGTGGGCCTTCTTGGCTGCCTCTGCCTTTAGGATAGCAGCCCAACTCTGTCCAAGGGCTTGAAGGTGGGATCAGCAAGAGGCTTGGAGATGCTCAGTTGGGGAACCAACTGCAGACCTGAGAAAAATGGTGGGAGCTAAGGGTAAATGTCACATGACCAATCCATCTTGAACACGAAGGGAGCAGATGGCCTGAAATGCCAGCCATGCCAGGGCTAGGCACTCACTGAAGAAAAACCCTCCTGGTATCAGGGCAGCAAAATGGCCCCAGGTTGACCAGTGTGTGAGCACTGTGAATTTTGAGCTACTCTGCCAAAAGCAGGGGCCAAGTACAACTGGACAAGTGCCTTTTCTCAAAACAGGCCACTGGCTACCATGGGGAAGAATGATTACCCCATGTATGGGTATCCTGGGCCCCATGCTGCCTCTTCTTTTCATTGCTGCCTTCTGGCTGTTTTGTCACTTTTCAGAGCCTTCTCAGTAACTGGGGAGAGGGAAAATACCACTGTGTGCCCCCATAATTCTTACAGAAAGGTATGGCTGAGAGGCAGGCTGAGGCAATGGATTCCTGATCTATCATCATGCCATAAACTATCCCCCAAATCTGTGGCTTAAAAACCACAATTTGTTATTATGTCTCATGGGTCTGCAGATAGTCTAGACTCAGTTGGGCAGGTTTCTCTTTGGATGAGATGTCAATGGAAGCAACAGTCACACGAAGATCTGCTGGGCTGTGTGTCCGAGGCGGCTCTTTCCCGTGATTGGTGTTTGATGCTGCCGGAGCCGGAAGTCCACTGGGGTACCCCCCACCCCGCCGGGGCTAGGGCTTCTTACAGCATGGCAGTGGGGCTCCAAAACGGAGTGTCCCAACAGTGGATGTTCCCCCAAATGCAGGCAGAAGTCACAAGGCTCCTGTGTCCTAGCCTCATATGTTGCACAGTGACATCTGTCATATTCTATTAGTTAGGAGTGAGTCAAAGGGAACCTTTCCTGACTCTATGAGGCCATTATTACCCTATCAGACAAAGGTATCGTAAGAAAATTACTGATCGGACCCCTTATGAATTACATGTAAAAATCCTCCACAAAATACCTGCAAACTGAATTCTGCAACATATAAAAAGGATTCTATACCTTGAACAAGTGGAATCTATCCCAGGAATCCATGGGTGGTTCAACATACGAACGTTAATCCATGTAATACACCCTATCCATAGAATACAGGATAAAACCACATGATCCCCTCAAAGGATGCGGCAAAAGTACTTGGCAAGACGCCACACACGTTCATGAAAAAAACTCTCAACAAACTAGGAATAAAAGGGAACTTACTCAACTTGTTAAGAGGTATTTATGAAAAGCCCACAACCCAGTATCATACTTAATGGTATGCCTTCCTCTGAAGATGAGGAACAAGACATGACGTCTTGCCATGCCACTTCTAACCTATATTGTACCAGAGGCTTTGGCCAGGGCAATTAGGAGCAGAGAAGAAAGGAGGGGAGGGAAGGGAAAGGGAGAGGAGAGGAAAGGTAAAACGGAAAGGAAAGGAAAGGAATAAAGGCCTTCAGATTGGGAAGGGAAAAGTAAAACTACCTCCATTTGCAGTTGACACAGTCTTACCTATAGAAAATCCTAAAGAACACACACACACACAGAGAACTATTAGATGTAACAAACAAGTTGCAGGATAATAGCCCTGTATACAACCTGAAAATGAAATTAAGAAATCAATTCCAGGGACGCCTGGGTGGCTCAGTTGGTTGGACGACTGCTTTGGCTCAGGTCACGATCCCGAAGTCTCGGGATCGAGTCCCGCATGGGGCTCCCAGCTCCACAGGGAGTCTGCTTCTCTCTCTGACCTTCTCCTCACTCAGCTCTCTCTTTCTCTCAAATAAATAAATAACATTAAAAAAAAAAAAAAGAAGAAGAAAACAATTCCATTTGTAATTGCACTGAAAAAATAAAATATGAATAAATTTAGCCAAAGGGGGACAAAACTTGGACACTGAAAACCACAAACAACACAGTTAAGAGTAATTCAGAAATTATTAGGTAAGTGGAAAGGTATCTCATGTTCATGTATGGGACTACATAACATTGTAAAGATGGCTATCCTCCCTAAACTGACCTACAGATCCAACACAATCTTTATAATAATTCTAGCTTTTCTTTTCTTTTGCAGAAACTGACAAGCTGATCCTAAAGTTAATATGGAAATTCAAGGGGCCCATATTGTTTCAAGCAGAAACAATCTTAAAAAAGAGAACAGTTGGAGGATTCCTATTTCTTGGTTTCAAAACATACTGTGAAGCTACAGGGGCGTCTGGGTGGCTCAGCCGGTTAAGAATCTGCCGCTTTTGGCTCAGGTCATGATCTCAGGGTCCTGGGGTGGACCCCCGAGTCGGGCTCCCTGCTCAGTGGGGAGTTTGCTTTTCCCTCTCTCCCTTGCTCATGCTCTATCTCTTGCTGTCTCTCTCTCAAATACATAAATAAAATCTTTAAAAAAAATACTATGAAGCTACAGTAATCAAGACAGTGTGCTAGTAGCATAAGGATAGACATACATTTCAATGAGATAGAATTGACAGCCCAGAAATAAGCCCTTATATTTATGGTCCACTGATTTTCTTTCTTTTTTTAAGAAAGATTTTATTTATTTATTTGAGAGAGAGTTAGAAAGCACGAGCAGGAGGGCGGGGAGAGGCAGAGGGAGAAACAGACTTCCTGCTGAGCAGGGAGCCCAACGTGGACTCTGATCTCAGGACTCTGGGATCATGACCTGAGCCAAAGGCAGGTGCTTAACCATGTGAGCCACCCTGGCGCCCCTAGTCTATTGATTTTCAATAGAAGTTCCGAGATAGTTCAAAGGGACAAAGACCAATCTTTCCAACAAATTGTGCTAGGACAACAGGATAACCACATAAAAAAGGAATGAATTTGGGCCCCTACTTTACATCATATGCAAAAACACCTCAGAATAGATCAGTGATCACAATGTAGGAGCCAAAACTATAAAACTCTTAGAAGAAAACACAGAAGTAAATCTCTGTGACCTGAGATAAGACTGTGGTTCCTTAGATGTGACACCAAAAGCACAAGTAACAAGAGAAATTACTGATAAACAGGACATGATAAAAACTAAAAGCTACTGTACTTCAAAGGACACCATCAAGAAAGCAAAAAGACAACCCATGGAATGGGAAAAAATATTTGCAAATCCTACGTCTGATAAGGGTCTTATATCCAGAATATATAAAGAACTCTCACATCATAATAATAATAAAAAAAATAAACCTAATTAAAAACCAGGCAAAGAATTTTCAAAACATTTCTCCAAAAAAAGATGGTCATACGTGCCAATAAACACATGTGCCACATTAAAAGATGCTCAAAATTATTAGTCATCAGGGAAATGCAAATCAAAACCACAATGCGATAGCTTCACACCCACTAGGGTGGCTATAATCAAAAAGATGGACAATAACAAGTGTTGGCAACGATGAGGAGATATTGGAAGCCTCAGACACTGCTGGTGGGAAGATACAATGATGCAGCTGCTTTGGAAAATAGTTTGGCAGTTCCTCAAAAAATTAAGCATAGAGATACCATTATAATTCAGCAATTCCACTCCTAGATATATACACAAGAGAACTGAAATAAAATTCCATCCACTCAAAAACTTGTACACAAATATTCATAACAATGCAATTCACAACCGCCCAAAGGTGGAAACAACCCAAATGTCAACTGATGAATGAATAAACAGAATGTGGTACATTCATACAATGGAATACTATTCTGCCATAAAAGGAATGAAGTCCTGATTCATGCTACATGAATGAACCTTAAAAACATTATTCTAAGTGAAGGGGGCCAGACACAAGAGGCCACATATTGTATGATTTCATTTATATGTAATGGGTAGAAAAGGCAAATCCTATTCTAGAAAGCAGGTTAGTGGCTGCCAAGGACTGGGGGAGGAGGGAAAGTGAGTGACTGCTAATGGATATGAAGTTTCTTTTGGGGGTTATTAAAACGTCCTGGAATTAGATAGTTGTGTTGTTTGCACAATTTTGTGAATATGCCAAGAGCATAGAATGATATACTTTAAAGGAGTGGATTTAATGGCATAGGAATTAAATTTCAATAAAGCCACTATAAAACATGCACATTCACACACGTGAATCACGGGCTTGGTTAAGGGTTCCAGGGAGGGAACTATAATGGGAGGCGTGTTCACTGCAAGGGCATCTTTGGAGATCAGTTATCCCGTGTTCTCCAACTTGCTCCTTTCTCTGTGGAGACTGCTGATGAAAATCTGACTTGTAAGACTACGATTAACGCTGAGAGCAAGAGTCAGCTTGGTAGAGTGGAAGGCACGTGGATCGTAGAGATGGGCAGATCCAAGTTCAAATCCTGACTCTGTCACTTACCAGCTGTGTGAGCTCAGGTGAGATCTTCATCCGTCTCTGCCCCACTTTTCTCAGCTCTTTACAGGGTCATAGGATTAAAAGACTAATACATGTAAAGTGCCTGGTAAATAACAATTGTTCAGTAAATGGTAGCTCTTACTCTTAGTCCTGTCTTGTCAGCATAAGTAATATTGTGTGGCCCTTGGCAGCATTCAGCAACACCTACAACACGGCTTGGAAATTATCTGGAATTTCTATTTTCCTAGCTACTTTCATCCTTCAGGCTAGATCAAAGAGTCAGAGTTCTTAAGCTATAAGATTTTCTAAAAATCACGTGATCCCCATATAAATACAATGGTAAATTAGCTTTAATATATAGAGAGCTTTTGCAAATCAGTGAGAAAAAGATTGAGACCAATAGGAAACTAAGCAAAGACCATGGAAAAAGCAACTCGCACAAAACATATACAAGTGGGTAATAAACACATACAAAATGGTCACCCTCATTTAGTAATCAGGAGAGGGCTAATTAAAGGAAGGAAACATTTAAACTTATTAAATCACCAAATATTTGAAAATCTTCAGTGAGATATTGGCCAAAGTTCAGGAAACATTCTCATATACTCCTAACAGGGGTATTAACGGGTAAAATATTTCTAGAGGACAATTTAACAATGACATCAAAAGCCTCAAAAATATCATACCCCTGGACTCAGCAGTCCTCTTCAAAAAATATACCTACGGAAATAATCATGAACATGTACAAAAATTTAGCTACAAGGATATTCATTCATTCACTTACTTATTTATCTTGAACGAGAGTGAGACAGAGATTAAGTGTGCTTGTGCAGGTGCAGGGGTGGGGTAGGATGGGCTTGGGGGAGGAGAGAAGCAGAGGGAGAGGGAGAGAGAGAAGAGAGAGGATCCCAAGTAGACTTCCTGCTGAGTGTGGCGCCCAATGTGGAGCCCAATCTCTCCATCCTGAGATCACGACATGAGCCAAATCAAGAGTCGGACACTTAACTGATTGAGCCACCCGGATGCCCCTAGGATATTCATTTATTAATTGCAATTCTTTTCGTGATGAAACACTGAAAACAACCGATATAGCCAGTGGCAGGGAACTGGTTAAATTATGGAACACATATGCAACGGACTAGCGAATAGCTTGAAAAGATGCTCACCATAATCCAAACAAGACAAGACTATCTCATTTTTGTAAATTGTTACCTAGAAACAACCAGAGCCAGCATAGGTTAATCGTACATGACAGGATGAGCCTAACTTTTCTTTTTGTCTTTTGATATGTATTTTCCACAGCGATCATGCCTCACCTCTGTATTAATGAAAAAATATATTTTTTAAATAAGTTGACTCACGGAGGCCCAGAGCCTTCAGGAAGGCCCGCTCAGCACGCTGCTTCAGCTCGCCGAATATCCACTCTCCCACCTCCAAGTCCCTTCTTCCTCCAGCGAGTGCCATCTCGCAGGGCCGGGGCACGCTCTCTGCTCGTGTCCGGGTCCTCCCCCCCAGCACTATCACCCCAGGGCAATCACAAAGTCTCTCAGCACCTCCATCCTGCCATCTGCAAGTCCTTCAAGGTAATGCCTGCCTCATCGACCACCCCTAGGACCCAGCACTCCAACCCAGCACCCCTAGGACCCAGCACTCCCAGGACACATGCTCCACAGAAGTTGGTGGCGCCATTATTATGAGTCGTCTGTTCAGTCTCGACAGGGCTGGGAGAAGTCCTTCTGCTTCAAGGTGCCAGAAGCTCCCTGGGCCACACTGAGAGTCCCCAGACACCTGTCCCCACATGGCCATATGCAGGTGGGAGCAGAAGGGCCCCGCAGGGAGAAGGAAGCTTAATCAGATCCCTTCTGAGGCGCCCGAGAGTTACCATAAGCTTTTTAAGGGCAAGAGGGCAAAGCTGGGTGTCCCCCCAAATGTCCATCGAGGTATCAAAACACCAGTGCTAGGAGCCCACTGGGAAGTGTGCTGCTTTGTGGGTCCCAGCAAGCAGCCTTTTCTCACGGGGGGGGGGGGGCAGCGAACTGTGGTTTCCACCCTTTCCCAGGTGTGGGTCGTTTGCTTGGTTTTATGACCTCCTTCTCCTCCTCAAAGTGCTGTGTGTGGATTTTCCTCCTTCGCTGAGGATGTTCAGGCCCTAAGATGACTTTGAGCCTACTACACTCTGGGGTCACTTCCTTGACCTCCCCACCCCCCACGTCCCAACTAAACTCACAGGGAGGTCAAACCTGGGCGCTTCTCCTCCCTACACAATCCTTGAAACAGAGTCACCCTGAAGGTGGAGGTTACTTCACAGGAATGTCACAGTGTGGGGCTCTACCAGAGCTTTCGGTATTTCTTAAACTTTCATGCTTTCATCTTAAAAACTCATGTAAATTTTGCTTGAGATTCTATTTTTGCCCCGCTGTATTTCCTTAATTCTAAGCTGTATTCCCCAACCCCCTCCAAACACACTGTAACATCTTTAAAATCCAAATGGATTCTTAGAATCAATAATGGCTATAGTTTAATTGGCAGTTTTTTCCCCTATGAAATACAATGATAAAAAAAAAAATCATCATTTCCCCTAAAAATGCTGGCAAAGAACTGGAAGATGCTGGCTCCCTGCCGGGGGTCCCCCCATTTAGGGGCCATCTCTAGTTGGGGTTTACTTTTAAGAGGTTAAGTCCAGCAGCATCTAGAACACAGCCCTGGCCAAGGCACCGTGTCTCGTTGTGAACAACGCTCCTCGGGTGCCCCTTCTGGGGACACTCCGCGGCACTGAAAGGAAAGAACTAGTGAGCATTTATGATGCGCTGGGCCTTGTGCTAAGTGGCGTTATGTCCCCTTCACTTCCTCTTCCCAACAACCCGATGAGGCTCTTTTACAAACGGGAAAAATGAAGCTGGGCGGCATGATGTGATTCCCAGGACGGAAAGAGGCTGGGCTCTGACCCTGACAGGCAGTCATGGAACGGGCACAGATGTCTGCTCTCAAACATCCCAGTCTCCTCTCTGTTCACAGAACAGGGGTCCAGGCCCCTTGGGGTTTGTTTCAAAAGCAACCCTCATTTGCCCGCAGGGGGGCGAGCTCCCTGGCCTCTCCTCCTGGCTCTGCAGGCCCTGGGCACGCCCCTCACTGGGAGCCCAGATCAAGTGGGAGCTCTGAGAGTTGGTGCCAAAGGAGGCAGAAGTCCAGTCTCTGCCCCCAGAACACCTCACTTCAGACCTTACTCCGGCCTGTGGCCCCCTTCCTTCTAAACCCATTCTTCACCTGGAACTTCCACACTCACCTTCCCACAACACTTCCTGTCCTTTGCTCTCAAATTCTGGCCTGTTTTTCACTCCTTCTTTAATTTATGCACACACAGCGGTTAACCTGGACTTCTCAGACCCGTCCCCTCTGGCAGACAGTAACGGCTGCCATCTCCTCGTGAGGAGCCCTCATTGTGACCAACACTGTGGTTGGAATGAGCAAGCGAAGGCCCAGAGCAGTGAGGTCGCGTGCCCGGAGTCACACAGCCTGCAGGCAGCAGGGCCTAGACGACAGGTTAAGATCTGACTGCAAAGCCCGAGTTCCTCCGTCTCCACCAACAGGCTCTGCCATAGGCAACCAGGCACAGACATAAGATTCGGACGGCTTATACCACATTACCCATCTCTGGAGCTCTGTGTCTTCAGGGCAAGCCTGACTGCAATCATGTCAGCAGAGCTAGCTTTTTAACGTGGCTCCACTGCCAAGGCTCCTCCCCAGCTCTCTACCCCAGCCCAGGCAGCACTCTTCCTCAAAGGAGATTTCAAAGTGTCATGAAAGCCTAACTCCGAAATCCACCTTTAAGCCAAGGCCCATACCTCCCTGCTGGCTTGGATCCCCCCGTCTGTGCAGCTTGCACCGTGGTTATACCTGGGCACACGTGTGTCTCCCCCAGGAGCTGTAAATTTCCTTAAGCATCTCTTTTTTTTGAAAGGGGGAAGAAGGGTCATACCTTTGAGGATCTCAGGAAAGCCATAAAACCGCTGCCCAGAAAAAGTGTGAGCACACAAATCAGGCCCTCCTAGAGTCTTCATGCAATTGGAGGGTTTTACACATCACAAGCCCGGCGTCACTGCTCTGTGTCCCTCCTATGCCAGGCAAAGGGCTCTGTTCAGGTGGTGCTAAATAATTTCATTAAGGAGAGGACGCCTGGGTGGCTCGGTCAGTTGAGCGTCTGCCTTCGGCTCATGTCATGATCCTAAGGTCCTAAGATTGAGTCTAGCAGGGAGCCTGCTTCTCCCTCTTCCTCTGCCCCTCCCCCTCTGCTCATGCTCTCTCCCTTTCTCGCTCTCCAATAAACAAATAAAATCTCTCAAAAATATTTTTAAAAAAGTATAAAATGAATAATAATTTTATGAAGGAAAAATGCCACCACTTTTTTCTCCTCCTCCTCCTGCCACCATCTTTGGTCAGAAAGAATGCAGCCATTCACTTTATGACGCTTTCTGTGAGGTACTTTCCCTGAGGTCTCTGTACCGTCCATCTTCCCTCGTCCTCTGTGAAGCTCCACCACCATCTTGTTTGAGGCCCAGAGCCTTCCAGCCTGGTCTCTAGCCTCATGTCGCCCACACCCTGTCCTCCCAGGCCTGCCTGCTCTGGTCTAAATGTCTGTGTCCCCCTGACTGCACATGTTGAATCCTAACACCCGGTGGGATGGTGTTAGGAGGTGGGGCCTAGGAGAGCTGATCCGGTCATGAGCCATGAGCCCTCAGAAATGGATGGCATTAGGGCTCTCAGATAAAAAAGAGGATCCCCCCCCACCAAAGCTCCTTCACCCCTTCTGCCATGGGGGACAGGATGAGAAGTCTGTGACCCAGGAAGGATTCTCACCAGAATCCGACCATGCTGGTGCCCTGATCTTGGACTTCTGGCCTCCAGAACTGTGGGAAACAAGTTTGTTGTTTACAAGCCAACCAGTCTGGAGTATTTCATGACGGAACCCAAGTGCACTCGGACATGGCCCCGTACCCCTCCTCCTTCTGATGGATTTTGCTGGCTCTGTGCACTGGGAGCTTATGGCCCTAGTCTCTCTCACAGAGGACCTTGCCCCTATAACTGCCCATGGTGGCCCGGATTTCTGGCAGCGGGAGACCCAGGAATCCTCACGCAGGTAATCTAGCCCTCTGTCCCTGCCTCAGCCCAGCAAGGCCTCCCCTTGCCCCAGACACAAAAGCACCGCGTGAACGCTGGCCTGTCAGGTTTCAGTCTCAGGGGCTCCTCTGGGTAGTAAAGCGTCCCTATGCCAATTAGGAAAAGGTGCCCGCTCTGGGTGGATGCAGCCAGAAGGACATACAATTCCTCGGGCCCCAGACTGGTGCCTGGAAGGGGCCCTCTTGCGCACCTATTCCTGGCAGCTTTGACAGAAAGATGTACCTGAACTGAGTAACGTTGGAAGGGCTGACGAGTCATCCTAGACAAACTGACTCCTCCATCTGACCCCATCCCATACCTGGGTCCACAGCAGCAGATTCACAATGGCCGAAGGGGACACACAGCCCAAGTGTCCATCCGTGGGAAAAATGCATAAACAAAATGCAGTAGACACAAACCACGGAATGTTACCCATCGGTGAAAAGGAAGGAAATTCTGATACATGCCACAATACGGAAGAACTTGGAGCACATTATGCTACAGGAAATAAGCCAGTCACAAAAGGACGAATGTTGCATGCTTCCATTTGTCTGAGGTCCCTGGATTAGGTAAATTCATGGAGGCAGGGTAGAGGTTACCAGGGCCGAGGGGAGGGAGGGATGGGGAGCTATTGCTTAACGGGTGCCGAGTTTCTGTTTGGGCTGATGGGAAACTTCTGGAGATGGCTGGTGGTGACAGATGCACAGCGCTATGCTTGTGCTCGGTGTGGCCGAATCGGTTACAGTAGTAAATACTATGTGTATTTTTTTTAAATTTAACAATTAAATCTGCTTTTATTGTGGCTTAAAAAAAAAATGGAAACGGCCCACCTGCCTTTACCTCACTTTGAAAAGACAGGAGGATCTAGTCTGCTTTCCCAAAGAGCTAGCCGCAACCAGAACATGACCTCAGTACCTGACTCCCAGGTGCTCCCATCCCACAGGAGCCTAACACCCTTGGACACGCAGCCATTTGAGACCCCGCTGGATGAACGGTGTGACATAAAGGGAGACACGCTGTCCCTCCTGCTGGTCCCCTCCACCCACAGGCCCCATCCCCACTGGCAGCTGGTTTTGTCAGGAAGGCCTCGGCCGCCAGGCCCGTTCTGGGTAGGCCTGAACTGCCATCCTGTTATAAATCCTTCCCACAAAGCACTGGAGACTGGTGCTCGCGCTGTGCCAAGAAGTCTTTCTCTGACCATCTGTAATCCATTCAGAGGCAACTGGCAGGAAATGGCAGCAAGGAAAACCCCAGCGCCACGCAACTGGTGGGACCACCTCTCCTCGAGCTCCCGGCCGGCAACAGGAAGTCGGCCCTTCTCGGGACACAGAACATCTGTGGGGGTTCTGGAAGCTGCCGGGTGGCTGTCAGGGGGCTCCACGGGCCCGAGACAGATGCTCACAAAATTTGGTAAGGAACGCATGCTGCACTGAGTTTTTAAATCAGCTCGGAAGGAAACTCATTTGAAAAAACAAAACAAACACAGACCCTAAGAGGGAAGGGAAAAAACTGTATGAAAACTAACCTCAAAAATGCTTTCTTCTGATTTCTAGGTTCAATTAGACCACAATTTCAAGTAGTTCAAATCCGCTCGCTGTGGCTCCCCCTCCAATCTGGCATTGTCAGCTGCTTCTTCCTATTAGTGATGGTCTCACTTTTTGGCACTAAAAACAGAGGCCCTCAACGCATTGCAGTGGTGAGCTGGGTCCAGCATGGACGTGTGCAAGAGCCCATTGTTAAATTTTCAGGAATATGGTGAGCCAATTGTTAAATTATTAAAAATTATATGAGCTTACAGTTAAATGTGTTATATATCTTAAAAAGAATACTCAAAGTTGATCAGTTCCTATTTATTTTGCTGCCTTTTACTATTACCTATGCTTTTTAGCACGGGCTGACTCTTTTTTTCTAGAAGGGGCCAGGGATATTTTAGGTTTTCAGTGTCTTGTCTCAGTCACTCCACTCTGCCATTAAAGGCAAAAGGGACCAGGACAATATGTAAATGAACGAGCATGGCTGCATTCCAATAAAACTTTATTTATAAAAACAGGTGGCAGGCTCAATTTCACTGATGGGCCATAGGTTGTGAACTGATGCTCTTAAAGTTATTTACACCTGTTGTATCTATGTGGTGGAAATCCCATATCACAGCGTTTGGATGTGTATCTCTTCCCAACTTTGAATTCAGTGATAGCATGCTAGCTTATAGTATGGTGATGGGAATTTACACCATGGAAATTTCCAAATGCTACAAATAAGGCATTATTATTATTATTATTATTATTATTATTATTATTTTGGTGATTAAATTTGAGAAAGCAACGGAGAAAATTATTCAAAAGTATACCATGTCTATAGCTGTATTGTGAATAGCACCAAAAAATGAGGACATGTTCTCTCAGTACTTGAAAATCTATTCTCCATTTCAGCAAGGAAGTCACTCTCGTCACCAAAGATCCAGTGAAGTTCCAACACACGTCTTTGTTCTTTCACTTTCATCTTACCCACTGATTTACATGAAAATATCAACCAACATACTTATGTCGGAGCTATACTTGTTTGTCAAGTTCGATTTCAGGTTGGCCAGATCCCAGAGTTTGGCAAAAATCAACAAAAGCATTCTGTTAGAATAAATGGACTATATGAAATTTATAAAAGAAAGTATCAACTATTTTATTATTTGTAAACTGTATTCGAAGCAGCCTCTAATGGGTAAAATGTATCCTACAATATGTATCCATGCCCATTTATTCAGTGGGCAAGTTGTAAAACATTTAATAGCAGGACACGGATTGTGATGGGGAAGAACGACAGATGAACCAGGCAGCAAGAAGTAAGGGGAGTGTGTGTGTGCGTGCGTGCGTGTGTGTGTGTGTGTGTGAGAGAGAGAGAGAGAGAGACAGAAAGAGAGAGAGAACAACCCTCCCCCAGTACTGAATGGAAAAAGCATAACACATAAACCTGACCACACCAAAAAGGAGCACGCTTCCTGAAAATTCTACATCCTAAGAAGCTGAACTGTGCTGGATATGGAGGACGTATACACGTGGAGTAGATGATGAGCTATCTCTCCTCAGTGCCGAGGCTAGGCCCAGGGCTCTCTGTGACTCCTTTTCCTAAAAGTGACTTTCTGGGGAGCTCACAGCCCTCACCAAGGCTCTCCTTGTGTCAGTCTGTCCCCACACAGTGCCCAATATCCAAATCCTATCCTTGATGAAGCATCCATTCATTCATTCATTCATTCATCCTTCAAACATTAACTTGCCTCCTATGGCATGCCTTCACCAGGGTCTAGATAGAACCACAAACCAAAGAGCCCCTGCAGGTCAAAGGCTGTGCAGACAGCAGACTGGAGTTTTCCTTCCTGGAGTCCCTGGGCACTCAGGCCACTTTTCACCCTCTAGGTGGTCAGTGTTTTCAGCCCCCTGTGTGGCAGTTTCCTGAGTTCCTAGGAGGCAGGGCCCAGGGCTTTTCCACCATTACGTCCTGTGCAGAGCCCAGCCCAGTGCCTGGGCATTTGGTCACTTCCTAGTGAATCAGTGGTCTGCAACATACTACTCTAACTTCACAGCTCATCCCTCATCCTGGTGTACAATTTAACTGGAGCAGGTTGCCAGACCCAGGTTAAATGCTGGGCTCCAGCTAAAAGGTGGCAGAAAGATTATTTTAGGTGTAATTATCTCTTTCCTTCTCCAAATTAAAGAAGAGAAGGTCCAAATTAAAGGAGAAGAGGGTCATTTGTGTGTGTGTGTGTGGGGGGTAATGTTGCTCAAAGTCTGTAAACTCATGCTCTACCAACCAAGATGGGGTCACACTTGACTTCTGAGGTTTGCGCTACAAAGCTCACCCTCTCTAAATTTCCTATTGATTATGGGTTTTCTCACTACACATACATCCTATTGAAATGCTGGTGTGCCCAGTCCTTGGCCTTGTTCCTCTTTGCCTTAAATCACGGGGGTTCAACTCCTTACTCTGGAAATTGGTAATTAGAGGGAAAGACTGTATTTTGCCTTTTTAGGGGGAATGGAAAATTTCACCCCTGCTGATGAGAAACAGGTCTCCTTTATAGGTGAATGTCAGCCAATCAACGTAAATAAAATGACGGAATTTGAAAATGATCGTTCTACAACCCCCCCAAGAAGTAAATAATCCAAGCAAGGATTATTGACCGATACCAAGCCAAATCCGTGAAATTTCTTATCGGGGAACTGGGCATTCACTTGGTGCCAAAGCAGCACCCACAGAACCACATACCAATTGCAGAAGGAAAACGGCTTTGCCAGGGAAAGAGGTGGGCACCCCCTTACCGTGTGACCAATGCCTAATAATGGGGTGCCCTGACACGGCGAGATGCTTAATGAGGCACTCAGAATCACTCAGAATTCTTGCCAAAATGCAGAGCCTCACTTGGAGACTTTAGCTCTAAAACTTCAACTATGAGGGAAAAACAAGGCCTAGAAAAACAAGATACATGACACCATGAGCAGAATGTGAAGCATTTTAAATGGCAATGTTTTATAGATGATACACAAAAATATATACATAAACATCCATACAGATATACACACACATATGGGGGGCACTATTCTAGATTAAAACTGATTAAAGAGACATAACAGCCAAATGTAACGCAAGAACCTTGATAGAATCTGGCTATATACATTAAAAAAAAAAAAAAAAAAGCAGCTCAGAAGAGAGTAGCTATAAAGGTTTTGGGGAGGATAACAGGGGAAGGACGAACATGAACTGGATATGAGATGCTACCGGGGATTAACATTCGTTTTCTAAATGCGATGCTGGTGTTACGATGATATAGGAGAATGCCTTTGTTTTTAGGAGACGCAGGATACAGTATTTACAGGTGAAGTGCCATGCTGTCTGCGACATACTTCCAAATGTTCAGCAAAAGCACACATACATATTTATAATAAAATGAGGCTCTGTGAACTTAAGTGAGTAGTGGACCAAGGTTATGCAACCAAGATGTGTCAAAATGATAAATATTTCGAGGTGAAGTGTCATGCTGTCTACAACTTATTTCCAAATGCTACCAAAATTTCTATCTTTATAGGAAAGCACGGAAGAAATGTGCACTAATTTTTCACTCTAAGTGGAGCTTAGATGAAGGACTACTGTATTATCGTTTCGGCTTTTTTGTACGTGTGAAAATTTCATGATCAGTTTAAGCTGGAGGGGTACAGAAAGGAGGGTGCCAGGTAGGGGTTACATCAGATCTGAACTGGGAACCTTTAGGCTGTGCAGGGGCCCAAATCACAGCACTTTCCCACTGAACTTACACTGCTGGCAGAGGGACCCACAGGGGACTCCTAAGTTGAGCCGGGCCTTTTTGCATTCTTGCTCCAAATATCCACCAAGACAGAAATTTCAGGAGTCCTGCCAATGCTTAGAATCTCAACAACTTTGAAAACATCAGGCGATCAATCAAGGAAACTCCTAAGTCATCTCCAGACGGCATTTAAAAAGGAAGATGTAAGTGTGGAATTGCTTAAAGGACGTAGAGTTTCAGTTTCCTAAGACGATGAGAGTTCGGGAGATGGGCTGCATAACGTGCATGTACTTAACGCTACTGAACTCCTTAAAAAGTAAGATGGTTAAATTCTTTGTTATTTGTATGTAACTGCAGTTTAAAAAATAAAAAAAAAAAAAAAAAGAGGAAAGGAAGAAAAGAAATTAAAATATAGGTACGTGAAGATGGGGACCTGAAAAACAAATCGGATGCGTAGCTGAAACGAAGCGCTCTGCTGGTTGAATACACCTGAGGAAGGAAAAAGGGAAGGTCCAGTCCTCCTCCTCCATCAGGACAATAGTGGAATGGTCTGGTAGACAGAGGAAAGGCCTTGAAGGGGGAAGACTCTAATGCCGAAGTACATGGTGGGTACAGCCCCCAGGGGTCGGGGCTGTGCAGCCTGAGAGGCCGGGGGAGGCTTCCTCAGAGAGAGGATGTGGCCCGGAGCCCTGAAGAATGAGAATCATTCACTTGCGGGGAAGGTTCTCGATGCGGAGGACCCCACTGAGGCAGAGACTGGGACCAGGAAGGAGCAGGGCTTGTCTAAGGCGGTGAGGGGCAAACCACCTATGGCATTTGGAGGGGTGAGGCAGGCGGGACCTGGAATACAGCGTCAGCTTTGGTCGCTGGGGAAGCGATGAGAGGTTTTCATTTGAGGAACAACCTGATACAATGCGACTTTTCAGGAGATTAATTTTGAAGTGGTATGCAGGAAGATGGGCGTCAGGGAGACCAATTAAGCAGCTATTATAAAAAATCTAGGTAGCCTGGGGGTGGGGGTGGGGAGAGTGCAGAAAGAAATGGGGAGGCTCAGAGAATCCCTCTAGAGAGGAGAGAGGGAGGGTGGGGAGATGGGGGTGCTTTCTAAAGACAGTAGAAAAGGGAAGATACAGAGAAGGCTCTGCGCCTGCCTAGTGGCATCACGGGGTGCGGTCGGGACCCCTGTGGGGGGTCTGTCCAATGCAGCACACTGGAGGCATGAGCTGCGCACTCTGCGGGGAAGAGGCCAGGACTGGAGGTGCACGTGCCAGCGTCACCACACAGAGGGAACGTCTGCGGTGCGAGCTGGGAGCCGGGTACACCTGACACAGAACAAACTCTGGAGGGAGGAACGGACAGGACACTAGGAGCTGGCAGAAGAGGCATAAAAGTGGGTGTCACTGAGACTTTGGAAAAGAAAGTATAATTTCTAAAACGCTCCAACAAGGCCCACTGTTTAATGAAATCTCCATTGAAGGCTGCATTATTATCTACTGCGCTTGCATGAAACTGAACGCATCTCTATTTTCCATGGTCTTCCGCAGTTCCGTGTTTGGCCCGAGCCTCTGAAGGTGGCAGGACTCATGTGAGTTCCGTGTTCTCTTCCAGCCTTGCCCTGCTTCTCAGAGGACGGTGAGGAAGGCCACCACGGTCAAGGTCAAGGATGCAATGCAAGGAACAGAAGGAGTCTGGAGTTTGGGGACAGGGCTCCCAGGGCTGTCTGTCACGGGTGGGTGGGCCAAATGGAGTCAACCTTACCCAGATGCAACTGGTTTCCCTTCCCTGTGTTTGTCTTTCTTCCAAGCCAGCCTGGGGCAGATTCTGTTGCGTGTGAAAGGTGCTCCAACCCACATGCTCCCAGCCTCTGCCAGAGGGGTCAGGTCACCTGCCGGCCCACCAAGGGGTCTGGGGTCTGTCAAAGGCCACACTGAAACCCCACACTGAGGAGGAGACCAAGCAGAAGTGGGGACAATACTGAAGAGAAAACACAAAGCAAGAGCTCTTATCTGTGAAACCACTGAGGGTGAGTGAAAGAGACAGAGACAAAGAGAAGCAGAGAGAGAAACACCAGTCGGGTCATCACGCACAAAAGCCCAAGTGCCCAGGTTAACAGAGAGTAGATGAACCCAAGACCCAGAACCAGACGTCACCCCATGACCCTGGCCCTGTCCTCCTGTGGGACAGGCATTCTGTGCCTTTCTCGGCTGCTCCAGTCCCCTTGGAGCCGGTGACAAGGAGGGTGTCAGTGTGGCTGTGGAAGCAAAGGTCTTTCACACCCACTTAGCGGGCGCGTCACCCATCAACAGGACACCTCTAAGGCGGCGGGTATTGAAAAGCTATCTTCTTTCCATCATCGGAAGGAGTGCACCCTTCATGAAAACGCTAACAACAGAGAACCTGAAAAGCGGCCTAGAAGATGTTCAAAAGGGGGGAAAAAAGAGAGAAATCATCACTGTAGATAGATGCCCCTGGAGTTGCTTGGCAACCATCTTTGCTAACACCTTCTCCCAAAAAGGAACAGTTTGAGTCAGCTCCTGAGATTTCCCTGAGGCCAGGACTCCGACCACAGAGGCCCCAGAATGGGGGGGGGGGGTGCTCTGAGATGGGAAAGCAGGTCAATGGGGGTGGAAGCGGGGGTGGGGCCCTCTCTTCCCCCCCATGAGGGGGGAAGGAAGCTGCAACCATTTTGCTTAAGGACACGCCTTCTGTCACAGGGCTGGTCCTGGGGTGAGGCTAGGGAGGCGCCCAGAGTGCGACAGTTAAGGATGTACCTCCTCAGATATGGGTCCTGGGGGTCCTGCCTACCTCACCTTTGTCCTAAATCTGCTCTGGGGCAATACCGGGACCCAGGGCTTAAGGATACAGCCTCTGAAGTCAGCCTGCCTCTGGGTTCAAATCCCAGCTCTACTACTTCCCAACTGTATCACCTTGGGTAAATCACTTAACCTCTCTCAGCCTCAGTTTCCAATCTTTAAAAGGGGACTGATAATAGGAATTGCCTCACAGGTGGTCATAAGGGTTAAGTGAAACAATACACACTTAGCTCTGCGTCTGGCTCCTGGTCCATACCCAATAAATGTAGCTAGGGCTGTTATTTTTAAAGATATGAACGCAGTGACCTAGAACCCCTTAAACCAGCCCTGTGGAGTCATAATCTCTGGGAATGGTCCTGTGTTTTTGTTCTTCAAAATCCCTTCACAAAGGATTCTCAAGGTGGGCAGAGCCGAGAGTCATTTCTCAGAGACCATAAAGTGATTCAGAGGGGTGCCTGGGTGGCTCAGTCTGTTAAGCGACTGCCTTCGGCTTGGGTCATGATCCCAGGGTCCTGGGATCGAGCCCCACATCGAACTCCCTCCTCAGCGGGGAATCTGCTTCTCCCTCTGCCTACTGCTCTGCCTACTTGTACTCTCTATCTGTCAAATAAATAAATTAATTAAAAAAAAAAAAAAGAGTGATTCAGAAAGTTAGGTGAATAGCAAAGCCCCTCCCCCCCAAGAGCCTGTTTAAAATCCACCTTCCTGTGCTCCACTCCCGGTGCTTCTGATTCAGTACACCACAGGCTGGGTTGCTCAGGACCTAGAGATTTCAATGCACGGTCCCCAGAATGACCACACTCCAAAAAACAGAAACTGGTAATCACTCGTAAAAACCAATAGCACAGGGACACCAGTCCAACTCCTTGTGACTTGATTCCTGGCATCCTCAAAGAACCCCAGTGGACGCCGCCTGGCAGTTCCACCAAGGCCAAGGAGAGGACCCACACACCTGGTAAAAGCAACGATCGTGATGAGAGCTTACATTATTAAGCACCTGCTGTATGCCACAGAGTATCTCATTTGTTTTCATAACAACCCCAAGAACTTATCCCCATTCTGAAAAGGAGAAAATTGAAGCTCAGAGAAGTGTCCCACTCCACAGCTAGGAAGGAGCACAGGTGAGATTTAAAGAACCCTCCCTAAAACTTCTGGGTGTGCAGTGCCAATGCACTCCTATGCTAAAATACACAGGACATAAAATCTACCACTTGAACCATTTTTAAGCGTACAGTTCAGCGGCATGAAGTATATTCAAATGGGTCTGTAGCTGTCTCCACCATCCTTCTCCAGAACTTAGTCATCTCTCCCAACTGGAACTCTGTGCCCATGAAACAGTAAGTCTCCCTTTCCCCACCCTCCTCCTGCCCCTGGCAGCCAGCACTCTACTACGTCTCTGTGAATTTAATTACTTTCGGAACCTCAGTAAGTGCAACATACAGTCTCGGCCCCTCTGTGCCCAATATACTCTTTTTTTTTTTTTTAAGTTTTTATTTATTTGAGAGAGAGAGAGAAAGAGCATGTGCGCACATATGCAGGGGGAAGGGCAGAGGGAGAGGGAGAAGCAGGCTTCCTGCTGAGCAGGGAGACCAATCGGTGGCTGGATCCCAGGACCCTCGGCTCATGACCTGAGTTGAAGGTAGACGCTTAACAACTGAGCCCCCCAGGCACCCCGTATCCAATACACTCTTAGAAAGAGCCAGATTCTACTTTAGTCTGATAGGACCAAGTTGAGAATGTGTCTCAACCATCTTTATACCTTGGTTTGTGGCATGGGTTTGGGTGCCCTGTGTCCCCACGCCAGGTGTGCAGGTGCAGTCCCCCACTCCCGCCAGAGAACCCCATCTAGCTCCACGGAGTAGATACACTGACCACTCCTTCCGTCACGCAGTCACTTTCATCTTCCCCACTCTGGTGCCCTAGTACCACTTTGTCCTGCTGTCGGGAGTACTTACTGGGCTTCCTTTTTTCTTTAAGTACCTGATCCTTTAAACTTGGCAAGTGGGATTGTGTTATGAACTACAGGTACAAGGATAAAACATCTGCCTAAAAACAAAAGCGTTCCTCACAGCGGGACTCCAGCTTTGCTTAGACGCAACTGGACAAGCCAAGTGTAGCCCCTGAATGCTAAGGCTCCTTGGGCTCAGCCCACTTGCAGGAAGGGATTTCCTAGCCTCCCCTCATTAGTTCAAGTGCCTCACGGTCTCAAGCCAGGTCCATTTGGCTGAAGTGGCCAGTCTGAGCTCTGCCACAGGAGAGAGTGGGAGGATGCCAGCCAAACAGCATTGGCTGGAGCATGTCATCGACAACATTGCACCAGGAGTTTCAGGAGAGAGATGTAGAAGTCAGTCTTTGATATTCGGATTCCACAATACAGAAAAAGGCCAACCCACTGGCTAACCGTCTTCCTCTCCATTATGGCTACATTGGATTATTACATTCACAATTGGACTCCCAGGAATCAAGCCCCATAGACTCCCACTATAAGGTGAAACCAAAGAGGGCACTCCCAAGAGCTGGATGTTTCCCCGACCCAGGGCTCTCTTCTCCTGAAGGGAGCCTGGGCACAAGGTGCCCTCTCCATGTGGTGCTGTGCCAGCCTGGGGAAGGCCACTGCGGGCAGTGAACAGTGCTCCTCCTACCCTCCCCCACTGTCTTGCTCTCTGTGGCGCAGGGGGCACCTCAGCCCCTGCCCCCACCATGTTCTTGGATTCTCCCTGTGGTGTCTCATCCACAAATAGTTGTTAGCTGTTCTTGTGAGGAGGAGTGAGGTCAGGAATGACCTAAGTCACCATCATGGGGACATCACTCCTATTGTGGTCACTAAATGATCCTAGCAGGTGTAAGGACCGGGCTACCTCAGCCCACGGGGTCCGTGGGTAAAAGGGGATTTGACTAGGGCAGGGTCTTACTGTGTCTGCTACCACCTTAGGTGTACCTCTGAAGGATGTCATGAGTGAAATGAAGTGTTGCGAAGGACAGGTTAGTCCAAAGGACAGAAACACACATACACAGAAGAGCGAGCAGGAACGGAATTGGCCTCACTCTTCTAAATTGCTCTGGAAGCAGAGCCGGCCAACCCCTGATAACCACAGGCTGCAGTGAACATGGCCTTCCAGTTCTAAGTAATGCCACAGACCACTTGACACCCAGGTCAGAAGCCCTCAGGAATGAGACCTCCTCTGCCCAC
The DNA here is from genome assembly GCF_964662115.1 of Mustela nivalis. Classification (NCBI taxonomy): domain Eukaryota; kingdom Metazoa; phylum Chordata; class Mammalia; order Carnivora; family Mustelidae; genus Mustela; species Mustela nivalis. Next base: position 85,450,618 of record NC_139031.1, read on the forward strand.
CCTATCTCCTCATCTTGAACATGGGAATCCTGAAGCTAGCTGCTTTGCTCTCTGTCATGTGCATCCCCATTTCAGACAAATCTCGTGGGTAATCAAACTGCACAGAAAGCCAGTTGTATTTCCAGCCTGACTTTAAACATACTCCGAGATCCTTAATGCTTCACCATTATCGGAATCGGCGCCTTGGGGTCTCTTCTACCCACAGCGAGGGAGGGCTGGGCCACCCAGAATTAGAACCTGAATCTCACCACTGTCACCATTTAAGAAAGAATGCAACTGAAGGTTTGGAGAAGCCATCCTGGAAACCTTAGGAGGAGAGCTCCTGGAGGGAGCGAGTCCACTCTCTTTAGCTCCTCCTAAATACAACCCAGAGCCCAGGGATGTCACGGCTGCATAGACACCTGCTGGGTGTTCACTGGGGTTGACACCGCCCCCCCCCCCCCCGCCCCAGGATGTAGGTCTAAGACAGAGGCAGGCAGGAACAGAATATTTCTGTGAAAATCTTAAGTCTACTTTCCTTTGTCTTCTTTTCCAGCATCTTCCTACAGCAGTGATTCTCTATCTGCTTGATTTTTACCCCGCCCCAGTGGAACTTTGGCAATGTCTGGAGATGTCTTGGGGACGGGAGCCACTGGACTCTACTGGTAGAGGCCAGGCATGCCACTAAGCAGCCTGCAATGCCCAGGATGGTCCCCCACCACAAAGAAGGAGTGCCACTGTTGGGAAACTTTGTTAGAACTCTCTGCTCTGCTGTCATCCCTCTAGGGACAGACTTCTTTGTTTCTAGAACATTCTATATTCTCTCACGTTTTGGGCCTTTGCACATGTTGCTTCCTTTAACTCTGTCCTGCCCAGCCCTGCACATGGAGACTTCCATTTGTCCTCCAGATTTTGGCACACATAAAATGTCCCCAGAGGGAGGCCTTCACTGAGCCCCTAATCTAAGTGAGGTCCCGCCAACATGCTGCTCAACGGCACCGCACCCCAATGTTCCCTTTCAGAGCGCACACTGCAGTCACCTCAACTTTGTGGCAGCGCCACGAGGCAGAGACTGTGCTATTTCATGGCTGTCTCCCCAGGCCCAGCCCAGGGCTGGCGCCCTGCGAGAGCTCGCTCAGTCTCCAACGCACGGCCCAGGCCAAGAATGCAGGTGGGGGTATTAAAAACTTAGCAAGACACTCAGAGGCTTTAGTGATCATCCTGCCGCACAGGCACCAAAAGCCGAAAGTGGCAGCTCCTTGTGGAAGGGCACGGACCACTCTGCAAGATGAGTGGTTATGGCGGGACACCAAGCAGCACCTCCAGCGGGTGCCATCATCCACACCCGGGGATCAGCGGGGGGCGGCGGTGCAAGAAGGAAAAACAGTGTAAGAATCTACTGGAAACCAAGGGGAATGGGGGAAGGGGTGGGGGCAGGGAGACTTCCTTTCCACGGCACACTCTTTTGGATTTTGTAACCTGTGTCCATTATTAAAGAAAATAAGAAGCATTTGAATGGCTGCATCTGTATAAAAGTGGACATCTTCTAGAGATTAAAAAAAAAAAAAAATGGCTCGTGCAGAATGACATATGATGAGAGCCCAGCACAGCGAACCGTGCTTCGAAGCTAAATTCACATACAGTGTTTCAAAGTGTGCCCACCCTCGCTTCCTGTTTTGGAAGAAGCCAGAGCCACATTTTCTCCACATGAAGACCCGGGCACATGGAAACGCACATGGAAACGCTTGTATGGATAAAGAGTCACTCATTTTAGAAGCTTTATGTTTTCCAAACTAGATGGCTTTGAAAACATGCATGTGCACGCGCTCTCCCTCTCTCTCTCTCTCTCTCTGCTTTGTGGTCTTGGTCCTGGCATCCCCCTCCCTGCCCCATCAGTTGGAGGCAACTACAAAGCTTATTCATTCTCCAGGCCTTTCTCCTCCTTTCCAGCCTGCCTCCCTGCCACCTGGAAGCCACTCTGTCTCTCCTGTCCTTTCATCCCAAATGCTGGGCAGGACGAGAGAGACGATCATGAAAACGTCAAAGCCAGCAAATGTTGCTGCTTGTTAGCCAAAGGGGAGACTTCACGGGCAAGGAAGGTGAAATTGATGCAAAAATGAGGTTTATCTATGTAATCTGTGGACTTAGTGTCTTCCCATCTCCTATTAACATAGACACGGAGTTGTCTGTGTAATGACAAAAGGAAGCTGCCTGCGGATTCCCGGGAATCCCCACCACTTGTCGCGGTCTTCCCTGGCTTGGCTTCTAAGAAGGCCTCACTCTTTCCCGGTCAGCTGCCACCGCTGCCCCCAATGTGCTCCCATCCCGCCAAAACGGCAAGCCTCCTAAACCTGAGCTGAACACATTCCCACGTTCCCCGCTTCCTCCTCCCTTCCAGCCCAACTCCGCCAGCACTTCGGGGGACAGCAGCAAACTCTTACAGTCACGGCGAGACCTTACTGGCCCAGCACAGTTTCCAAATCAGATGCATTCCACAAGTTTACCTCCATCAAATCAGAACATCTGGGAACATTAAAACACAGACAAATGCCCGGAGAAACCAGCATCAACTTCCAAAAGACCCAAACAAGGATCTCTGGAGGGCTTCCTTGTCTCAGTGACAAGATAAAACAACTTATCGATCAATTTTTTGAATTATTCTTTACATCTTCCCAGTCCCCAGAGAGATGTCTGTAAACCCTCCTTAGCCATAGGCCCGAAACTGTCTAAGTATATTTTCTAACTCCTGATAAAAGCTATAAAAGACTACATATTTACTGCACTCCACGAAACACATGGATGTCATAGAAATCATTTTTTTTTAATCGCTAGCTTTATAAAATTATGATAACACGGTTTACTCTATAAATGAAATTTCGGATACAGGATCTCTCTTCCCATTTGTCACCCAGTAGTTGAAAGTCCTAATTAAGTATAATAAAGTGTTCTAGAACTGGTTTCATTAATAAATGATAATCATAAAAACAGTTAAAAAAAGAATAGAGGCAAACATTATGTGCTTTCTGTTTGCTGGGTCCTTTTCTATTATCTCAGTCAGTGCTCACAACCCTGTTAGCACCTCCATTTTATACAGATCTAGGCACTCATGAGCCATTCACACACTGTTCCCGATTTACAAATTAACATCCTTAAAAAAAGTTCAGGGGCACCTGGGTGGCTAAGCTGGCTAAGCCTCTGTCTTCAGCCCGGGTCATGATCTCAGGATCCTGGGATCAAGCCCCCCATCGGGCTTTCTGCTCAGCAGGGAGCCTGCTTTCTCCTCTCTCTCTGCCTGCCTCTCTGCCTACTTGTGATCTCTCTGTCAAATAAATAAATAAATTCTTAAAAAAAAAAAAAAGTTCAGGTGAGCCAATGAGAAACAAAGACCATCCTTCTAAATCACAGAGCTTTTTCCCAATTAGCTGGGGAAAAAAAAAAAAAAAGTCTTCAGATAAATCTATGAAGCTAGAGGGAGAAAATTATTTTAAAAGGTTAGCTAGATGAATGGCCTTCCTTGGAATTTTCTATTATGAATGAATTTCACATCTTCAGATTAGACTAACAAGGTTTCTGGGACCCTTCTCCCCCTGCAGGAATGTCAGTGCCTCAATGGTCTGAGGTCCGCTTCCTCTCTACTTCGGGAGGACACATGTGCCTGGGATTTGAAACTCAGACCCTCAGTGTTCTCAGATGCCTAGAGGCCACACACTCTTCACAAACTATTTGCTTGTGTAGGAGATACAGTAATGTTTGCCACCAAAAGATTATAAAATGAGAAAATAGACCCACTGTGTAGTAGTTAGCTGAGATATTTTTAAGGCGAGGGCTGTTGTTTCTTTAAAAACAGCCTGGAGTAGTATGACTGGATCTCAAACAGAGGTACATTCTGTAGAGAGAGTCAGGGTCAGCCGTCTCAAAGGGACCCTGGGGGATGTGTCATCCTACTCCCTTACTTTACAAGTGAGAGGAGAGGCCTAGAGAAGGGAGCCGATGTTCCCAAGGTCATACAGGGGTACTTCAGGAAGCTGCCCCAGAGCCCTCTCTCCTGCTCTGTGAGCAATCCTGGCCACCCTCGGTGTAATCCCCGGTCACCACATCCAAGCACGCAGTTCGCAACACCTTCTGAACCCAGGTGATAAGCTAGCAAGGTTTGAGGGTGTTTTGCCAAATTCCTCTTGTCTGTGATTTTTGCAAACTTTGGATGAAAGAATTCACTACAGCAATTCCAAAGCATCCGGTTAATGTTTCCTACTGATACAGGTGGAGAACCGAAGCCACAAAAGCTAAAAGGAAGAAGGAAGAACATTCCAATAACCAGGCTATCCTAAACGCCGGCAAGTCCTTCCTGGGTCTTCTGACGCTGTGGCCAAATACAGGCAGAAGGCAAAATGTTTCTTCTTTCACGTTTCCAGCTTAACTTTCCTCCCTGAGCTTCGTCTATAAAATATCCCGTTTCACAACAACGGTCACAGCAGCGTTATTCACTATAGCCGAAAGGCAGAAACAAGCCAAATGCCCATCACCAGATGACTGCCCAAGTAAACCGGGGTCTATAAACACCATGGAATATTATTTAGCCATAAAAAGGAAAAAAAATTCTGACACCTACTACAGTGTGGATAAATGATGAAAATGTCATGCTAACTGAAATAAGCCAGACACAAAGAGACAAATACTGCATTTCAGAGAGAGAGAGAGAGAAAGAGAAGGGGGAGAAGAGAAAAAGAGGAGTGGGACAGGGAGAGAGAGAGAATTTAAAATAGGCACCTTCCTAGAGGCAGAAGGTAGCACAGAGGTTTCCTGGGCTGAGAGGAGGAGCAATGGGGAGTTATTGTATAAAGGCTGCAGGGTTCCCGGCTGGGATGATGAAAAAGTTCAGGAAACGTACAGAGATGATGGCTGTACAACATTGTAAATGCACCTAGCACCACTGAATTATACTATTTAAAATGGTTAAAATGGTAAATTTCACATTACAGTTCTTTCACCACAATTTAAAGTATATTCAACTATGGATCACAGCCCTTGATTTCTCACTTGGCGTTCCTCACCCACTCGCTGCCATCAAAGCCCAAACTTCTTCTCAAGACCTGCTTCCTCCCAACAGCATCACAGCCAATCTGTGCGCTTACCACACGTGGGTAACAACGATCATACCTAGGTCACTTTGCGTCCTGGAGACCCATCCACAAACCCATATCCATCTGGAGGTCACCCATGTGGTGACTCCGACAAGAAGGCCCATGGCAAGACTAATGCAACCAGTGTTTCTGGAGATCCCGGCACCAAACACACCAATGCAGAGTCCCAGTGTGACCCTTCGATTCCTCACCATGATGGCAGGGGTGGGGATGGGTCGTGATAGATATTGACTACTGTATCCTCCACCTCTGCAGACAACCGTATGCACACACCAGGGAGACCTTTGGGCACTGCTAAGCCAAGCTTGCTCCACCAGGCCCAGGAACAAAGAGATTTCAGCCCATGTGTGGCTATTTGGTGAACTCAGCAATCGCACGTTACACTGAACAGTGGGCGTCCTTAATGCAAACTCATATAATTAGGAGCTAAATCTTTGTACCTTTACAGGACAAAGGCTGTAATAAGCAGGATGTACCATTTGTGACTTCTGAGGAAAGGAGAGCTTTCCATTTTTCCTTAAAAGAATCTGCTTCCCAAGAGGCAAAGAGAATCTGTGAACAACAGGATTTTGAGACAGATGCAGGGAGGAGGGGGCAGAATACAAGCTTTGGGTGGGTATGGTCAGAATCTGCCATCCAGGCCTGAAAGGTACCAATCGGTGACACACCATGACCTTTACTCAACTTATTTAAAGGTTTTCACAACCTCGTCTTCCTCTGTGGAAACCTTTTCACGGCCGGTGATCTGACAATGGAGTCCCATGAGCTCTTAAAGGTTTCCAGAGTTTGTAAAGAAAACCAATTTCGAGAGATACGTTCCATTGCCAACACACATGGACGTTCAGCACCAATAAGCTGCCACTTGTAAGATTTCCACTTTACATCGTTCCCTCGTGCATCCTGGAGACACATGGCAGGGATCACACTAAGATATTTAGAAGCAAACATCTTTAGAATAAGGTTTCGTTCCTGAAGTGATTAATTAGCAGGAACACTATGCTAGAAAACTGTCCTTGAATATCTTAACCTCCATGCTCTTTTTTCTAAGGCACAGATTCTCCTCTGGCTGGATGGTCAGGAAATCCCTGGGCCCAGAAACCCAGGGACTGATCCACAAAACGTTTCCAAGTAGGTTTTAACTGCCTTCCGGGGTGATATCCTTGTTTAGGGGGGAGACCATTCTTGGGAGTCTGACTGGCCTTTCCTCCATTCGTTCTGGATGAGCAATGCTCCCACGGCCTAGTGATGGCTGAACTCCTTCAACACTTCCCACCAACCTTTTCTGCCCCCTCATGCCTTCCTCCTACCCCAATTTCAGCCAGCCATGTTTACAAGACACCAGTGAGTAAATCGCAATTCAAATGAACCCATCCATTTGTTCAACAGAAAGTGGCCTCTGGAGTTGCTTCCACGTGAAGCCCAGAGGCCAGAGTTACATACGGCAGGCCTGCAAACGCAACCAGGATATGATTTATTTATGATGACCATGTGTGTTTGACGCCCAGTTCCAGCAGGCTGTGGCTTCCCTCCCCTGCCTCTGTCTGGGATGACCTATCTCCACACTGTGTCCCCTTTCGGGGGCTGTATTTCCAGGCTGGGGAAACAGAGATGTGCAAACCGGCTGGGGGCTGCACACACATACACCCCGAGCCCTGCCTGCCGCACAGCCATCTGTGACCAAACGCGAAGTGGGCCGAACGTAACTTGCTGCGAAGGTCTGCCATGTACAATGGTTTTCAGTGGAGAGTGGAGAAGTAGCTGCTGGAATGACCGACCATGTGGGGCTCATTAAGCTGTTGTGTATTCGCCCACAAGGAAGGCTGGGATGCTGGTGAAGAGAGCCCCGCACCTCATTTCAGAGATTTCAACCCCCCCACCCCCCCACCCCCCCGCCCACCCACCATTTGGCAATGATGCTCCAAAGGTGAATGGCAGATACACATCAGAGGGTCCAAACGGGGGACTCCAGCTTAAGTGCTGTAAACTTCTGCCTTCCACAGTCACCCCCCTTCCCCCCACCCCAGTTGTATTTATACTTTGAAAGAAGTTAACATGAAGCAGTAGTCACCTGGGCGTGCTCGATTTTTGACAAGCCTTAGTCACTCTGTACCCAGCAGAACAATTCACATTATAGTCGAAATCCTGTGAAGATTCTACCACACATGCTAACACTAAAATGCCAGTAGCTCCACTTACCTTCTTTATTAAGCCTCATAACCTCCCTGTTTTTTCCACCCTCTTTTCCAGCCTCTTCTAAATCTACATCTGCAGATGAAAAAGAAAAGGAGAAAAGAAAATGAGGGGGAAAAAAAGATCAAAAAGGGGGGAAAAGCCAAAGTCAAGGGGGGGGGGGAGGGAGAGTGTTTATTTGCAAACAGATCGATATAAATACTGAACATGAAAATCTTTCAAAAATTGACAATGCCACATTTTCTCCCAAGTCCGGATTGCCATCTACCTGGCCCAGATAGGTACCAAAAAAACTATGCAAGCAGCAACAGAGTAGCCTTTTAAACAGATACACCGTGGGGCTGTGAAAGCCCACCCCGCGGGCTGCCACGGGGAGCCGGGCACAGACAGACAGACAGCCAACCCTGGCAGCAGGGCCTCTCTCTGTGCATTGATGATCTGTCTCTGTGTGTATTTATTTAGAGAGAGAGGGAGAAGCATGGAGGACACCGGGGGCCACTCTCTCTCTCACACACACACTTTTTCCCAGTGGCTCTAGGTGAATGGAAAGGTTACAGGATAATAAAAGGAGGAGGAGGCGGTGGGGTTCTTACTGTCGGAGCAGTGTAATTTGGCGGCGTCGATCCAGGAGGACCAGGGTTTGCCCAGAAACGCCTCCGGACTGGGCACTTTGCGATCCAGTGTCGCCATTGCTCTTCCTTCTTGTTGCTTTTTCCCTGTTCCTTCGGCAGCAGCAGCCGAGAGACACGGGATTCGAGAACGCTCCGACGTCATCTTCGGAACGTTCCGACATTGAGTGCTCTGAAAGGGGGAGGGAGGGAGGGACGGGAGGAGGGCGCGGGGAGGCGGCGGAGGAGGGGAGAGGGAGAGAGAGGAGGAGGAGCCGGGGCCGGCGCTCGGCGCCCGGGGCCGGCTGGGCTCGCTGGGCGGTGCGCGGCCGCCAGAGGCAGCAGAGAGGCGCCCGCAGCTCGCCGCGCGCCCGCCCGCCCGCCCGCCTGCGCGCCGGGGGAGGGGCCGCGCGCCGGGGGAGGGGCCGCGCGCCCCACCAGCGCCGCGTGCCGGGGCCGGGAGGCTGCGGCGAGCGCGCGCGTGGAGGTGCTGCAGCACCGCCGCCTCCACCGCTTCGTGCGCCCGGCGGCCGGAGCCCGTGTTCGAAGAGCCGGGGCCTGCGGGGCTTGCGGGGCTTGCGGGGCAGGGGCGGCGGGTGGGCTGGCCGGGGAGAGGCACTACCCGGGGCCGGAGGCGGGGAGGTCTTCCCCGCAGAGTGGCCGCCAGACGACGGAAAGTTTTTTGCACGCAGCCCTTCCAGCGTGTCCTTCCCTCGCCGGCTCCCCGTCGTCCACGGTGAGGCGCCCCCCACGGAGACCCACCCCCACCGCCGCGGCCCAGTGAGAGGAAGCGGGGCAGGGTTTTCCCCCCTCCCAGCATCCCAAGCCCGGGAGGGACCCCGGTGATGACCTCTCCTCCTAGCCACCACTCCCTTGTCCCTTTCTCTCTCCTGTCACGGCGGACTTTGGGACCGTGGAGGATTCCGCGGATGCCTTTGGGAGCTGAGACCCGTGGGTAGATGGAAGTGGTTCTAAAACGCAGGTGAGTTTGGGGCAAGGCCAGTTGCCTACCCAGCTCAGTCAGGCTGCGGGACATTGCAAAGCTCAAAACTCAGGGCCGCGGTGCCCCCAGATGCTCCGCGCGATGCGTGTCTCGGGCTCTCCGCGAACCCCTGCGCAGACCTTGCTGCAGGATCGCGGTAGCTAGCGGGAGAGCCCGCTCGCCGCACGGAAGACGCTGTTTACTGGCCCAAGCCCATGGAGCAGTTTCCAGCGCTCCCTACCGTGATTCGACGGTGGCCGGGATTAGCGTTTGCAACCTAGGCCAGGAATCGGACTCCTGGGAGCATACACTCCAGGCGTAACTGCTCTAGCCAGTTGGAAAGGATGGGTTAGATTTCCTCTGAATTTTGGGTGTTTGACGCTTTGAGATTTCTCCTCCTCTCCCTCGGGGTAAGCAGCAAAGGCCTTAAAAGGTCTTCTGGTATTGCTTTCTCTCTCTTGGAATCCTTTCCTTTACTAGGAATTACCTAGAATAGATGGAACTCCCCTACTATCGATTTCATTTTCCCCTGTCCTCTTTTAGTTCTTACCACTTTTGTTTCTGCCCTGTGGCTGAAACACACTGATTTGAGGTTTTTCCGTACTGCGTTCTGTCCTGCCTATGCCATCTATCTAATGTCCTTGCACTTGGCATGCTGTACCTCCAACCAGGTTTAGGATGAGCAATGAAGGAGGAGCTATGGATTGGTTGTGGTATTTGTGGGAATGGACTTGTGTTTCATCAGACCCAGACAAGTTTGATTTGCCTCTGCTGTCTTTGGAAGGGTTTCTACAAAGGAACCACTAAGTGGCTGAGATGCCAGGGAGAATTCTCATTTTAAGAATTGGTGGGTATTAACAAAGATGTGTTACTTTTTGACCTCTTAGGATATGCTAGACACTGTGCTTGACATTTCATTCTAAATATCCTTCCATCCATCCATCCAACAAATATTGCCTATCATGGACAAGTGACTTCCACAGAGGAAGACAAATGAGACCTAGCCCCTTGTATAGATGCAGTCTGGTGGTCTCTATGGAAGAAGGAAAGTGTAAAACTTATCAACTCCTTGGAAAAACAAGACAAGTACCCAGCGACTGGCCAGAGCAGTGAACCGTATGGTCTCACAGAGCTGTGCCTTTTCATAAGAGGAACCAGATTCTAGTTTGGAATGACCAGAAAAATGTGTCACAGAGAAGATGGGATTTGCTCTGCACCTTAGAGATTGGGGAGGATTTATCATGGTAAGGTGAAGACTGGTTTCGCCAAGGGAAGGGGATTGATGGTATTCATGGAGGTTTCAAACTGAGCACAAGCTTGGTGTGTTTCAGGGGGGTGAATGTGGTTTACCTGGGATGATGAGTTATTATTGGGGATTTGGAAGTATAGTTAGGCCTGGGTCAAATTATGGAAGGCACTGAATGCCCACCTAAAGAGTCTGGGTTTTGTTTGACAATGGGGAGCCCCTAAAGGGGCTTTCTGGTGTGTAAGGGTGAGTAGAAAGTGTGATTTAGAAAGGTTGTGGTGCCCAGGACTTCTTGGATATGGAAGCAGGTTAGGAGTAGTGTTGCAGTATTCGTGGTGTGAAGAAATGAAGGCCAAATGAACTTTGGTGGTCCCGTACAGATAGAGGAGGGGACAGGTGTGAAAGACTGTGAAGAGAGTGCCTCATTGAAGGGTATGTTGTATGACTGGGTTTGGGGAGAGATAGAGCTCAGATGTCTAGGTAATTAGATCCTAGAACATCTTCCCTTCCCCAACTGCTTTCTTGTTTTCCTCCCGCTTGTGTGTGTGTGTGTGTGTGTGTGTGTGTGTGTGTGTGTGTGTGTTTATTTCTCTGTTGCATGTACAAGGGAAGATGTGGTAGGCAGCCTCTAAGATGATGCCAGTGATTCCCACATCCTGGTATTGATGCACTTAGGTGATTCCCTCCCCTTCAGGGTGGGCTGGACCTAGGGACGTGCCACTAACAAACAGAATATATCAAAACGAATGTGATGTCACGTCTGAGGTTAGGTTACAAAAAGACTGTGGCTTCTATCTTGTTCACTCTTGCTCTTCCTGGAAGCCCCCTGCCATCTCATGAGCCACCTTATGGAGAGGCACGGGAGCATGGAACTGGGGGAGGCCTCTGGCCAACAATCAGTGAAGAACTGAGCCCTTGGTCCAACAGCCCATGAGGTGCTGAATCTTGTCAATAGTCATGTGAGTGAGTTTGGAAGCATATTTTTCTCCAGCCAAGCCTTGAGATGAGACGACAGCCCTAGCCCATGCATGTGAGAGACCCTGGGGCAGAGGCACCCAGTTAAGTTGTGCCTGGATTCTTGACCCCCCTAAACTATGAGATAATTAGTGTTTGCTGTTTTAAGTTGTTAAATTTGGGGATAACTTGTTGCATAAGATTGCATAGCTAATATAGAATGCTTTGCATATGAAATGATGAGATAACAAAGGCAAAATTCCTTGGTCCTCATTTGAGCTTCCTGTGAATTGTCTACCATCCTTGCCAGCTTGGTGGGACTGGTTTACTCTAGTATCTCCTACATGTTGAGTTTGGTAGTTTACCTTTATCTCTGGGTACTCCAGTTTTTTGCTTTTTAGACTCAATCACTATTCTATGGAAAGAATTCACCAATGACAAGGTCATGATGTAACTGTTGGAAACAAGCCCTTACTGATCATGATGCTGTTGCACTGGTGCCCTTACAACCCTGCCATCCTTGAGGTGTGTGGAGAGTAAAGTGACAAAGGGACTTGAGCCCAGTGGTTGGGAGCTTCTAGAAAATTCTCTTCTCTCAGGGGCCATTTTGAACCACCCAAAAAACCAAAGGTGGCTTCTCTGGAGGAGTCAGGTCACCTCAGTCTCAGAGAAATAAGGTAGTGGTCCAGTATTTTATTTTATGTTTTTACTTTCATTTTAATTTTTTTTTGGTCCAGTATTTTAATAAGAGTTTACACCCCCGGCCAAGTCTCTCAAGTTGAGATTACTTCTACACAGCACCCCTAAGCTGGCATGACATCCTAAATATTATTCCCTTCTAGCTGGGAGCATTTGGGTTTATAACATTTAGTAAAGTAGGGGCTGGAACCTACAAGCGGTTTAACATCTCTACAAAACTGACGTTGGCTACATTGACTGATAATCAGAACGTGTGTTTATTACCACAGTTAGAATTCTGGAGTATAATTTGCGGTTTCTACTCTCAACTTTGCCCAGTGTCTCCAGCCACTCTAGAGATCATAATACTAACTTGGTGAAACTCTAACCTACCTATGACTTAGTAACTGGAGAACATGGCTGTCAATTAAATTATACCACTGGGAGCCCAACAAGGAAGGAAGCATTGCTCATCAGACCACTAGACTTTCAGACTTGACTTTGGATGAAAACTGAGGTCAGTCAGGAATAGTATTTGGGTCAACATGGTGCGTAAATAGTGTTATATACATGTCTGTACTTACATATCAACTATACATATGGCAAATTTATGGTAGACTTGAATTCCTTCTGGTAATAAAGAGTTACAAATACTGATAGTGGCAACAAGAACCTTATACATTCTTAATAGGTACAAATTGACCCACAAAACAGTCACTGAAGGCATATTAGTATCATGTCTATGTGATAAAACTGTCTAGCAAAGGTAGAACACTTTCTTCTCTTCATGATTAATGTTTGGGAAGATAAAAGGGTATAAATATTTTTATTGTTTTGTTATCTTTCTTAGAAAAATAACAGTGGTTGATTTAATTAAAAAGGAGACGCTAACATAGACCAAATAAAGAAATCCGTTCCACAGAGACGGCCGTGGAAAATACCTGTGTAATTTGAGTACCACCTGGTTCGGGAGAGCGGTGCGTCTGATCCACAGCCTGCATTCACTTAGTCTGATTCATGTGCTGTTTTACCTCATTATTGAAAAGAAGAGAAGAGGTAATATTAGCTCTCTCATTTGAGGATATTAAGCCCCTGCTGGGGTCGAGGTGCTTGCTGTGTGTGCACCTTACTTCCTACCTAGACTGTTGCGGGGAGCTCCCTGGAGGGGACGAGGAGAAAATGACATTCCATTAGAATGAGGCATCCCTGGAATTGTTTGATGTTCTTTGTCTTAATTGAATCCATCTATCCCATCTGCCACTCTTCTCTCTAAATTTATTTCCCAAACCCACTCTCTCTGAGCATTGTAATGGGGGTGGGGGGGAATTTGTTACGTACGTTGTTACCTTTTATAAGAGCTCACCGCAGCTGGAGAGCAGGTGTGCTGTCTCTGTCGCCTTGTTAGACAAGGCTGCCTGCCTCTTCCCTGCCCCTCACATGTCGCCAGATCAAAGGGGATGGGGAGAAAAGACCCCCAGTAGCAACAGGAGTAGGGAAGAAAATAGGGATTCCAGGCTTTGGGTTATTGGTTTCCATATAAGGCCCTAGACATGTGTCTGGTCTAAATAACAGGGACTTTAGTGATAAACGGAACTACAAAAACCTACAATTTGCATTCTGACTCTGGCAGAAAGGTCCATAACGGGAATGCGTGGCCTTGAGGGACAGCTGCCTGGACAGCCCTGGCAGACTCATGGGAGGCTCTGATGTCTCAGGGCTTCCTGGAACCCCTCGGCTGCTGCAGGCTGAGGAGGCCTCTGCTCCCGAGTGTCCCTTGCTCTTCCTCAGGAGTCAGGAGAAAAGATAGCATCTCTTTGGCATCATCAAATTTTTAAAAATTAAAAAAAAATTTTTATAAGATTTTATTTATTTGACAGAGAGAGATCACAAGTACGCAGAGAGTTAGGCAGCAGGGGGGGGGCAGGCTTCCCGCTGAGCAGAGAGCCCAATATGGGGCTCGATCCCAGGACCCTGAGATCATGACTTGAGTCAGAGGCAGAGACTTTAACCCACTGAGTCACCCAGGCACCCCCAGAGAAATCACTTTTGGCCCTTCATCTAAATATAAATATAGACAAACGTTAAGACTCATGTGCACTTATTAATTGGAGCAAAGCCCAGCCCCCCGACCTCCCACCCCTCCAAACTCACCGGTTCATATAGCTGGGGAGGCGGAGCAGGGTGAGCGCGGGCTTGAGATCGGCAGGTGGTAAATGAGAATTGCTCTTCAGTCATTTGCTTGAGAACCCTTCTTCATCCCACCCAACCTCAGTTTTACAGTCTGTTAAATGGGTACCAAGGCTCTTCTCTTCATATGGTTGTGAGGATGAAGTGAGATCCTGGCTATGGAGCCCCCAGCCGAGGGCCTGGTGCACCGTGGAGCACTGTAATTGTTTGCTATGATTATTACTTTAGCTACAATGCGTTGTGTAGACAACAGCGGCTAGTCTGAAACAGGCTGATCCTCTGACGCTGGGAGGGCTCCTGTGGTTGCTTCTGACCATCCTTCTATTTAGAAAGGAAACCAAAGCTCCTGTTCCTTTGTATGGGCCTACTGTCCCACTTCCACTGGCGGAGACTTCTGTCAGCAATCTTCTGCCTGAAACTTCATTTGATGTGGACTTCAGGGCTGCGTGCATACCCCTTTGTTCTGGGGAAGGCCCTACAAGACTTTTCTGTTCTGCCCAAATTCCATGTGCCTGGAGGCAAAACTGCTTTTGCTTGGCCCGGTAAATAGTTGTCCTGATAATAAGCCAAGTGGGGTCTCCACAAATTACTTCCTCCCTCCAAAAGCAATTTATTGTCAATATTATATTCTAAAGGTTACATGTGGATGTATTCCTATGAGACAGTGAAACAGTAATGATAAGGAGAAAATTCCTTTTGAGTATTTCCTTCCAAAGTGGACATATCCCTGCTCCCAGGTCACTTCCATACACCCCAAATCTGAAGGTGGTTGTCCAAGCCATTCTCTAGATGTCTCTCTGCTGTTTATATTTATCATTACAGGCATAGATGGTATTGCCACATGTGTGCTCCTATTTTCTTTTGAACACAAACAGCATCATTTTGTGGAGAGATGGGGTTTGTCCCTGGCTGAGAAAGAAGACTCGCATGAGCTTTTAAAACAAGATCGACAGGTGCAACAGACTGTTTTGTGAATATTTTTCTGTAGCAGTTTTCTTTTGTCACACATAATGACTGCATGTCATTATAGGTAGAAATGCCTCCTTTTAAAGTGCTGCATACTATTCCATAAGATGTTCTGGAGTCTGTTTTCCTAGTGATCGGCATTGAGGTTTCTGGTTTTACAAAAAACAGAATGGTCAGCATCTTTATTTTTAGATCTGCTTCCCGGGCACATGAGGGAGTATTTCTACCTAAAAGTAGAACTGCTGGGTGTGTGCATTTTAAATTTTCGTAGGTCTGCCAAAATATCTTCTGAAATAGCTGATTGATTCTTGCTCCCACTAGCAGCATAGGATGGGCCCATTGTCTCGTGCTCTAATTCCTACCCAAAGTTTTCAAACATTTTAATTTTGCCAGTGTTAGGGTAAAAACATATCTTGTTTAAAATTTGTGCTTCCCTCATTTCTGAAATACTTTTGAGCATTTGTTCTTATGTCCATTGTATTTTCACTCTGTAAATTGCTGTTAATAACTTTTGATGATTTCTTATTGGCATTTTCAGATCTTTTTATTGACTCTTGGGAATTCTCTATACATTCTAGATTGACAGCTTTTGTCTGAAAATAATGTAATTTTCCAGCATGATGCTTGTCTTCTTTTAACCTTGTGTGTGACGTATTTTCTATGCACATTTTTTTTTATTTGGTTGTAGTTAGGTGTATTAGATTTTTTCCTTGAGGCTTTTTGTCTTTTTTGTCTTGCTTAAGAAGACCTTCCCAAGGTCACAAAATATTTTCTTATATTCTTTCTTTATGCTTTACAGGTTTTTGTTTTTACATTAAGCTCTTAGATATTTTTGGTTAACGATGTGAAGTAAAAACTTAATTTTTGATCTTTTCCCAGTTACCAATTTCCCCAGGCGTATACTGAAGAGCTTAGCCTTTCTTTCCACAGAGATCCTTCATATACTCACTTCCCAAATACAAAGGTCTGTTTCTGAGCTCCCTTTTCTGTTCCACGGTTTGGCCTGTTTTTTCCATACCAGTCCACAGTTTAATTGCTCTTGTTTTATAATATGTTTTGCTGGTGTATCAGAGAAAAAAATCTTTCTTTTCCACTATGGACTGAGAATCCTCTGTCTTGGTCTGTTTGGTTTGCTGTAACAAATTACCACGGACTGAAGGGCTTAAAAACAACAAAAATATCTTGCTCACAATTTTGGAGGCTGGAAGTCAGGGACTGTGATGTTGGAAAATGCAGTGTTCAGTGAGGGTGTCTTGGTTCATAGACAGCACTTTTTTACCATATCCCCACGGGGTAGAAGGGGCGAGCTAGCTTTCTAGAGTCTCTTTGATAAAGGGTCCACCTTTACAACCCACTCTTCTCCCCCAGGCCCCAAAGGCCCTACCTCCTGACACCATTACCTTCAGGAGTAGGATTTCAACCATATGAATTTGGTTGGGACACAATGATTCAGACCACAGTACTCTATTTCTTGGGAAGTATTTTTTATTCCTGAGAAACGTGTTATAGGTGTCATTGTTCAACAGTTGTCATGGGGACATCTCATGGCAGAGACTGGGCCATGTGAGGAAGATCTTTGGAAACCTGACCTCATGCCTATTTCATGGCTACTGTAAAGTTTGGGCCTAATGCCCACAACCAGCTTGGACTCTTGGGGAAAGCCTCCCCCAAGATGATTTACCAAATATCTCAGCCTTAGGAAAATGAATTTTTTTAAAAGATTTTATTTATTTATTTGACAGAGAGAGCAAGTAGGCAGAGAGGCAGGCAGAGAGAGAGGAAGGGAAGCAGGCCCCCTGCTGAGCAGAGAGCCCGATGCAGGACTCGATCCCAGGACCCCGAGATCATGACCTGAGCTGAAAGCAGTGGCTTAACCCACTGAGCCACCCAGGCCCCCTAGGAAAATGAATTATTGAGACATTATCCTTCCAACTATCTGAAAAGGCCAACCCCTGTGGTTAGTGGTTGAGACTCTATGGGGATATTCCCATCTGTCTGTCATTCCAGGGTGAGAAGAAGGAGCCATGAGCACTAGAGGCTGAAGGAGAGGGTCGCAGACCTGGGAAGAGGGCTGAGCTCTCCCCGGTGTGGGGAGCAGGTAGGTAAGAAGAGCCTCCAATGGGCCAATTGCCGGGCCTGGTAGTGTCCAATAGCAGACCCCTTCTGGGATGACCTGGCTATGAGTCAGTAACCAGTCATAAGGCTTTCTGTGTTGTCTTTACTTTTGCTTCCATCAAAGTTTTAAATGGCCTGATCTTAGGTAGGGGCATTGTGGGAAATTGAGTCATATCGCCATAAATGTAAGGTTATGTGATCGCCATAGATATAAGTTTGCAAGTTGCTAGCTTTCCTTCCTGCCAACCCTGTGTGGGAGCAACACCATTATTTGAAAGAAGATGGCTGTTCCCACAACCCAGGAAGTGGCTAGGCCTAGAGCAAGCAGGGGACAGCCCCCAGCAGTTCCTAACGCCTTTCTTCTAGGCCCAATCTGATACCCTCAAAAGGAGGAAATCCTGAAAATGAGAGGCCAGAGTTTGGGTGATCTTTATATGACAGAAAATAGAAGCCTGGTATCCTTAAGTTCATCAAACAGTCCCTGTGGAACTTAGAGTACAGACCAGGTCTCTGTCTGGAGGCCTGCTGACTCACAGATGACTACGTCCCAAGAATGATACGAGGGCTAAAAATGCCATTTCCATATAGGCCAGTGCTTCTCAACCAGGGTTGATTTCGCCACTGCCCCTCCTCACTCCAAGGATATCTGGCAACGGCTGGAGACATCTGTGGTTGTCCTGATGGGCTGGGGTGTACTACTGGCATCTAGCAGGTACAGGCTGGGGATCCTGGTAAAAATCCTGCCATTAGGTGAACGGGAAGATTTCTCCAGCCCCAAATCCTAGCGATAAGATCCAGAAACCCTGATGTAGGACAACCAATTGCTAGTTTCCTCTCTTTTTTTTTCATTTCCAGAGAATGAATACCTAAACCCCAGCAACTTCTTTGCCATAATGGGCTTCCTTCCTCTCACAGAAACCAGTAATAGTACGGCAGGGCTGTGAGACCCATCGTCCATCGCTACGAGTTAAATCCTAGGTTTTTGCCTTTTCAGTGCATGAAAGCCAAATTATATTATTGGATGAATTGGTAGAATCAAAGGAAATGGATATAGTTCTTATGCAATAATCAAGTAATGTGGTTGCCTCTTTCTCTTTGAATCCCTTACAGATCATGACTTACCTACTCTACGGGGAAAGTTGATCAGTGCTAAGACACCCATGTGAGGTAGCTCTTATTATTCCCAACTTATGGATGATAAAAGTGAGGCACAGAGTGGAAGTAAAGCATGGTGCCCTCCCTCTGGTTTCTTATATTGTAAAGTTATCAAACACCTGGCCTTGGCCATTGTGCAGGTTGTGTACTGCACAACGGGGCCACTTTTAAGGGAGCACCATTCTCAGGACAGACATAGATTTATTGTGACAATATTCTAGGCAGATGGCACAAAAGTGGCTTGTTCTAACAAAATCAGGACTATGAAGCAATTTTCTAACAGAAGTTAAGCTTCTTCAGGAAAGTACACCTCTCCCTAATGCTTGTGAAAGCGCTAGATGGACTAGCAGCAAAGAAGGGGCTTATTGATGACTCTCTCTATGTTAGCAGTTCAGCTGGGAGCTGTGTGGGAAATAGAGTGCTTTGCGTGATGGAATAAATAGAACAATCTTGCTATCTAAATGTGCTTGTTCTGTTATGGTTTAAGTCATCCTAAGCTTGGTTTGAAGGGGGAGACATTGACATGTATATCAGTTTATAAATTTGGCAGCAGGAAGTGCAAAGAGTGTCGTTTCAATTATGGATTGACCCATGATTGATTTACCAACGTCAATCAATGGCTCCTCGGGTGTAATCAACACCAAGAGATGGCAGGTACTGGACCCTTAAGAGGATGGGGGCAAATGTTGCAGCATTGATCAGCTGACGAGCTCCAGGTCGGCCCCCCACAGGAAGCATCAAATCCAAGTAAAATACTGTAAGGTGGGAATAGCTTTGGCCCGTTGTAGCTACGTAACCATCTCTGTAACACACAGACTCCACTCTCTGTGCTCGACTTTGTTCTGAATCTTCAGTGTGTGCCATTTCATGGTGCTTTTAGGGAGGAAAGGCCTCACCAGTTGCCTCAGTTGAGAAGGCTTTAATTTTTCTACCTATGCAAAACCGAGGCATTCACAGACTCTGGCTAAGCCAAAAAAAAAAAAAAAGGGTCTTTTTTAATGCCTAGTAAACAGTCAAGTTTGGGTGGGAGGTGGGGTATGTAAAGGAATTGCAACCCTCATTTCATAATTGGAATGAGAGAGGCTGACAGACTGGCCTGGCCTGGGCCTGTGCCAGATGGCACAGACTGAGTAGCTGCTTTCACCAGGGGTGGAGGGAGATGTGTGTGTAGTCAGTGACTGGAGAACGGGAGGGCTTGGGGCAGAGGAGAAATCTGAGCTGGGAAAGATGGGGGGGGGGGTCTTGAATAGCCGGTGGGCAGAGCATGCATTGGGGACAGGGGCCTTCTTCAGTGAGCGCCTCAGGTCACATAGACAATAATTCCCTACAACAAAGCCCTTAGTGGAAAATAGGCAAGTCTCAAGGGGATTCGGAAACAGGAAGAGTTTGAAAGTGTTACACAATGTTTCCAAGATTAAAATCTACAGTATGAGATAACTTGAGTATAATACTGTGTTCTTAGGCAAGTGGCAGATTTCTTGGAGAAATACTTTTTGTCAAGAATGAATCTCTAGGGGTGCCTGGGTGGGTTAAAGCCTCTGCCTTCGGCTCAGGTCATGATCCCAGGGTCCTGGGATCAAGTCCCACATCGGGCTCTCTGCTCGCCAGGGAGCCTGCTTCCTCCTCTCTCTGCCTGCCTCTCTGCCTACTTGTGATCTCTGTTTGACTTGTGATCTCTGTCTGTGAAATAAATAAATAAAATCTTAAAAAGAAAAAAAAAAGAATGAATCTCTAAAACGAGGGCTCTGTGGACAGGAGCTCATCAGGTGAGAAACTTGAACTTTTCAAGACTTTTTAGCCATCTGGCCGGCGTGTTCAGAAATGGTACCTGATAGCGCTGATAAAAGGGATCTCTGTGTTCATGCTTTACTCTAATACTCCAACCCTGGGTCGTTATCAAAGGCAAGTTAGACAGATTTTTCATCCCAAGTAGGATGACCACATGGCTGAGTTTGCCTGGGGAGTCCCGGATTATGCAAAATTATTAATAGCTTGTCCTTCCAGTCTCAAAAGTGTCCTGGTTTTGGTGATACATTATATGGCTGCCCTAATTTGAAGTGATTCATTGTGGACTTCTTTTGCTTACTCTGCGAATCCTCAGTGACCAAAAGGGATGCCTCCGCCTCAAGGATATTTGCCCCCATGTGCATTCTGTCTTTTTGAAATGGTTATATTTTTCTCCTTGCATATAAAGGAATTTTTACAAAGCATTCAGAAGAAAAGCAACATAAATGACTTAAACCTAGAAATCAATGTTAATATTTGGTAGACTATTAGAGTAATACTCGATCTATTTAACTCTATCTATACCTTTCATATATTTATATATTTTTAGATCCCAATCTCGAAACTAAATGACTTTACTTGGAATAGCATTCCATATATACATATATAGGTATGGATACTACATCAAATTGTATATTTAGAACTGTATAATAATGTAGTCAACATAGATAAAACCACCCTTTAAAAATAATCACTTTTTAAAAAAAACGATTTTATTTATTTACTTGACAGAGATCACAAGCAGGCAGAGAGGCAGGCAGAGAGAGAGGGGGAAGCAGGCTCCCTGCTGAGCAGAGAGCCCAATGCGGGGCTGAATCCCAGGACCCTACCCTGGGATCATGACCTGAGCCAAAGGCAGAGGCTATAACCCACTGAGCCACCCAGGTGCCCCTAAAATAATCACTTTTTAAAAAAGATTTATTTAAGGACGCCTGGGTGGCTCAGTTGGTTAAGCGGCTGCCTTCAGCTCAGGTCATGATCCCAGTGTCTTGGGATCAAGTCCCATATCAGGCTCCTTGAGCCTGCTTCTCTCTCTGTCTCTGCCTGCCACTCTGTCTGCCTGTACTCGCTCTCGTGCTCTCTCTCTCTCTGACAAATAAATAAATAAAATCTTAAAAAAAAAAAAAGATTTATTTAAGAGAGAGAGAGGGCCTGAGCAGGAGTGGCAGAGGGAGAGGGAGAGAGAACCTCAAGCATACTCTGTACTGAGCACAGAACCCAAAGTGGGGTTCAGTTTTACAACCATGAGATCACGATCTGAGCCAAAGCCAAGAGGCTTAACCCATTGCACCAGCCAGGCGCCCCTTTAAATAACCACTTTCAAAGATTGTGTTGTCTTCTAGTGAATGCCTGTTCTTAAACTAATATATTTAATTCCTTAATTGGGGGCAGTTAGATTGTTTCTTTTATATATTTTATTAACAATGTTATAAGAAGTGTTTCTTTTTTTTTTTTTAAGATTTATTTATTTATTTATTTGACAGAGAGATCACAAGTAGACAGAGAGGCAGGCAGAGAGAGAGAGAGATTGAGAGAGAGAGAGAAGCAGGCTCCCCGCTGAGCAGAGAGCCCGATGCGGGACTCGATCTCAGGACCCCAAGATCATGACCTGAGCCGAAGGCAGCGGCTTAACCCACTGAGCCACCCAGGCGCCCTATAAGAAGTGTTTCTATAGCTAAATCTTTTCTCACATTCATGGTTATTTGGGATGCTTTCTTATAAATAAAACTGATGGTAAGTCAAAGGGGCTATGTATTTAAAATTTTGAATATGTCAAACTTGGCAATCATGTGGGAAAATTCCTACTCCCTACCTCATCTGTGGTGTATCTTTCTTTTTTCATCTTTCAGCCCAACAGGAAAGAATTTCATTTCTTGTTTATTTCAGTTGTATCTCTGATTATTGATTTTTTAAATTTATTTTTTAATAAATCACTTATTTTTCTACTAGAGTGTACACCTTTCTCTTATTGAATTATGAAAGCTCTTTATATATTAAATAAATTAAAGCTTTGTGTTACAAATTGTAAGATTTTTTCCTGATGTACTATTTGTCTCTTCATTTTATTTCTGGCGGGTTTGTGTATGCATGTGCGTATATATGGATTCAGAAGATTTTTATACAGTTACACCTATCAGTCTTCTCCTTTGTGGAGTTATATACTTTTTTTAAGGACCAAGTTTTCAGGAATTAACCCGTGAAATTTTCATAATCTGATCTGTTTCAAATTTACCAGTATGGTCCTTGTATTAGATGAGCTGCAATTTTGTTTCCATTTCTCCAGTTCAGGCTGTCCCCCAGATGGGGTTCAGTCACTTCACAAACTCACAGATAAGTTATGCAAGTAGGAACTGGTGATAAGCATTTTCCTCAACCACGAAACATGTATGGCTCCCTTCATGAAAAGCTGTAATGGGAATTAGAAAGGACCAGTTTGTTTAGATTCTTTGTGGAGTGAATCATCACTGCCCCATTGATATGCTTTATAATTGCACTGGTGTGATCTCAAGACAGCTGTGGCATCAACCCTAAGTTCTATTTACTATGCAAAGAAATGCCATGGCCTGCCATAGCTCCCCCAAAGCAAGCAGCTTTCCATGGAACGATGCCCCTGGGCTTCATGGCAGCATTACTTATCTGATGGGGAGGGCATTCTAGCAAATGCACATCTTGTTCTAGCTGGGACTGTTGGGGGTGAGCTTGTCTCTGGGCTTCTCTGCTGGCTTGCTGGGCTGAACCACATGTGAGCCTCAATTACTTCTTCATTTTTCAAGTTAGACCTGTGCATACTACTCTCTCTCCTTGGCCCTCGCCCTTGCCTGCTTGGCCCTCTCGGTGTTTATTCTAGGGAGCAGGGAGAGAAGAGAATCCTCTTCCACTTACATGCCTCAGGGAAGTCCCTTGATTGTCCTCAACCCCATTCCCCATTTGCCCAGAGCCCTCCCGCAGGGTGATGGAGGGGAGGACTTGAGCTCCACTGAGGGCTGAGTGTGACATTGATGATCACTGTCACCATGATAATGACATAGGGTGACTGTCTCTGTTCTCAGCTGTCAGAGCGTTTCCCCTGCTCTTTAGCCGTGAGGACTTCAGGGACCAGCAGAGGCAATCTTGGGATACCAGATCCCACCAACTGACACTTTCTCTAGAGAACCCTATCATGGCGGGAGTGTGGGCATGGGGACCAAGCCCATATACCACAGCAGGTCTTTGCTGTCTGGTTTTGTCAGACCCTGCAATACATGCAGGGTGCCTGGGTGGCTCAGTTATTGGGTGTCTGGCTTCAGCTCGGGTCATGATCCCAGGGTCCTGGGATAGAGCCCCACATGGGGTTCTCTGCTCAGCCGGGAGTCTGCTGCTCCCCCTCCCCTGCTTGTACATGCTCTGTCAAAGAAATAAACTCTTAAAAAACCATAATACATGCAATTACTGTAGACTAACCTGCTCCTGCCCACAGGGAATGGGGGGTGTGGTGCTACTCTGGGAGCCAGACCAGGGCCTTGAAAATAGTTTTTACTATGGAAGGACCCTATTATGGATCTGAGCAGCCCCTTTTCCAGAGGCTTTTAGATGAGGTCCATCAGGGGTCCCCTCAGTTTGGGAAAGACACACCCATTTCCTTTCTGCCTTATCAGTGCCCTTTGGTCTCTCCATATTCTCTTATCCAATATCTCCAGAGCCAAAGAACTAATTTGGCCGCAACATAATCCTCCTCAGAGTGCTGGAGAGGGAGAGAAACCAAATGTGAGCTCAGCTCAAACCGTCTTCAGTGGCCAAGGCTCACTCGTAAATAATTTTCGTCTTGTTACCCATTCACTAATCATATATCCTCCCGATGGGTATTGGCAGCATGTCAGAGGTAGCTCACTTATGAAAAGACGCTACAGTTTCCAAACCCATTCTGGCTCTTCATGAGTCTGGAAATTGGGGAAACCAGCTATACTAAAGGAACTATAGGCCCATTTCTTTCTTTCTTTTTTTTTTTCCCTCCTTTTGAGGGCGAGGTGGGGTGTGTTGGAACAGAACAATATCCATATGTTTATTCATTGAGGAAACACGGAGCCTTCCTCTGGCAGGCACCACCAGAGGAGCGGGAGAGAGAAATCCTGGATACGTAATGGGTCCCCATTTTGCAAAGGCATTTCTCAGAGTCACTAATGACACCCCAAAGACATGAGGTGCTAATCCCCAAGACCAAGGTGTGTACTACCTATGGGAGCATGTGGTCAAGTCTGTATCCTTTTAAGAGGGAGGCAGAGGGAAATTTTACACAAAAAGGGGAGTAGGTGATGCAAAGATGGAACAGATAAAAATTTGAAGGTGCTGGCCTTGAAGATCGGGGTGATGCAACCCCAAGCCAGGAAACCGCAGCCGCCACCCAAAGCTACGAGGGGCAAGACTGTCTCCTAGAGCCTCCGGAGGGAGCGCACAGCCCTTTGACACCTTGATTTTGGACTTCTGGCCTCCGGAATTATGAGAGAATAAATTGTAGTTGTTTTAAGCTCCCAAACGTGGTAATTTGTTACACAGCCCCAAGAAACTAATAAAACATCCTCGCATATAAAACGGGGACAAGGATCTAGAGGATAGTTTTCAGGCAGGTGGCGTCACAGGCATCTGAAAGTCCGTTTATTCATTCCCTCGGCAAATATTTATTGAGTACAGTTGTTCCAGGCATAGGAGAGAGAGAATAAGGCTGACTGTGTCCCCACTGATACTAGGGTGGAGGGAGGGAGCAAGTAGTAAAGAGGTACATGAGGAACATGAACCAGGTAACTTGAGTTTTCAATAAGTGCTTTAAAGAAAACAAAACAAGGTGGTGGGGAATTGGGGAGGGAACTATTTTAGATTGGGCAGTAGGAGGGCCTTTCTGATGAGATAATCTCAGAGCTGAGCCCTGAATATCAAGAAGGAGTTACCATCTGGACGAAGCTTTCTAATTGGTGAGAGTTGTAAGTGCAAATGCCCTGAGGTAGGTATGAGCTTAATGTGCTTGAGCTTAATTGTGCCCAGAAAGACCAGATCCCTCCATGTCAGCGTGGATAGCCACATCTCACAGAGGGCTGCGGGGTTCTGTTGGAGGCCCTGTCCTGTGCAGTTTTCTTTGTTTGTGACTAAATTAGAAGTAAACATACGAGTCATATAAATCAAGTGTGGGTCACATGAGCTGGTAGGACTTATATTTAGTTAGATGTCAGGGATTGGCTTTTAAAATATCTTGGCAGGTGTGAACAAAACTCTAAAGATAAAATTTGACAGGGACAAAATATGAAATTACTTGCCTTAATCAGTACTTGTGTGAAGGCCCTGAAACTCAGTATCAGCAAACAACCTGATGGTGAAACTCCTTTACGGCTTTTTATGGCATGGAGGACAGCTCAAGAGAGGAGGCAGCCACGGGGCTGTTTCTGGAGCACTGAGTGGGCATTACATTTTACGGGGCCACAGAAACAGTTTATTCATTCATTCATTCATTCATTCATTTAAGCAATGAATAAATGTTTGGTGGACACCTATGTACCTGCTGTGGGGAAAAACCACTGTATAGGATACAGCATTTGCTGACCTCAGAGAGCTTCTAGGGAGAAGAGAGACACTCTAGATTTAATTATGTAACTGCAAATCCACTGTCTCCTCCCAATCTTCACATTTCTGGCTAATTCTCACCTGCTCCTTCCACATCATCCCAATAACAACTCCCAGTCAGTCTGTCCAGCATGCCTGGACGTCTTCCAGGATGCCACCCTCTTCACCCAAGCCCAGCCAAGCCTCAGTTCCCATCAATTCCTATCTTTATTTCTGCATTAAATTTTTTTTTCCCGATTATAAACTGTGGTAATAAAAGGGCAAAATCAAACATCACAGAACTATGCAACACAGAAAAGAAAAAAATCCCCTATTAATTCATCTTGCTTCCCCAGAAATAGCCACCATCAAGAGGTTTGTGCATTTTCTCCAACTTTTAAAAATCTAGCTCTCTTTTATTTACAAAAAAAATAAAATGCATTTTTTAATTTTTAAAATTTAAAAATGGAACCATAGTCTTATAAATTTTTTTAGCTTGATCCGCATGAATACAAGAAGATCTCCCCTGTTTTTTAAATGGCTGAGTCATACTGCATTTTATGAATGTACCACAGTTTAGTGTCTTATTGATATGTGTACTGTTTCCACTTTCCACTATTCTAAACATGTTACCACCAAACTTGTTCTGCAAAACCTTCCCAATGAACTGGTGGGAGTATTTCTTCCTAAAGGATGAGTCCCTGGAGGTGGGAACCCTGGGGCGTAGGGTCTGAAACATCCAAATGACAGTTGTGGCCATACTTTACAATTCAGGTGGTACCTGAATGACAGTGCACATCAGAGTGCATTTTTATCAATAATCATAATCTTTTTTCTCTGACAGGCAGGAGACAATCCTATATTGTTTGCATGAACCATGTTTGGCCTACAACCAAGATAAAGGATATGCAGACATATGCAGGTCACCTGTGTATGTCAGAGAGGCCACAACTGCTGAGGCCTGAAATTAACCAGGCGGGGGGTGGTGACAGGTAACCGCAGCATGCTGGGCAGTTCACACTGCACGTACAAAGGCCCTGTGGTGAGAGCATGCCTGGCCTGTCCATGGCATCGGAAGGGTTCTCAGGGAAGCAAAGAGCAGGGAGCAAGGGGAAGAGTGAAGAAGAGGCAAAGGTTAAACTCTGCAGGGCCTTGAGGTTCATCTTATGGGTTTTGGATTTTATGCCAAGAGAAATGGAAGCCAGTGGAAAGTTTTTGAACAATCTGACATGATTGGACTAGCATTTGGAGCAGATTCCTCTGGCTGCTGTGTGGAGAACAGATGAGGAAGAGGAGAGGCTGGAAGCTAAGAGAACACGAGGTAGCTTTTGGCTTCCAGGTAGGAGATGGTGGTAACCTACCCCAGGGCAGAACCTGGACTCGGGTGGAGGCCCAACAGATGTACCCTAGAGAGAGTGGCTAGACTTTGGAGGGACTGAGACGGAACAGGGCTCGATAGGAATGGATGGGAACTGAGGCTTGGCTGGGCTTGGGTGGGGAATGTGCCATCCTGGAAGATGCCCAGGCGTGTTGGACAGACTGACTGGGAGCTGTTACTGGGATGATGTGAAAGGAGCAGGTGAGAATTAGCCAGAAAAGTGAAAATCAGGAGAAGACAGTGGCTTTGCAGAGCCATCTCGCTGCAGTTTCCCGTGTGCCCACAGCTCCAGCCCACAGGCTGACCCTGAGATTCTGCCACGCCGGCCACAGGGGGGCTGGGAGAGCTCCGGAGCCCCAGCTGTGATGTGGTCTGGTGTGAAGCCTGCCCGTGACGGGGATGGTGCCAGATGGAGCGGACGCTGTCCTTTGGGGGGTGGCAACATCTGGAAGTAGGGACACGGGAAAGGTCACATGAGGGGAGGGCAGAAAGTGGGAGTCAACAGGAAGGAAGAAAGGACGAAGAGAGGAGCAGAGGCAGAAGGGGTAGAAGGATCACAGAGCACGGGGAGGACTGGTGGCCCCACCTGCCTGTGGCCGGGGAACAGAGCCAGTCTTGCTTGCCCAGCTGTGAGGCTGATTCTTGGGAGGACCCCAAACAAAGCACTGACCTTCTCAAAGGCTCTGTTTTGTCCCCTCGACCATGAAACAGATGCCACAATATCTTTTTGTTCGGCTCGAGAGGATTGAAAGGCACATGAGAGAGTGAAAGAAGGTATTTGCAGCCCCGAAGACCACTAGAGAACCAGTATCTAGATTCAAACCAGGAGAAATCTACAAATCAATAAAGAAAAAACAGCCAACCCCATGGACAAACGAGCAAAAGACTTGAACAAGCGGTTACTGAAAGGAGATAGAGCATGACTCAAAAATACATGGAAATACATTCAACCTCCTTAATGAGGGAAATCCAGTGAGGCTCCACGTGCAACAACACAGACGAATCCTATAAACACAGCGTTGAGCACAAGTAACAAGATCAAGATGAATGCATGAAGTAGGAGTCAATGCATTTAAAGTTTAAAAAGAAAACTACCACTAAAACTATAATTAAACACTTCACATGTCCATCAGATTTGCAAAATTTGAAAAATCTGTTAATACCAAGTACCAGTGAAGAGTGTGTGGAGAACCAGAAATCTCAATGCTGCTGGTGGGAATGTAGATGAGTATAAGCATTTTGAAAAACGCTTCAGCATTATCTAGGAACCTGAAGGCTGACGCATTGCGCAACCCAGTAATTCTATTCTTGGACGTGCACCTCTGGGAAGAACGTCTTATATACAAGCTTGTCTATAACTTTGTCCATCACCTCATGCTAGAAACAACAGAAAGATCCATCAACTGTTCAGTGAATACATAGATTGTGAAATATTCACACGGTGGAATACTATACAGCACCAAAAAATGAATGGGCTATGCTAGGGGGAACAACATGAATGAATTTTACAAACACAATGTTGAACCAAAGAAATAATGTGTACTATATGATTTTACTTTAAAATTTATAAATTGGGAACACTAAACTCTATATAATGGAGATTATATTGTGTAGCATATATTATCGAGCAAGCTATCAAGAAAAGCAAGGGAGCAATGATCACAAAAGTTGGAAGGCTGGTTGTTTCTGGGAAGCAGAGGGTTCTGGGATAGACAGGGATACTTGGGGCCTGGTTGGGGGCGCTCCTGCAGTGTTTGGACGTCTTTTATTTCTTGACCAAGGAGGTCATTATCCTAGTGTTTGCTTTGTGATTGTTCATTATGCTGTACATTTGTTTTGAACACTTTAATCTAAGAGTATTTTATTTCACAATTTAAACAGGTTTAAAAAAAAGAAAAGATAGCTAACACTTGTAAAATGCTTGGCACAGTGCCTGGCCCATATTAAAAGCTCAACAGATGGCAATTTTATTTACTGTTATAACCTAGTTGTTAGAGCTGCACTGTATCCTAAGCAACCTTCCAGCTCCTGCACTCAGCGCCAGTTTCCGTGAGGCCTGGCTTTGAGGTGGAGATTCTGGACCCTTCTGGTTCCCAGAGTGGCCTCCTGATAAATCTCATTGCTTCGTTCAGCCCTTCTCACTGGATGTGCGGTGGTTTACTGGACTGCCTCAGACTCTACCAAAGTGTGCTGCCAAATTTTGGCAAGTGGTTAAACTTTTTTTTTTTTTTTTTTTTAGTGTCTCTGTTGCTAAGCAATTCCAGAAAGTGAGATTGCTGAACTGAGGGCCATGGGACATGGCCTACAGCCAGAGGCCAGCCTGCTGGCTGGTCAGAGGTCGGGAATTAAAGGCGGCCCCTGGCGGCAAGCTGGTGCCAAAGAATCGAGGACGCGCTATTACTTGACCTGCTGAGAGTCTATCGGGCCACACCCAAAGAGGGCTGATTCAGGTGACCCCAGGGTAACCGTGGGTGCTGTTTAAACCCTTCAAGCGTGTGGCCCCCAAACCTGGTATTCCACAGAAAGGTTGACTGCCCCTGATTTAAAGGAAACTGAGATGTCTCTGCTCCTTGCATGCCGAATAATGGAATCCCCATTCCATGGTTATGGGAAGGGTGATTGTGTCTAAAAGCGAATTATAGTAAAAGCTAATAATTATGGGGTGTTCATCAGATGCCAGACACGGGCTAACATTTCAACTATTCAGGGCCTTGCTGTAGGTCACGCAGCCGTGGAGGGCTGGGACCAGGAGAAGTGTCCTTCTTACTCTCTGGTCCTGCAAGGAAGGCACAGCCCAGTGTTTAGAAATGACACTGGGTGGTGGGGTTGGGGGCAGTTTGGTACCGAGAAGCCAAAAATGTCCTAACAGCGAAATAGGGAGTTTTAGGGCCCAACACATTCTCTCCCTCTAAGCAGAGGCAGCAAATATGTTTCAGAAGAAGTTCCTGCATTGGATGGCAGGTTGGACTAAACGACTTTCAAGGTCCTTTCAAAGATGCCAGAATTCTAAGTTTGGGTCTTGGTAGAGCTTCCCACAGGGAGCTGCGCTCTACGCTTATTTTCATTTAAAATAGAGGAACCTCCAAAGTTCAGTGCATACCCTGACGTGTAAGCTATTGGAGCACTTTCATGTGGATGTTCATGAACTTCGTCAGAACTGCTGAGGCACAGGAAAATGATTTTCCCTCTGGGGTTGTTTTCTTCTAGTCTTTTAGCTGACAACAGTTGTAAAGAGGCTTTTTGACCGGCAATGAAGTAGCTTTCTTAGCTTTAGAAGCGAAAGAATTTGCATTCAACGTTCTCCCACACTTATTGCTTTAATTCCAGACCCGAGGTGCTGATCTTTTTCCTCTGGGCTCTCCTGCTGCCCCACCTACGATCTGCACGTGTTGTGTGAGGATGTGTGTGTGGTATTGGGAGGGGGGGCGTTGGAGAGCATTGGGGCTGTTTAGAATTGGCCCTTTAGAACCGAA
This sequence comes from Mustela nivalis, assembly GCF_964662115.1. Taxonomy (NCBI): domain Eukaryota; kingdom Metazoa; phylum Chordata; class Mammalia; order Carnivora; family Mustelidae; genus Mustela; species Mustela nivalis. The sequence continues at coordinate 85,481,020 of NC_139031.1, forward strand.
ATGGTATGTCTGGCTTTGTTTCCAGGGTTATAGAAACTTTTCCGGCCTATTTCCATGACTGTGTCCAGTGGAAACGCATTGCTTCCTGCTTTTCAGACTGTGCTGCCCTCCTCCAGGATAATGGGGGTGTACGGTGGCATCTCTAGCAGGAGGTGGCTTGTGTTGAGCCTTTGCCATTACCTGGTGAAACCGGCTTTGTTTTCTTAAGTAGTTTTAGGTTCATAGAGAGTACAGTGTTCCCAGCCCCCCTGCGCTCACGCACGCACAGCCTGTCCCACTCACTGCCAACATTCCGGACCAGAGCAACGCCTTTGTTACAATCCACGAACCCAAAGTCCACAGTCTATGCTATGGCTCACTCCTGGTGTTGCGCCTTCTCTGGGTTTGCTTGAAGATATAATGAAATGTATCCAGCATTCAGAATAATTTCATTTGCCTAAAAATCCCCCACGCTCCTCCTATTTAAATCCCTCCCTCTCCCCAAGCCCTGGTGACCACAAATCTTTTTACTGTTTCTGTGCTTTTGCCTTTTCTCTGATGGCACAGAGTTGGCACCCTATGGTCCGTAGCCTTTTCCGATGGACTTCTTTCACGTAGTCATATGCATTTCAGATTCCTCCATGTCCTTTTGTATCTTAATAACTAATTTCTTTTTAGCGCCGAATAACCCTCTGTTGTCGGGCTGTACTATAGTTTATTATATATCCATTCACCTACTAAAGGACATTTTGGTTGCCTCCAAGTTTTGGCAGTTGTGAATAAAGCTGCTATAGGCATCCATGTGCAGGTTTCTGTAGAAATGAGTTTTTAATTCGTTTGGGGAAACAACAAGGAGCATGATTGTTGGCTAAATGGAGAGAGTGTATTTCATTTTGAGAGAAAGTGCCATGCTGTTTTCCAGTGTGGCTCTACCATTTTGCCTTCCCATCGGCAATGAATGAGAGTTGCTGTTGTTCAGCATCCTCTCCAGGATCTGGTGACGTCATGTTCCTGATTTTGGTGATTCTAAAAGGTATGTAGTAGTTTCTCATTGTTATTTTAATTTGCAATCCTCCCATAACAGCTGTTGAAAATCTTTTCATGTGTTAATTTGCCATCTGTAGAACTTTTTCGGGGGAGAGGTCTCTCCCTATCTTTGGCCCATTTGAAAAATCGTGTTGTTTGATTTCTTATTGTTGACTTTTAGGAGTTCTTTGTATATGTTGGCTAACAGTCTTTTAACGGATGTGTCTTTCGCAAGTATTTTCTCCCAGTCCGTGGCTTGTCTGCCCATGCTCTTCAACGTACACTATTTTAACAGCGATCTGCTAAATGTTGTATGAACATATAAGATATATTTAAGATAGAATTTCATGTTTTTAAGTTGCTTATTGGGAAGTGCCCATTTCCTGGATACAGAAGGATCCCCATTGCTTCTTTTATTGGCTCTTAGTGAAGATCTTATGTGGGAAACACTCCAGAGAAGTAGTATATTTGGGAAAGTTGCTTAGATATTATTTAATGTGCTGAGAGCTCCATGATAAATTATACTGCGGTGGCTTATGTATAGAGAAGCCTGAGACTCGGACTTGTCTGAACAGACAAAATGTTAATTAGCACTCTAAGAAATGTCAGTGACTGATATTTATATATTCATGTACTGCTTTGAAGATACTACCTCACTGATGTTGCACAGTGACTCATCCAAGGAAGAAACACGGCCATTGGGCCCAGGAGAAGAAATGGTATTCTATTTGTCTGGTCTTTTTATAAAATTTGAATTAGTTGAAAATATTTAACTGAAGAGGATCATTTCTGCAAAGTATAGAGTCACAGATAATACACCTCACATGACCTCCCATTTGGAATCGGCGTTTGCTTAACTGAATTACATAACGTCAGCAAATGAATGCACATGCTCTCACTTCAATCAATATTACACAAGACTCTTCACTGTAGTTAGGCGCAGAGAGACAAACCAACAGAACAAAACGAGGCCTGAAACCCCAGTGTGGACTGATGTTGGGGGGGCTCAGTCTAGACGTACTGGATCAGCACTAATTCACTGGTGCCAACGCCATCTTGGAGCATAACGTTCAACTCTAAATTGTAAATGAAAAGGAGATTCAAACATTTAGCAGAGAGTGGAACAAAGGCTAGGGAGACAGAGTCATTTGTTAAAGCAGAACCACGAGCTGGATCCAATATCCAGGACAGATGCTCTTCACAACTGGTCCAGTCCCAAATCCACGTGTGCCATTCCTCGGAGAAAGCCAGAGACTGAGAGCAGACAAGGCAAGAAAGAGAGGGGACAGTTGTATCTGTGAGCAGGAAGATATGCCGGCTCACCCAGCTGTAGGCCCCTCTTCGTGGTCTGGTACAAGTCCTCTCCAATATTGCCCAAGCTGCGAGGTTCCCAAAGGCAAAAATTAAAACACAGGAACTGCAGAATGTTAATGAGGATGTGGAGTCTGCGGCCGGGGCTCAGGCTGGAGCAAGGTTTGTGGGTGTGAGATCTCCACGGTCCTGGCCCCCAGGCTCAGCTCTGTCCTTATTAGTTACATGACCTTGGGCCTAGATTTCTACCATTCGCAAAACCAGAATAATAATTTCTTCCATTCAGTACCATCGCAGGGATGAAGATTAATTTACATCAAATACCTGGCTCATAGCAGGGGCTCACTGCATGTTGGGTGATTTAAAAAAATCATCCAGTCCTTATTCCATGTGTTTAATGAGTCTGATGTAAGGAAAGGTCAGAGGCACTTTATTTTTATTTTTATTTTTAAATATTTTAATTAATTTATTTTGACAGAGAGAGAGATCACAAGTAGGCAGAGAGGCAGGCAGAGAGAGAGAGAGAGAGAGAGAAGCAGGCTCCCTGCTGAGCAGAGAGCCCGATGCGGGGCTTGATTCCAGGACCCTGAGATCATGACTTGACCTCATGACTTAACCCACTGAGCCACCTAGGCACCCCAAGCCCAAGGCATTTTAAATACACTTCTGTTTGTACAGCTTCCTTCAGAAGTGAAATACTAATATATTACTTCCTTAAGAGTATTGGTAAGTATATAGCTACTAAGATGTTTTTTGTTGCAAGTGGCAAAACCCTCTATTTAAATAAGCTTTAACAATAAAGCAATTGTGTTTGTTCATGTAACTGCAAAATCCCATGATAAATTTCAGATTCAGGACATGCTTGATCCAGCAGCTCCATGATCTATTGAAAGAGCTGGTTTCTTTTATTTCTGTTCTGCTGCCATGGTATCAGCTTTATTCCAAGTCTGCCTTCCTTTATAGCTACAAGATGTTTGTCAGCAGATGTCTGGGTCCATCTATCAGAATTGCGTTTACTCCATGTAATGGAAAATCCCCTCTTACAGTGGTTATAACAAGACAGATGCATATTTCTCCCCCATGGCAGAGAACTTCAGAGGCAGGCAATCCAAGGGTGGAAGTATGGCTCCATCATGTCATGGGCCCAGATGTCTAACTTGAAGTTCCTCATCCCTTTCTAAGGTCACCTCAATGACTGCTGAACTCTCACCATTATCTCTGAATTCTAGGCAAGAGGAGGGAACATGAGAAAGTCTTGCCCCCTCACTTGTAAGGAGACTCATTGGAAGTACAGCCGAACAATACTTTTGCTTGTATTTCATTGGCTGGATCACAGTCACATGGGGGAGGGGGCGTCCATAAAAGGGAGAAGATTTATTTTTCTCAGAAGACCCCAGAAAACACACCTCATATCTCACTGGCTCAGAGTGAGCCACCCCCACAGCACTCACTGAAGGGGAGTGAGTGTCGGAGTTGGGCAGTGCAGACCGGCTTGAGCACATTAGCGCCCCCTCCTGGAACTGAGGGTGTGGCATGCTCCCCCAGCCAGGGCCCTGGGACCCTCAAGAACCCATTAAGATAAACAATGAATTTTGCAACACAGAAAATAAAATAAAATAAAACAAAATAAAATTTGAAAAAAAATTAAGAAAAGGGAAACGGGGCAATGAACGTCCCTACAATTTTTCCTCCTCCTGACACCCGCTCCCCAGTCCTCTTTTTACTCCACTAAACAATGCTAAGATTTCTAGCCTCTTGATAAAAGCTGTGAATTTCAGATTCCTTTTTATGGATATTCTGTGACTCTTCTCCAGTCTTTCCTGACTTTCCTGACTCACACAGGACAGTCATGAGCAGGCAAATCTCCAAACCCCTCTAAACCTCCGTTTCCCCATCTATAAAGTGATGAGGGTCATAGCATCTATCTTCAAAATCAAATAAGAGAATGCATATAGGCTTGGTGCACAGTGAGCATTTAAAAAAGGTTCAGTAATAAACATAACAATACGTCCTGATTCTTGGATTCTGTTCTCCTGTGTTTTTCTCTCTCATGCTTGTGTTTCTTTACCTGGAACCTTAAAGCTCTTCTTTGCTCTCCTCCAGCTTCTATTTCTGTAGATGCTTTTCTCTCCTTAGGAATTCTTCTCAGTAGCAGCCCTGTGTGTGTTTCTGACCTCATCTCTAATTTGCCCAGGCAGCTTTCTGTGCCGGGAGGTATGACAATAACAGAAAAGGACTCGGGAGTGCAGAGAGCAGACGGGAGCACCGGGCGCGCTGTGAGGAGCAGGTGATGGGAAGCCTAGAATGGCCCCCACCTGGGTGGCAGCCTCACCCCTGCTTAGCCAGATGTTGACTTCTTGTTCCCAGGCTGCGTTACTTGGAAAAAGAAGAATGTGTTCTATTTATTCATGTAGATTTCCATAAGAAATACATTCTTCAGGCCTGGAGCTCATTTGTGGCAGACTTGCCAAAGAGTTGAGTGGGTGGGTTTTCGTTTGCAAATTCAAAGGTAGAGGCTTTTTCCGCCTTGAGAAAGCCTCGGCCAAGTGCACCTAAGCTGGTTTGTCCTCCCCCTCTTCCCTCCTTCCAACCTTCCCTCCTGGCTTCGGCAAGGCCAGGGGGCTTGGCGGAGGGTGAAGTGGGGGGGATTCACGCTCAAGTTTCCCAGCAGAGTCGCTCACGCGTTCCTGCCCTTGCCGGCACTGGAGGAGACCGAAGTCGGGACGGGATGGAGGAGACCGAAGTCGGGACGGGTCGGAGGAGAGCGAGCGGCTGTTGCCGCACATTCCAAGCACTTCGCAGGTGTCATAATAGCAATGGGAAGAGCTGACAGTTACTATGGTGCTTACCGTGTGCCAACCGCAGTTGAAATCATTCGATTGTATGTTAATTTATGTTATTTCTCCTTGGAAGGAGTAGCCACCAGCAGGCATACTCTATAGAGGAGACCCAGGCTCCGAAAAATTAAAAAACTTGCTCAGGGTCATTCAGCTACTTCCAGAGCCTGGATTCGAAGACTGCTGGGCACTACCGCACTACCTCCCCTTGGGGAGGTTTCCGTATCCTTAGCCTACCCATCTTATGGATAAGGAGACTGAGGCACAGTGAGAAGACCAGGGAGTCCAGAGCCTGTGTCTTATCTGCTATGTCACGCTGCCGCCTCCAGGGACGTATGGGAAGGTCTCTCGATCCCACACTTCATGGGAGAAGTAAGCTGAAGACATCACAAGGCTGGAGTGGGCAGTGGCAAGGCTGGGGACCCAGCCCGGAACTGCTTCGAGGCCCCTTGTGATCAATAACCAGTGTCCCGGGCCCCAGGGGCCACATTCACCTGTGCCTTAGCTGCTTCCTGATCTTCATTTCCACCAGGGCTCTTAGTCAGAGTGTCCTGGGACCCTCAGGGGATCTGGGAGCATCAGACATCACACTCCTAGTCCCACCGGTTCAATCAGGGAACTAGCGAGAGATGGCATCGTTTAAAATGTGATTCATTTATTTATCCCATGACTCGTTCCCTCTAGGGCTTGTGACAGCACATGGAAATGCCTCGCCTTCTAGGAAAGAACATCAGTTAGGGCTGTGCGGCCGGAATCCCAGCGCCCCCCTTCCCCTCCTCGGGGACCTGGATGGATCCCACTGTCCTCCTGCCCCGGGGTTTCTTTATCTGAGACTGGTGATCAGGGCTCCCTGGTGGATCTGGGCAAACATCCAGGACAGCTCCCAGCCCTGGGCTGGCCTACAGAAGGTTCTCCGTGGCTCAGTGGGTGATAATGTGGATGGTGATGAAGAATTACTGTTCCCAGGCAGAGAACGACGCTGTATAAGGAGAACAAGGGGCAGGGTCACAAACGGAAGCCAGCCATGAGGCCCATGCAAAGACACCTACTGCAAAGTGTACTTGCTTTCTCAGGGCCCCCATGAGGCCAGAAACCTGATTGTTAAATCATTCATGAAAAGAGCACTCAGGAGAGGCAACGTCCCAGACTAAAGTGGAAAGAAAGATCTCTAGAGCCCTTTGAAGGGGGACACTGCAAAATTATAAACAGTGTCCTCAACAACTTCTTTTTTTTTTTTTCATTAACACATAGTGTGTTATGTACCCCAGGGGTACAGGTCTGTGAATCATCAGGCTTACACATTTCATAGCACTCACCATAACACATACCCTCCCCAATGTCCATCACCCAGCACCCTACCCCTACCCCCCCCCCCCCAGCAGCCCTCAATTTGTTTTGTGAGATTAAGAGTTTCTTATGGATTGTCTCCCTCTGGATCCCATCTTCCTCAACAACTTCTTTAGAATAAATGCCGTAACAAGTGCTACTGGCTGTCCCTTAACAGAGACCAATGGCAACAAGCCACAGCATAATCCAACAGAAAGCATTCCACCGAGAGCCAACATGAGAGAGTCCTGGGCTCTAGTGGCCTGTCCAGGGCCAGTAATCACTAATGCCTACTGAGCACTATGAGGGGCCAGTGAGGGCACTGAGTCCTCCGTGTGGATTGCCTCACTCAAGTCTCACCGCAATCATGTGAGATTGGTGCTACGATAGTCCTATTTTGCAGATGAGTAAACTGAGGCCCAGAAAAAAATGTGAAGGACGCTCCCCAGGGTCACAGAACTCATGATCTCTAGCCGGGCTTCACACCTAGGCAGGCAGTCTCCAGGGCCCGTGCCACTGCCTCTCTCAATCTGGAAAACTGGTTGGACTCAACAGCCTTGTCATGGTCCTTGTCAGCTGAGGCTTTGACTGATCCTGGGCTGCAGTGAGTTCAAGAGATTGTCTGCCTCTTGAGAGGTTCCTGAGGAGCAGACATCTGTGGGTTCAGTTAGGGTGGTATGGTGTGGTTTCTCCGTCAGCCAAGATGGGACAGAACCAACAGATTATCCAAGGGCTTGAACCGAAGGTGCTCATGAACTTGGTTCAGGAAGGAGGAGAGCAAGCAGGGGAATAGGTCCAAGCTAGATAGTCCACCTTAGAAATTGATCCTCAGAGGTGCTCTGTCGGTTGAGAGTCTCTTGGTTTGGGCTCAGGTCATGATCTCCAGCGGGGGGCGGGGGGGGGATTGAGCGCTCAGCGGGGAGTCTGCTTCTCTCCCTCTGCCCCTCCCCCATGCACATGTTCTCTCCCTCTCTTTCTAAAATAAATAAGTCTAAAAGAAAAAAAAAAGGATCTTCAGTCCACTTGAAGGTGCGGACATATGGATGATGAAAGACCTAAAATTTTCTGTGTGTCATGCCTGCAATAGTTTTAGTCTGAAAAATTGTCAAGGCACTGAAGTTCATTTTGGCTGTTTGAAAAAAATGAGTCTATGGCCCTCATAGGATACTCAATACATCTTCCTTCAACTGTGATTTTGGCCCAAGATATTGGCCTCCTAAACTGTCTGGCGGGAAACACACCTAAAGCCCCCCCATCTCAACCATCGTCACTGCAGAATGATCCAGAAAGGCGAATCTGCAAGGTAGACATTGTGGATCACAATTGTGAAACAAAGCCCGATTCTCAGAGGCCCAGCCTTCTGGACTCCTCCTCTGCTTGCGATCCAGAGTAACCGGCAGAGTCCCATCTCCCCTTCTGTGCGATTCAAGCTCTCCTCTGGATTTCCAGAGGCTGTCTCTGATGGCTCGTGGTCTCCTGCTCAGCTCACGGAGGCTCATCAGGCCCAGGGGGTGACTGCTTTCTCCCTGCTCATGTCCCCCTCTGCTATACAAAGCCCCCGTCCCCTTCTCCTTTGTGCCTCAGGCTTTGTGCTTGGTCTAAGCAGAGGGAATGGGGCACAGCAGAGGAGAGAGGCAAGAGCAGAAAGCCAGATGTCCCGTCCCTTAGCAGGATTATTGACCATGTTCCCTTAAGGCCCTGGCTTGGCATTATCTTCACGGGGTTGCTCTTCCTCAGGAGCTCCTGTCTGCCCAGCTGACTAGTGCCTCCAACCCCCAAATTCCAGTTACGTCCTTACAGAACAGAGTTTAGCTCATTCTGCATTTTCCCCTTTACTTCCCAGCCATGCCCAGAGCTTGATTTTCTCACCCATAAAGTCTCATCAAAGTTCATATAGCCTGTTTCTTTCTTTAAATAAATAAATAAATAAATAAATAAATATGTATATATATATATATTATTTGAGAGAGAGCTAGAAGGAGGAAGAGCACAGAGAGAGAATGAGAAGGAGAAGCAGACTTCCTGCTGAGCAGAGAGCCCGATGCAGGACTCAATCCTGTGACCCTGAGATCAGGACCTGAGCAGAAGGCAGATGCTTAACCGACTGAGCCACCCAGGCGCACAGTCAAGGTTTTAAACATTTCTCCCTACTAGATCTGACATATCAGAGTTTACAGAATCGTTAGGAATTAAATTCTTACAAAGTAAAGACAAAAATAATAGCATAATACCAATGATCAGGAAGGCGTTTGCAAGCCGTGAAAAGACATGGAGGGATCTTCAATGCATACTCCCAAGTGAAAGAAGGCAATCTGAAAAGGCTCTGTGCTATAGGATCCCAACTCTGTGACATTCTGGAAAAGGCAAGACTGCAGAGACAGTAAAAGAATCTGGGCTTGCCGGGGGTTGTGGGGCGGGAGAAAGAACAGGAGGAATGCGGGGTTTTGAGGGTCAGTGAGTCTCTTCTCTGGGATGCTGTGATGCGGACCCACGGCATTATACCCTTGTCCAGATCCATAAAATGTACAACAAGAGTGAACTCTAATGTAAGGGGTGTCACTGGAGGTCCCCAACAAACGTACCACTCTGGTGGGGGATGCTAATAATGGAGGCAGTGGTGTTTGTGAGGGGGACAATGGGCGCAGGAGAAATCTCTACACTGTCTGCTCAGGTTCGCTAAGAACTTAAAGCTGCTCTAATAAGGTTGTCTAGTTAAAAATCGAGCTACCCCATGGCCCAGGAATTGCACTATTAGGTGTTTACCCCAAAGATACAGATGTAGAGAAAAGAAGGGGCACGTGCCCCACAACATTCATAGCAGCAGTGTCCACAATAGCCAATATGTGGAAGGAGCCGAGGCGAATGGGTAAAGATGTGGTCCACATACACAATGGAATATTACTCAGCCGTCAGAAAGGATGAATACCCACCATTTGCATCAACATGGATGGAACTGGAGATGGGATGGTGCTAAGTGAAAATAGTCAAGTAGAGAAAGACAATAATCATGGTTTCACTCATATGTAGAACATAAAGGAGAGTGCACGGGGGAAGGGAGGGAAAGCCGAATGGGAAGAAATCAGAGAGGGAGACAGACCATGAGAGACTCTGGACTCCAAGAAACAAACCGAGGGTTCCAGAAAGGAGTGGGGGTGGGGGGATCGGGGAATCGGGTGATGGGTATTAAGGAGAGCACGTGGTGTGCTGAGCACGGGGTGATACACACAACTAATGAATCGTTGAACACTACCTCAAAAACTAATGATGCACTATATGCTGGCTAACTGAACATAATAAAAATAAAAAAATAAAAAAGGTGTCTATTTTTAAATATATTTTTCATTTTTAAAAGATTTTATTTATTTATCTGTCAGACAGAGAGCGAGTGAGAGAGCACACGCAGGGGGAGTGGCAGGCAGAGAGAGAAGGAGGCTCCCGGCTGAGCCGGGAGCCCCATGCGGGACTTGATCCCAGGACCCTGGGATCATGACCTGAGCTGAAGGCAGATGCTTAATGATGAAGCCCCCTTCTCCTCCCAGGCATCCCGGTGTCTAGTAAAAAAAAAAAACAACCCAAACAGAAGATGGCCATATGATAAGACTCAATAAGGGGTGGTGGCCCTGGAAACCAGGAGGAAGAGATGGATAGATGTCAGCGAGCATAACCCGCCTTGGCTCTTAGGGGAGAAGGAGGAATTGGGGCTGAATAACAAGAGACGGATGGGGTTGGTGAGTGGGGAGCGGGGCGGGGGGCGGTGCATCACAAGCGGGAGAAACAGCCTGATCCAAGGTGCGGAGCTGCCATGGCTCCTGGCCTTGGGGGAGGGACCAGTGAGCAGCAGTGCGGGCTGGCAGGAGGAGCAGGAGTCCTCCCAGGTGGGAAAGAGAAGCAGAGAGCTGAAAACCGTGGAGCCCCTGCCAACTGCTTTCTGGTAGCTTCTCTACCAGAGAAGCTGGTTCGAGCATGTTGACTGCAGTTCCCCGGGTACAAGACACTCAACAATGTAAACTGCTAGGATGCAGCTCTCTCATTAAGTCGATTTTCTTACAACATGTGTTTGTTTATTACCGAGAGCTGTGATAACACAAGGGAGTCGTGTCAACCTTGTCTCATGCGCCAGCTGAACTCGGTGCCCCTGGCAACTTGGATCCCGACAGACGGGGTGTTATGACCGCAGCCCAGGGAGGCTGCCCAGGGCCTGACCATGCAGCTCTGAAGGTGCCTCGTGCGCAGCGTGGGGCAGCGTGACCTGAGCATAGAGCAGCCTGACCGGAGCGAAGGCAGCCCACACGCCTCGAGTTGGAACCCCAGCCGGAGTCAGTAACAGTGGTTCTCAAACCTCAGCCTGTGTCTGAGTCACCTGCAAGACGTGTTAAAACATTGAGTTTTATAACCACCTGCCCCCAGAGACTCTGATTCAGTCGGTCTAGGACAGGGACAGTGATTTTGCATTTCTATTTCCAGTTCCTAAGAGCTGCTGGTTGGGAGATCACACTTGGAAAACGACACGCCTACTTCAGAGCCTTGACTCAGAAAGCGGTTCCTCTCCAGGTCTTCTGGGCCCTGAGGGACTTCAGAGCTGGGGAGAAAAGTGGACAGAAGTCTGAAGATGGACACCACCCAGATATCCATCAACCAGTGAAGGGATAAGCAGAGGGCAGTAGATCCCTATGGCGGAGTACTACTCCGCCAGGAAAAGATGTGAGATACTGACACAGGCTATGACATGCAAGAACCAAGACGACATGCGGAGCGGAAGCAGCCAGTTGCGGGGACACACTGCATGGTTCCATCTATAGGAGATGCCCAGAAGAAGCAAACTCATAGAGACAGAAAGCAACTTGGCAGTTACCAGGAGGTAGGAGGGAATGGGGAGCCACTGTTTACTGGGTTTCCATTTGGGATGGTGCAAACATTCTGGAACCAGGCAGACGTGATGGTTGGACAACACTGAATGCACCTAATGCAACCGAACACTTAAAATGATGCACGTGGTCAATTGGTCATTTGTATTTTACGACAATAAAAAATACAAAGAGTGAATGGAGCGCTCTTTTAATTCAAATCGTGGGGCCAGTGGCAAGTCTTCCGGGATCAAGTGCAAAGGGCCTAAATCAGTGGTTCTCAGCCTGCGTGCTGTGAAGAATGAACTGGGGACTTGTGATAGTCCGCCCTTGTCTTATTCAGATCTGAGTAAGACCAGTTAGAGCAGAATCTCTGCAGGGGAGGTCCAGGCACCAAAAATTTTAAAATTAACCCCCAGACCATTGTAATGCAAAAGCAGGATTGAGAACACTGGCCGAAAATCTCAAGGGCCAAGTGGGCTGACAGCCCAAGGGCGCACCGACTTGGGCTACATCCTAGATGCACCCCAGTCTTCTCCTGGTCTGGAGAGAAGGGCAAGTAGGCTTTGGACTCAGTTTGGAAAATCAGCCCCACTAGCGACTTGCTGTGTGACCTTGGACCAACCAGATCGCCTCTCTGAGATTTATTTTTGCCTATGGAAGGTAGGAGTCTCTTTTCTCCTTTATTTTATTTTATTTTTTAAAAAGATTTTGCTTATTTATTTGTCAGAGAGAGACAGAGAACACAAGCAGAGGGAACAGCAGGCAGAGGGAGAAAGAGGAAGAAGGCTCCCCGCTGAGCAGGGAGCCCAACGTGGGGCTCGATCCCAGGACCCCAGGATCGTGACCTGAGCTGAAGACAAACGCTTAACCAGCTGAGCCACCCAGGCCAGCCCCTCTTTTCTCCTTTGGAAAGAACATACTCCAGAGGGTTTTTGTGTGGCTGGTTTCCTGGTTATAACAGGTCTCACACTCTGCTTTGTATCTCCTTCTAGACCGGAAGGGAGCCACCATCACCATGCCTTGTTTTTGTGAGAACCCCAGCACCGCAGTGTCCTGTACTGTGGTGCGATCTTCTCCCTCCACCTGAGGAGAGGGGCATGCTTAGACTGAGAATTCCTGGTAACAGCCTCGAGGCTCTCTAATGTACAAGAGGAGGAGGAGATCCTTCCCGTGCTCACGTTTGTACTTTCTTTTGTGTACTGAGCTTGATCATGACGTAAACACACTCTAGGATAAAAGCAGATAAATTCACGCAGAAATTCCGGACAATAATTAAAATCATGTGGATTTTTTTTCATGTTTCTCTTCAGCCCTTATTCGTAAGTAATATAAATAACATATTTTTATTCCACTATAATTATGACATTGATACACTCTTCCATTGTGTTTTTTTTTAACTTAGTACTTCTGCATTTGTCATGTTTCTATAGTTCTTTAATATTGACATTTTATAGGCTACACAGTATTTTGTTGAATAGACTTACTATGATTTACTTTTACATTCCTCTATTGTTAAAGCCTTTTGATTGCTTCTAAAGTTTCGATATGAGAAATTGTGTGCAATGAAATTATTTCTGCATATAATTTCAACTTCCTTTGGTTTATTTACTCAAAATAGAATTCCCATAAGTATTTGGATCAAGGGGCCTGAACACTTTAAGGCTTTTGAATGTACCACTAAATTGCTTTGGTAAAGGACTCTAACAATTTAGGCTGCCAGCATGGGGTTGGGGGGAGATTGCCCCATTTTCAGCAATTTGCCGGCACCAAATTTCATCATTAGAAAAACTATAATCTAATTTAATAGAAGCTAGTAAGTTCCTGGGTCTAACTTTTGGGCATGCATGCCCAAAACCTGTCTTCTCCATCCCTACTCTTGTAAACTCCTGGAGGGCAGTTTATAAACCTTGCACAGCACAAAAAATCAATGATTACTTTTTGAAACGATAAAGGATTTAGGCAATCCTCTTCCTGATAATTCTTTGGTTTTCCAATAGCGGTCTTTTTTATTTTTATTGTTATTAAGATTTTATGTATTTGTTTGACACAGAGAGACAGCGGGAGCAGGAACACAAACACGGGGAGTGGGAGAGAGCGAAGCACGCTTCTTGCCAAGCAGGGAGCCTAATGCGGGTCTCTATCCCAGGACTCTGGGATCATGACTCAAGCCAAAGGCAGATGCTTAATGACTGAGCCACCCAGGTGCCCAGCAGTCTTTTCAGAAAACAAAGTACACTTATTTCACTTATGTTGGTAGCCTCAGAGAGCTGTTTGCTGGAAAATTGTATGAAGATTTTTATTGGTAGGAAGCAGACCTCCCCACCACAAAAGGAGGCAGCTACCTCTGTGCTCTTCCTCCAACCCCTCTCTGTGTCTCCCAACACCTTAAGAGCCAGCTCCGTGTGAAGCCAGGGAAAGCTCTTTGCAGGGTATATGGGAAGGAAACGAACACAGACAGGCGCCTCCTAAGCTGTGGAAGTTAGTACTTTGTTTGTTCATTTTTTTAAAAAGATTTTATTTATTTATTTGACAGACAGAGATCACAAGCAGGCAGAGAGGCAGGCAGAGAGAGAGGAGAAAGCAGGCTTCCTGCCGAGCAGAGAGCCCGACATGGGGCTTGATCCCAGGACCCTAGGATCATGACCTGAGCTGAAGGCAGAGGCTTTAACCTGTTGAGCCACCCAGGCACCCCTAAATTTCTTTTTCTAATACAAGCTTTCTGTCTATAACAGAAATTGGTGTGGGTCACAGTCCCAGAAAGTCTGCAGCGGACTAGATTTTTTTTTTAATTTTTTTAAAGATTTTATTTATTTCTTTGACAGATAGAGATCACAAGTAGGCAGAAAGGCAGGCAGAGAGAGAGTGAGGGAAGCAGGCTCGCTGCCGAGCAGAGAGCCTGATGTAGGGCTTGATCCCAGGACGCTGGGATCATGACCTGAGCCAAAGGCAGAGGCTTTAACCCACTGAGCCACCTAGGTGCCCCTGGAAGTCAGTTTTGACTCCTGCAAGCAGGAGAAGGTTGGTGCATATCCAGACGTATTTGTATTTGGTCCCTCGATTAGGACAGATCTCTGGGGTGGAAAACTGCTGTGAGTTCAGTAATGTTTATACTGATTACAACAAGGTCCACGTAAAGTTCAAAAATAGTAGCGAAAATATGCAGGAGATCAGTGTATGCAGCCACGCACACAATGTTTGGGTCCATGTGCATTTTTTGAGTTCTTCAGGTGTCCTCCTTTGCCTGAAGTTAGGAAATGCGGCTCTGGGAATAAGCCAGTATCTCAATATTACAACAGAGAGGTGCTTACTGAGTTCAGATGATTTGTAATGACGTAACTGAGTAGTATTTAACACTCCGAGCCACACCCCCTTCCCCCAGGCCTAGGAGCTCCTCCTTACTTTCTAATATTTATTTATTTGAGAGAGAGAGTGTGAGTGCATGTGCAGGCAGGGAGCGGGGCAGAGGGAGAGAGAATCCCAAGCAGAACCCCGCCCCCCACAGAGCACAGAGCCCATTGTGGGGCTCAATCCAATGACCTTGAGACCATGACCTGAGTGGAAACCAAGAGTCAGACACTTAACCAACTGAGCCGGCCAGGTGCCCCCTCCTTACTTTTTAACGACGGCTAATTTTAAAAAGTCCGTTCCCGTCTACCTTCTTCTCATCGGTGACAGCGACAAACAACTAATGATGTTTCCTGAATGTCTTGTTGCCTGAAATAACATCTCCTTCCAATTAAAAAGCACCTAAGGCTGCACTTGTCCTCTGCTCCCGTCAGAAGCTCCAGCATCGTCACATCTCCCCTTCCCTGCAGTTTGGTCCGAGACCTAGCTTACCGCTCAGAGTGGGATATGTTCTACGATTCTGCCAGGGAGGGATTGTTTGGGATGATGGTTTCCAAAGAAAATGCTTGCTGGCGATTTGTAGGAACTTGACATGTCCCTTGTCAGGGGGCGACCGGGCCCCGGGGGATCCTGGCCTCACTTGGGTTGTTGCAGGAATGGGGTAACCCCCTTCTCCCGCTTTTCCATTCCTACAGAGACTCTCGGGCCCTCATTTACACTAGCTCCCCTCTTCAAAATTCGAGTCAGCATATATCCTTTTTTAAAAGGTTTCATTTATTTATTAGACAGAGAGAGGGAGAGAGAGCAGGAGCCGGGGGTGGGAGGGCAGAGAAGCAGACTCCCTGCTGAGCGAGGAGCCCGAGGGGGGACTCGATCCCAGGACCCTGGAATCATAACCTGAGTCAAAGGCAGACGTTTAACTGACTGAGCGACCCGGGTGCCCAACTTAGCATTTATCATATCGCAGATTCTTAAACTCAAGGCAATAGAGAGGTCATCATCTAGAGGTGTCCAGGTCCAGCTTTTCATCAGTCTCTTGGCAAACTTGACTAAAATACATATTCTGGCCCCCTGACTTGTCCAGACGCATCGGGACTGCATGGGGACAGGAAAGCTGCACGTGGGAAAGCTCTCTTTGTGCCTCTGATGATCAGCCTGGGTTCAGAACCACTGGCTCAGCCTAATGCCTCGGGCCAGCCTCCCCTGACCCTCTTCTCGGGCAGGTGGTGGTTGTGCGTGACCTTCAGCCCAGGTACCCTCGCGGCTTTTCCCACATGGTCTGTGCTGAACCAGCTCTTCCTTACGGCGAATTGAAAGGCATTTCCGCCACAAGTATTTCTACCCATTGATCTTGATGGTATCTTTTAGAGCAACGCAGAAAAGCGTTTCTCCTATTTTTCCCCCCAGCACTTAAAGACAGCTACTGTCTTCCTTCTCAAGATCTCTGTTCTCAGTCCTGGGCTCTTAGTCCTGGTTGTTCTGCCTTGAATATGGCTAAAGTGAGTTTAGGTAGGTCTCTCAGATGATCTCTCGTGAGCACTTGATGGAGGAGGTATCTTTCCAGGGTTAAGAGGTGACGGAGGGCCAGTCAGGTTAAGTGACCCACCCCACCTGGTTCCTACAAACTAATAATAACTGAGCTGAAATTTGAAGCATTTGTCTGACTCCAGATCCTGCACTCTTGTTTTTTTTTAAAGATTTTATTTGTCCCTCTGAGAGTGAGAGAGAGAGGGAGAGCAAGAATACGAGTGAGGGTGGGGGTTGGGGGAGGGGCAGAGAGAGAGGGAGAAGCAGACTCCTGCTGAGTGGGGAGCCTGACACAGGGCTCGATCCCAGGACCCTGAGATCATGACCTGAGCTGAAGCCAGCCAGGTGCCCCCAGATTCCGCACTCTTAACTAACATGTCGTGCTCCCAACTTTTCTTTTCTTTGGTTTAAATGCAAATAGGTGCTAAATGAGTATTAAACTGAAGTGTATCAGAGCTCCCCCACCTCCCCCCATTCTTCTCCCAGCAGGGAGACACTGTCACGCTTGCCACGCTGGATGTTCCATTCAGAACAGAGGGGAACCGGTCTCCTTTGCTCTGACCTCTGACTGCCTTGTGGGCTTGGAGGAACGAGAAGGAATGAGGAGGAACAAAGTCTTTGCTCATTTTGCCCTTGGTGGCAAGAAAACCCTTAGTTTTTTGTTTGTTTTCATAAACTGTTGTTGATCCTTGCAAACAGAATTCTTTTTCTTCAAAGAGAGACCTCATTTCCATCTCCAGTATCTTTCTTCTTGGTTGTGGTGACCTATCGTCCCAACGGATACAGATCATGTAGCTTCCCGATGTGATAGCCCATTAAACTAACGAGCTCAATGTCATGCTCATATTTTAGTGACTATAATGTTTCTTTGTGTCCAAATTGCTGATAAAGGTTTTGTTGAAGGTAAGACCAAGAACAGAGTCTTTGAGCACATGCAGGGGAATTAATCAATCATTTAATTAATCAATTAATTCACATTTCCAGGCTACAGTTATCCAACCAAAGGTGAAGACCCCTAATTGTTCATTCAGTCTTGTCTATCAGGACAAGGGAAATTTGGTCGAATGTCTTTCTGTCCACAGCATTTTCCTGTTAATTAACCTAGTAAGCTTGTCTAAAAAGGGAAGTATTTAATTCTGTTCTAGCAAACTCTATGTGAGCTCCTAGTTGTCATAACCTTTCCCCTTTCAGGTTCACACAATATCTTCTACAGTCTGGTTGAGAGTTTTTGCTGTGGGTTGATATCAACTCACTTTTTTGCTGGGCTCTGAGTGGCTCTGAGTGGCTCTGAAAGGGGCCAGGTTCCTCGGAGCCTGGAATGGCAGGCAGAGCCAAGGCCAGCAGGGTGATGAATGAAGGCGGTTTCAGAGACAAGGTGGGTGGCTGGTTACATGCATAAGTTGGGCTGGTTAATTAGAGGGAGACTTAAATTGTCACTCTTCACAGATGATATGATACTATATGTGGAAAACCCAAAAGACTCCACTCCAAAACTGCTAGAACTTATACAGGAATTCAGTAAAGTGTCAGGATATAAAATCAATGCACAGAAATCAGTTGCATTTCTCTACACCAACAGCAAGACAGAAGAAAGGGAAATTAAGGAGTCAATCCCATTTACAATTGCACCCAAAACCATAAGATACCTAGGAATAAACCTAACCAAAGAGACACAGAATCTATACTCAGAAAACTATAAAGTACTCATGAAAGAAATTGAGGAAGACACAAAGAAATGGAAAAATGTTCCATGCTCCTGGATTGGAAGAATAAATATTGTGAAAATGTCTATGCTACCTAAAGCAATCTACACATTTAATGCAATTCCTATCAAAGTACCATCCATCTTTTTCAAAGAAATGGAACAAATAATTCTAAAATTTATATGGAACCAGAAAAGACCTCGAATAGCTAAAGGGATATTGAAAAAGAAAGCCAACGTTGGTGGCATCACAATCCCGGACTTCAAGCTCTATTACAAAGCTGTCATCATCAAGACAGCATGGTACTGGCACAAAAACAGACCCATAGATCAATGGAACAGAATAGAGAGCTCAGAAATAGACCCTCAAATCTATGGTCAACTAATCTTCGACAAAGCAGGAAAGAATGTCCAATGGAAAAAAGACAGCCTCTTCAATAAATGGTGCTGGGAAAATTGGACAGCCACATGCAGAAAAATGAAATTGGACCATTTCCTTACACCACACACGAAAATAGACTCAAAATGGATGAAGGACCTCAATGTGCGAAAGGAATCCATCAAAATCCTTGAGGAGAACACAGGCAGCAACCTCTTCGACCTCAGCCGCAGCAACATCTTCCTAGGAACAACGCAAAAGGCAAGGGAAGCAAGGGCAAAAATGAACTATTGGGATTTCATCAAGATCAAAAGCTTTTGCACAGCAAAGGAAACAGTTAACAAAATCAAAAGACAACTGACAGAATGGGAGAAGATATTTGCAAACGACATATCAGATAAAGGACTAGTGTCCAGAATCTATAAAGAACTTAGCAAACTCAACACCCAAAGAACAAATAATCCAATCAAGAAATGGGCAGAGGACATGAACAGACATTTCTACAAAGAAGACATCCAGATGGCCAACAGACACATGAAAAAGTGCTCCATATCACTCGGCATCAGGGAAATACAAATCAAAACCACAATGAGATATCACCTCACACCAGTCAGAATGGCTAAAATCAACAAGTCAGGAAATGACAGATGCTGGCGAGGATGCGGAGAAAGGGGAACACTCCTACACTGTTGGTGGGAATGCAAGCTGGTGCAGCCACTCTGGAAAACAGCATGGAGGTTCCTCAAAATGTTGAAAATAGAACTGCCCTATGACCCAGCAATTGCACTATTGGGTATTTACCCTAAAGATACAAACGTAGTGATCCAAAGGGGCACGTGTACTCGAATGTTTATAGCAGCAATGTCCACAATAGCCAAACTATGGAAAGAACCTAGATGTCCATCAACAGATGAATGGATCAAGAAGATGTGGTATATATACACAATGGAATACTATGCAGCCATAAAAAGAAATGAAATCTTGCCATTTGCGACAACATGGATGGAACTAGAGCGTATCATGCTTAGCGAAATAAATCAAGCGGAGAAAGACAACTATCATATGATCTCCCTGATATGAGGAAGTGGTGATGCAACATGGGGGCTTAAGTGGGTACGAGAAGAATAAATGAAAGAAGATGGGACTGGGAGGGAGACAAACCATAAGTGACTCTTAATCTCACAAAACAAACTGAGGGTTGCTGGGGGGAGGGGGTTTGGGAGAAAGGGGTGGTATTATGGACATTGGGGAGGGTATGTGTTTTGGTGAGTGCTGTGAAGTGTGTAACCCTGGTGATTCACAGACCTGTACCCCTGGGGATAAAAATATATGTTTATAAAAAATAAAAAATTATATTAAAAAAAAATAAAAAAAAATAAAGGAAATTAGAGGAAGACTTGACTACCACTCAGTGGGGTGAACTCAAGGGTCTACCCTACAGATGAATCAAAGGACCAGGACAGATCAAGAATGGGACAAGAGCAGATGTTCCTTTAGGAAGCAAAAGAATGGAACAGGGGAAGACTGGAGGCTGATGTTTGACTGAAACTAAGAATCCTAGAAAACCCAAGAGTCAGGGCAGTGAGGCTGACGTGAGTTAAGAGTGAGGGTGGGGGGTGGGTGCCTGGATGGCTCAGTGGGTTAGGCTTCTGCCTTCGGCTCAGGTTATGATCCCAGAGTCCTGGGATCGAGCCCGGCATCAGGCTCTCTGCTCAGTGGGGAGCCTGCTTCCCCCCTCTCTGCCTGCCTCTCTGCCTGCTTGTGATCTCTCTCTCTCTCTCTCTGTCAAATAAATAAATAAATAAATAATCTTTAAAAAAAAAAGAGTGAGGGTGAATCTTGGAGGAATGACTTGCCTCCTTAGGTCTTGTAATGGGACAACTTCATTCCCTGTCTCAGCAAATGACACCAACTAGCCAACTGTGAAAACCAGAAATTTGGGGTTCTCCTAGAGCGCCCCTCTCCCTCGGCTTCCCATTGGTCAGTTTAATCATGAAACCCTATTCTTTTTTTTTTTTTTAAGATTTTATTCATTTATTTGACAGACAGAGATCACAAGTAGGGAGAGAGGCAGGCAGAGAGAGAGATGGGGAAGCAGGCTCCATGCTGAGCAGAGAGCCTGATGCGGGGCTCGATCCCAGGACCCTGAGATCATGACCTGAGCTGAAGGCAGAGGCTTAACCCACTGAGCCACCCAGGCGCCCCAAGCCCTATTCTTTCTACCTCTAATATTTCCCCAAACTGCTTGTTTCTCTCCAGCACTCTGTCCTCACCCTGGCAACTGTCATCTCACTCTGTTTCTTGTTTGGTTTTTGTTTGTTTGTTTGTTTGTTTGTTTGAAGTAGTCTCTACGCCCAACGTGGGGCTGGAACTCTTGACCTCAAGGTGAAGAGTCAAGTGCTCTACTGACTGAGCCAACCAGGGGCCCCTGTCATCTCACTCTTGAGTCACTACCCAGATACCTCTTCTGTCCTCTTGCCTCCAGATTTGGCTTCCCGGTCTCCACGCTGTGGATTCAGCCCTTATTCTGAAACACAAACTTCATCATACCTCTCCCCCTCTTCAAAAGCCTTCAGTGGTTTTCCTATGACTTCCAGGATAAAATCAAGCCCTTCAGCATGAAACGGCAGCTCCTCCTTAGGGATGCCTCTCTTCCCACTCCCTCCCACCTTATTTTACCTGCCTAAGGCTCTGGGGGACTGCGCTCTGCATGGTCATTTCATATATGCTCCCTTTTTTGCTACTGGACATACTGCTCCTGCTGCCAGAAATACCTGTCCCCACCTTACCCCCACCCACCTAATTGCTAGTCCACTCCGATGTCTCCCCTGCCTACTACCTGCTCCCTCTCCCCTTTGTAAAGAATATGACCCTCCCTAAGTGTCCTTATCTCATTTCCTTCACAGGATATACTTGCCCTATATTGTAATAACTGATTTATTTGTTTCCCTCTCCTCTGGAGTGTGAGCTTTTTGAGGGCCAGAAAATATCTTAGAATCCCTAGTGCCTGGCACAGAGCTTGGCACATCGAGGTAAACAAAACATATTTGTTGAATTCAGGTGTCCATACATTCAATACTAATGAAAGAACAGCCCCCTTTGAAGACAAGCCCTTTAAATGGTCTCTATCTTGAGACATTATGTTCCCCTATCCAAGTGAAGTCTAGTGGGTCTTGATACTTACTGGTGACAGAGGGGCTTGTTTTTTAGAGGTTATATATGTAGGAGGTATGATACCAGGTCACATCTCCTCGTTCACCAGGAACTGAAGCTTTTTCAGAATCCTTTCATATCCTTTATCAGGAGAGGAGGCAGCCAGGTGTTATGGTCATGACATGGAATCAAGCTTGGTTGCCACGAGGAGGGGATGATGAAGAAGAGAATGGATTTGAGGGGTAAGGGGGATCTATGGCCCCAGGTTCCCAGAGTAAATGACCCAGGCAGTGGGAAATAGGACTAGAGAAAAGTCATTCATCATCTTAGAGTTTGGCGTACATAGCAGAAAAGGCAGAATTGGGGCATTTTGGTGGGTACCTGTACTAGGTTCTTAACATGGAGAATTTCTCCAGGGAGACAGTTTGTTCAACCTAATCTCGTAGGCAGACCTGATCTGGTGTAAGATTATGTATAAGCTGGCCTGTCAATGGGACATTTGCACTGGTAGTTATTTTTATCATGATGGCTTTAAGAGATCTGGGGGCTGGCAGAAACTGGCGTAAATGTAGCAGAACAAATGGGTATTAGAGGGGAAATTTAACGGTGAGGAGAAGTGATAGCTTGGTGATGGTGGTAGTAGAGCATAGAGAAAAAGCCATCTTTAATTTATGCTTTGCAAAAATTGGGGTATAAACTGAGTCTACAATACGGAAGCAATCCACTTGGGAGGATTCATGAAAACGAAACGAGTTTCAAATACACATCTGGGCAGTCGTAGCCACCCTGGGTTTCTTGTAGGCCTGATAGAAAATAAGCTGTGTTAGCAGATGCATTAGTCAATATGGTGAATAGTAGTGAAAGGCTCTGCTTTGGAGAGTTTAGGGAAACACCAGTCACCCCCACAGCCTAGTTACTGGGTTAAATTATGAGGAATGTGGCAGGAACTAAATGAAGAGTTGACCCAAGAACATTCCTTGAATGTGTCCATTTTCTGTCGGCATCTCCTTCTAGAACCGCTAGAAGGTCCAATTTATAAAATATAATGGTAGTGCCAACTGAGAAGGAAGACATAGCCACAGTGTCTGGGTGTTGGAAAGTGCATTCTGGGGGTGTCCGGGTGGCTTAGTCAGTTAAGTGTCTGCCTTAGCTCAGGTCATGATCCCAGGGTCTTGCAATAGAGCCTATGCTCAGCGGGGAGTGTCTCTGCCCCTCTGCCCCTCCCCCCACTCATGGGCATGCATGTTCTCTCTCTCTCAACTCATTAAATAAAATTAAAAAAAAAAAAGAAAAGAAAAGAAAGTGTATCCTATGGTTGCCTCAGTGGCCAAGCAGCAGCCATGGTCCATGCCTTGGTCTGCTGCTCTCTGTGGAAAAATGCAAAGACAGTAAAGCTGAGTTGTAATTTCTGGGTATTCTTGTGCATTGAGCCTGCTTCTTTGAACTGGCCAGGTAGTCAGTCCTCTGGGTCAGAACAGAAAACCTGTGGTTCTGGATACTCAGGGTCCTCTGTGTATTGATGTTGAAACAGTGGGTTTGATGGTTGGTGTCAGCATCTTAGACTCTGGAAACGCTTGGGTTTGCCGTGATCCACACACGATATGACAGAGTGCCTGATTCCTACCCCTCCAGGTGGGATCTACAGGATCAAAAATATGACCTTGATGGCCAAGTGTTCCTTTTTCTCAGATGGTCTAGATCTGCCTTGTCCAGTATGGAAGCCAGTAGCCACAATGATATAAAATTGAAATGGATGAATCAAAATTAAAAATTCAGTTGCTCGGGACACCTGGGGGGCTCAGTGGGTTAAGCCTCTGCCTTTGGCTAAGGTCATGATCTCAGGGTCCTGGGATCGAGCCCCGCATTGGGCTCTCTGCTCAGCAGGGAGCCTGCTTCCCCAGCTCTCTCTGCCTGAAACTCTGCCTACTTGTGATTTCTCTATCAAATAAATAAATAAAATAAAAAAAAATTCAGTTGCTCAGTCCCACTAGCTACCTTTTAAATGCTCTGTAGCCACATGTAGCTACTGGCTACTATATTGATCAGTGCTGATTACAGAACATTTTCATCATTGAAGAAAGTTCTGTGGGACAATGCTGGATTATAAGAGGCACTGAAAGCATGAATGGCATCTTTGAAGGAGAAGAATTTGTAGGAAGTTGTGCTCCTGCAAGGTCACCAGGCTGGTGAATTTTAGACCAGGAAAGGATAGGAGATAGAGAAGAGGTTCTCCCTCCCCCAGGAAAGGTTGCTGTGAGTCAGAACAGAGGTAAATAATTTCCTCAGGTCTTTAAAGATCCAGTGGATAATGCCTCAAAGTTACACATTTTTGGTAGCTGTTTTTTGTGGGAGGTCCTCAAAATATAAACCCAGATCGTCTTGGAGCTGAGTGGGGTAGGTGTCTGGGGGACGGTGTTACTCTATCCGGACGCCATACTTGAAGTTGATACGATCCAGAAATTTGACTTCCACCAGTTAAAAAAACGTGCTTCTATAGTTTTGTATTTGACCTGTAAATCCAGAGGCATATCAGGGCTTTTTAGATAAGGGACGAGATATGAAATCTTTTCCCTAAAAGATTATGCACTACTTGGCCCTTCCCCATAGTCCTCGCCCATACTGTGGCTTCCAACAAATACTCTTTGACAAATAATTTGTTCTGTAAGTTAGTAAGTCTAATAAATGAAGGATGCTCATCCCTTTAGAAAATTGAGATAAGGGATACCAGTCTCGTCGACTCTAATTCACAAATGCAGGGATTATAAGAGGCACTGAAAGCATGAATGGCATTAAGACTACCCTTTATTTTTGTGGTAGGCAGCACAGTGGCCTCCGAAGATAACCACGTTTCTAATCCCCAGAACCTGGGAATATGTTACTTTACATGAAAAAGCAGACTTTGCAGGTGTGATCGAGTTAAGGATTTTGAGATGGCGGGATTTTCCTGGGCTATCCAGGTGGGCTGTATGTTGTCACATGAATCCTGAAGAGCAGAAGCAGAGAACCTTTCTGAGTTGCAGTCAATAAAGAAACGAGACCAACACAAGATGAATTGGAGAATTATAGCATTGCTGCCTTTGAAGACAGAGGCAGGTGAAGGATGAAGGAATGTAGGTGGGTGAAGGAATTCTATGGGTGAAGGAATGTAGGTGGGTGGCCTTT
This sequence comes from Mustela nivalis, assembly GCF_964662115.1. NCBI lineage: Eukaryota > Metazoa > Chordata > Mammalia > Carnivora > Mustelidae > Mustela > Mustela nivalis. The sequence continues at coordinate 85,505,614 of NC_139031.1, forward strand.
GGTAGCGGGAAAAGGCAAGGAAATAGACTCTCTCCCAGAGCCACTGGCAAAAAATATAGCCCTGCTCACCTTGATTTTAGACTTCTGATCTCCAGAACCCTAAGGTGGTAACTTTGTGTTGTCGAGCTTGCTACATTCGTGGTAATTATTAATAGTGGCAGTAGGAAACGAATTCATTTTGTATACAGTGGAAGATTATTAAATAATTTATTTTGAAAAATATAACCGTTAAGAAGATAGAATATTCAT